>NW_020450819.1:492978-572125 GCF_003343035.1 Apteryx rowi
AGAACAGGCAAGTAGCAGAGGAGCCAAGAGGGCGAAGACAACAACCTCTGGACCTACTGGCTGATCTCAAAAAAAAGTCAGCCAGGTAAAGGAGAAAATATTTTCATCATTCACAAGCTTATCCCAATAGCTTCTARTTCTGTCAGACAGGTTCCACAACAGAACACAGATGCCCATGTGTCCCTGCTAAAATACTCTGCAAATGGACATTTGTTCTAGTTCTCTAGAAAAGGAATTTGAAATAGAAGATTACTATTTTGATGAAGTATTTTAACTACCTGGATATCACTTCACTGACAAATACAGATCAACCCAGATCAAAGAGCTTCAAGATCAGACTAAGGGACATCTTTATATCAGCAATATAAAGGAATCTGTGGAAGTATCAAAACAAGTTCCATGTGTTAGCACATTTTATAAAATTAAAAAAAAAACAAAAAAACTTTTCTTTGAAGTTGTTTGGTAGCTTTCCTCGTATAGTACTCCCTACTGAACATCCCAACAATTCTCCCATCCCAGAACATAAAAGATATTTCAGTTGAAATTATTTCATCATATGTATATAATGACCACATGCAGAGAGCACCTTTTTCGTGACTTAGCTTTTGTGTGTAGTAACGGGCATTCTTCTTCCATTTACCATGTAATACAGAATAGTAATTTTTCCAACTGGCAATACTAAAGCAATTACTTTATAGCTTATCATTGAACAACTTCATAAGATGTTTTTGTAGAAGACATAACAAAATACACTAGTAGAAATTCCCAGTGGTTTCACTTGTTAGCTTTCCAGTGTCAGACTGGAACACACTGACATAACACAGGCCTTAAACTAATTCCTGCCTTGTCTCAACTCATAGCCTAGGTTCCATAATGTTAAACATACAAAACATTTTTCTTTGAGTCTCTAATGTGAGAGAACAGGGGAATAATGACAATGCTGCTGAGAAAATAGGGCATGGGTTTGTAAATACAATGGGTTGTTTTGCATTAGTCCAATGAACAAAATTATTCTCACAGTGGGTTTGTATTCATCATCAATTAGAATTTTTACATGACAAACCCAGAGCATACTGCTCAACCCAAATCACAGCTGGCAATCCTTGCAGCCCCAGGCAAGGCAACCACTCACCATTTTAAACAGCTCCCTCCATTGATAAAGAAAAAAAACAAAAACAAAAAACACTAGGAACGATAATAATAATCTGTTGTCCTGACAACCTCACAAAGCAAAAACAAGACTTACTTTACTATAGCAGAACAGCAAGGATAACCTCATCACCTTAAATGCTCCTAATTTGTCAAGAGCAGCTGGCCTTGCAATCAGCAAGGCAAGCACAGCAAATATGTATGTCTGTGTTCGCCCACACACTAGGTATGATACACACATTATGCGTGAGCATGCATGCATATACACAGTCACACGATTTTTCTTCAGTCAGTGCCACACTAATATTTCAATGACATTTCTGGCTAAAACATGTCAAGTATTCACTTTCTGCTGAGAGGCTATAAAAATACAAAGGGGTAGTTGTTCCCTTGAAGGTGCTTTAGATATATAAAGTAGGAAGTAATGTTTTTGAACCAAAAGGCACAAATGAAAGCAATCAGAGAGGAAAAGTTTGATTAAGTGACTTATGAAAAACAAAACAAAAACACCGACTGAAAAAAGGTCTTCTCTGTAGAATATAAAAGCAGAACTGCTTTTCCAGTGGCAGAGTTTTGCTAGCTACACATTAATTGCAGGATTCCCTTTTACTCCTCCAAATGAAAGGAAAAAATAGTAGTGTAAATATTTTAACAACACTTACATTTAACATCTATAAAAAGTTTTGTTCTGTCCTTACTTCCCTTAGTTGCCACTCAGATTTCATACCCTTGAACAATTTACCAGGAGTTTTGACTGAAGCAAATGTAAAATCCCACATGAAATACAAATTAAGAGTATTCTAAAGGTGGGCCAGAATCTCCTTTCCATCTCATATACACAGAGCAAACAAGACCAAAAAATTAGATGACATTTATGAAGGGGTTCAAGAGCATATACTAGATTTTAAAAAAATATTCTAATTCCATTTGAATTAATTTGCCACAGAACCTTTTGTATTCTCAGAGTATCTTTCCTTACAGTACTTAACAAAATGTATTTGCAATCTATTATGTAATCTGTAAATCAGTTCTATAACTTTAACATAGAATATATGAGGTTTAAAATAAAGGTTGGTGACCTGGAAGAGAAATGGAAGTGCAAATTGTTGATTCACATCACAGCTTAATATTTCTATTATGTGTCCTCTAACATAAATTCCATCAAATCATTTTCATATAACTTAATTTCTGAGAAGTTATATTTCAAAATGCCTACGATTCAAAATCCTACCTAAAAGGTAGCAGGTAGCCTTTACCACAACCCACAGGCACTGTGCCAGTGAGAATTTGGAGGGACGGGGGGGGGGCAGCAGGGGAAAAGAGAGAGGAAGGAAGAAAGGGCAAATAGCATTAGGAGGATTATCCAAACGTCTGCAGGGTTTGATATGTCACCCTGCAGGCACCAGGACAACAAATAAAGACATTATGTAAGAAAAGATTCAAAGTCAATGGCAAAACTCCAAGTCCTGTGCTCAGAATTTTATTTGTACATCTGAAATTTGCAGAGCTGCTGAGAGGGAGGGAAACGTCATGACAACTTCAACTCCCCCCAACTTCCAGCCTCCTAATTACTACACAGTACAATTTCCTACCTCTCATCCAGCCTCCTTCTGGATCCCCTTAACCTCCAAAACAGATACAATATCTTCTTATGTTACTTCTCATAGCTTTCCAAAAAGCTTTAGAGTAAAGTGAATATGTCAGTTTCCTAAGGAACACAGAACCTCCAATTAACAGTGACTAAAACAAATGCCTGCTTCCTTTCAAGCAGCTACTATTCTTAAAAAGCATCAGATTCATTAAAGCTGCCTGCTTGCAGATTCAAAAAGATGGGACAGCATCTGCTTACATTTATTAAGTGTTCAGAAGATTGTCTCCCTAAGGATTCAGGGCATATTTTAAACAAGATCTTTAATTATGTATGAACTATTTATCACTATTTAAAAAATTCCAGAAACTAGAGAAATCCACTTACAGATCATGAGTAGCTAACTGCTGATGTAATTACATATTCATGATCCAAGCAAGAGTCTACATAGGTTCTAGTAAGAACCACAGTGCAAAATAATCACAATGACACATCTACCTGCTGCTGTCCTGTCTTTAGCTGAAAAAAAATAGAAGAGTACCACCAATTACAATAACCGTCTCAATCTTCAATTCATTCAGTTATGCCTAAAAATGGTTTTAAATCTGGAGTCAGTGCTTCACCATAAAGGAACAAAGAGGCAGAGTCTCTAATTTTTACCAATTATGCTCAGGATAAATCAGATATTTAACATTCAGTTAATTCTTTTTCTTTTTTTTTTTTTAAGTTTATTGCAAAAAAGGTGGGTTTTTTAAACATTTCTAAAAAAACTTGAACAGTTATATGGCATCATATCTCTGAATGTCATAAGGAATTAATATTCTTGGTACAACCTGCATGGAAAAACTAGGGTTTTTTTAAAGTACAAAAAAAGTGAACCTACTTTTCCATCTACAAAATGCAAATTCTAGAACCAGAGCTATAAAAATGTCTTCATGAATTCTTACAAGCAGCTGGATTTGGTAGACAATTCTCCCAATAATTCCCACATAATCCAGGCAGAAAAAATAGGATAAAAAAAGGTGGTGAGGGGCACCCCTAGCCTCAACAGTCTGATCTGTTCAGATTTATAAGAGAATGAAATTTCCCTTAAAAATAGATAAATTGAATGGCCCACTAACATTTAATTTTCTTAAGTTTGCAAGAAGTAATGTTCTAAAGCATCAGATACATATTAGGCTACCTAACATAGCAGAAATTCTGACTTTTATATTTTGCAGTATTGTATTAAACACATATCTCCTCTTTCATTCACTGATTCAAAACCCAGCTTGCCCAATCACTAGTCAAGTCTGAGCATAAACATAATATGGAAATAAAACTTTTTAAACTGCAAAGCAAAAATTGCCTTCAAAGAGAAAGGCACATTCATCAAAACATGATTCCATTTCAAGCTGTCAATACAGCTACTGTTGGTAATCTTGGATGAYTAACATGAGAAACTAGATAACCCAGTGCCCCACCCTCTTTCCACAATCACTGTATCTGTAACTTGGATCTTATATTTTCATAATAACATAGCATTTCTCACTCATTATTAGCAAACTAGATCACTCATCTGTAAAAGCTATGAACCAACTGAAAATATTTTAATATCCAGCCATCTAAATATAATCTTAATCCCATTCAAGGCAAGGAGAAATCATTTATTTTCTCCTGTAGATAGAACTGCTGATCTGCACATAAAAATCCTAGGTGCAATGCCTGACTAATACATCCAATATGAAGCTGAAAGTGAAAAAAAAATGAACTGCCTCAGTTCACTTGTAAAGGTCATCAGACAGCAGAAGAAATGGATGGTTTGGGCTGCTTTGACTGCTGGTTTGCTTAGCCTCTTGTTTGGCTCTCTGCATCTGCAAGTATATTTCACAATGTGCTTAAGGAATGGTGTAGATCATTAAATGTTTACAAAAAAGACTGCATTATCTTTCTTTCAGGAAAACAGAACAGAAACCTCTAAAAATATTCTGATTTGCATAGTAAGCAAATACCAGCTACAAAGAATTGAGGTTTTGTTTAATTCTAGGTTTCACATTATACCCTTGGTATATATGAATGACATGATCTTTAATTGATCCAGTATGATTGGTGAAACAGTCTGGCATCCTTACAAGTAAGTATTCCTTCCTGTTACATTTAAGTGCTGCATGACCTGGAAAGGTAACCCACTGGGCATGCAAAACCAAGACAATAGGTTCAGAGACCTCTCCCGTGGTCTTGCTTTATCTGTATGCTACATAAATTATAAATCAACTGTTGTGGAGACTAAGTGAGATTTAAATATCCATAATGCATTGTATCTCTTGATGATTTAAACATTTTTGTGTCAATAATAAAAGATATTTCAAAGATCAGATTTAAGATTCAGGTATTCTACAGATACTACCACAAGAAGCTAATGCAGAGGCAAATAATGTATTCCACTCAGTCCACTCATAGTTTGGGAAAAACACAGAAAATAAATTGCATCAGGCCTAGGTACATTCTTATATCCAGCAGGCCGTGGGGCAATAGGTTTCTCAATTCAAGTCCAAAATGCATCACTCTAAAATAGTCAGGTAGAGAATCTAGGGGAAAAAATAGCTGAACAAGCATATTTTTAATACACTGTGGTCCTCTTAAATGAAGACAAGTCTGTCAAACTAAGTAATAACAGACTGAATTATTGTTCCATTCCATTTAAAAACATCCCTTCCCATCCAGCTGCCTTCCTTTAAAACAACCTAAATATTTTTCAGAACTATCTTCTGACTAAACAAACTTGCTTTGGCTATTGGGAGTACACATATAAAATGATGTCTATAAACAGTAAGAAGCATTGATCAAAACAATGAATTATGTCAGCTAGCAAGCAAACTTTAAATTCTGCTCTGGTCTAATCAGCACAGAACTGATCAAGAAGGTAGTTTAGTATTCATGGGAAGGAAAAAATAGACAAATACAGAATGCTAGGCTGCAGAGGCAGATTAGAGGCCTTCCTTCTCTGTTGAATGTCTGATATAAGAAAGCCATCTAGTGTTAACTTTTAGAAGTGAAAATTGCACACAAAAGAGTTTGGGAGAATTTGTATGAGCAATTCTCTTTAACTTTGCAAGTCTTCTGCATCGTAAGTAATAAAACTAGTTTCCGCCAGCAAAGCAAGGCTGAAAGCCAATATTCAAACTACTAAGGTGTTGAAATAGTCCAGCAYCAAGTACTAAACATTCACAAAGTAGGCCAGTAAGCTAGTTAATAGCCACATCTGAAATTTGTCAACTTCAGAGTAGTCTTTGTCAAGAGCAGGCTAAACACTAGTTCAGCATTCATGCAGACATGTACGTTCTACGCAAAATGCTGTGCAGCACCACAGATGAGCTTTATAACTAAAAAATCTAAGGCAAAGTTGATCTCAGCTGGCTATCATTTAATGAATCAAACACAAAGTTTGGAGAATGGATCACTGAACACATAGCAAAGCATTACAAAGTGACAGAGTGAAAAGAATACAGCCGAAAATATGGTTGAGTCTCGGGCACAAGTAAACAAGAAAATTGCATTAAAATCACTTATGAAAACGACACGAGCTAAAGAATCTTTCTCTCTGTTATTTTATATGCCTGGTGGTCCCCATTCTACTGTCTCCCCTCTGAAAAACAAAGCCATATCCCAGAGATGTCCTATGAAGAGAAACTTACTCTGTAATTGCCATTATTCTTTAAGTGGGCTTCAAAGACTGAAACAACGCGTCTACGCGCAGAGCTGCTAGCGACGGTCAGAGCCACTCTTTAAGTGACTGACGACCTGATTTACACCCGTGCCGCCCCCACGGCCGCCCTCGAGAGTTTAGTTAGCAGGTCACAACGCTATTTATAAAGGCGACGTGCGGGAGCAAGCGATCCCGCTCCGGCGCGGCGGGGAGAGCGCCGCGGCGGGCTAGGGCGAGCGCTGGGGGGGGGCGGACCGCGGCCCAGACGGGGGCGCCGGTGCCGGTGCGGGGGGCTCCTCTCCCGGCTCCGCAGGGCAGCAGACCCGCCGCTTCCCCCCGCAGACCGCCGTCCTCCCAGCTGGGGCGCTCCACGGAGCCCCTGAGAAGCCGAGGCTCCCTCCCCCACAGCCGGGGGCCCCCCAAAGGTAGGGGAAAGGAGATAGGAGAGGGGTCCCTCCCCACCGCCTCCCCTCCCCAAACTGCCCCCCCGAGCCCTTCTCGGGAGGGAAAGCACCCGCACGCTCCGCTCCGCTCTCCTTCGGCCACCCGTCCCGTCCCCCCCTCCGCCCCGCGGGGCACGGACGCGGTGGCAGGCGCCGCTCCTTACCTGCTGCTGCCCTCGCTGTGGCTGCTCTCGCCGCGGGATCCCCATCGCCCCCTCTCCACGCACGCACACACGCCCACTCCTCTCCTCGCCTGGCCTGGCCTCTCCCCGCGCTGCTCCCTGCGAGCGGCCGCGCTCCTCGCCCCTCCCGCAGGACGAACTGTCCGCGGGGCGGCGGAGCCGTTAACGGAACGGGCGCCCGTTGGGGTCTCGCGGGCTGGCTGCCTGGCGCGCGCGCACGCGCGCGCTGCTCCTCCGCCCGCTCCCCCCGCCCCCTTCCTGGCGCTCGCTCCCGCGCTCGCTCCCTCGCGCTCTCCCCGGCGCTGGGTCTCGAGTGCGCCTCAGCCGCTGGACGGGGAAGAGAGGCGGAAGGAGGGAGCGGCACCGACACACACACACGCCCTCACTTTCCCTCACACACCCTCAGGCCCCACCCCCTTCTCCCGGCCCCGCCTTCCATTGGCTCCGCCGGCTCGGCCCCGGGGGAATGCGAACTCTGCACTGGCCACTCGCGCTGTCGCGCAAACAAAACACCAGGCCCCGCCCTGCAGCGTGCCCACCGCCCCCCCACCCCCCGCTTTCAGCCGGCCCGGCGGGGGCGCGGGAGGGGTCCCCGTGCCGGCCCCGGGCTCCGCGGTGCGCCCTGGGGCCCGGGGCGAGGCGGCCGGTTGATGAATGGAAGGGAGCAACAGGTGGGCTGGGCTGGGACGGAGGGCCCGGCGCCCGGGAAGCGCCCTGCCCGGCAAGGAGCCGGTGGGCGCGGGCTGCCGCCCCGGTGCCTCAGCAGAACGGGGCGCTCAGGCGCTGCGGAGCCGGAGCCAAGCCCCCGCGGAGGGCGCAGGCAGAGCGGGGAGCTCCGCAGCGCTGTGGCACGTCCCCTACCCCGCACGGCTCGTCGTCCCCGCTTTCAAGACCCTGGACAACGCCGCCGGGCCCGGCCCGGCCCCCCGCCGCGGGTCCCCGCGCGGCGGCCGGCGCYCGCCCCGAGGCCGTTAGCGCCAACGGCCGCTGCGCGCGGGCCCGGCGCCACTCCACTCCCTCCCTCGGGACCCCCCGAGCAACCGGGAGACCTCTGTGTCACCCTAAAAAGCTCTGTGTCACCCTAATGAAAGCCCTGAAAATCAAATCTTGCTCAATCGGCACTGCCGTGCAAGACCCTCGGGGGTCGCATCGGGGAGCGACCCCTGCCAAGTCTTTGGCTTTGTTCCTGTCCTTTAGTGCCTGTTGTTCTTACCTATAACTCCAAACCAAAGATACCTATAATAAATAAACGCCTGGCAGCCAAGTCCTCAGAATTGCCCTATGTGCTCTGCCTCCTGCATGCTGCTTTTAAATCGTATATGGTCACATACAGCACAGGGGTGCTTTCTTTCCATGTTGTACAGCTCTGAACATGTTTAATTTGCCTGCCAAATAAGCCATGGCGAGGTATCCGCATTTCCTCCACCTCCTCCACAAGCTCTGGTAAGCAAACCAAAGTCTGGTTTTGAAATTTGAATTTCCCTGTTTCTGCTCTGTGGGCCAGTTCTGCAAGGGGCCACATCTGCARTCATAGGACCCACCTCTACACGGAGGTTGCAACATAAAAGATGTCATCGTGACTGATGTGGCTGCTTCCATCTGCTACCCCAAATTACAAGGCCTGCATCAGCGTTGGAATAAAAGTCTTCTCCTACAGAACCCTGCAGAAACAATCCATGATTCTTTTATTTTCTTTAGTCTTCTCTCGCTTGCTTTCCCCTCCGCCCGCGCCCACCTCTCATGAGTATGTAACTTTCTGGTCATACCAGTTTGCTCAGCTCTGGTGAGCAGGTTGCGTATTGACATATACAATTATTCCACTGCCTTGTAAACTTCTCTCTGCCTACCCTTTGCTGGAAACAGAGAAGAAGGATATAGTGGAAAGCAACTGCCACGTGTACACCAAGATCCAAAACACCCAGGGCAGGCCAAATTTGGGGTTATTATGCTTAACTGTTGTTTTAATATGCATTTTAAATCAAGAAAGTTCACATTTGTAAATTTAAGCACAGATTCATGCAGGCTTATTAGTAGAACAAAATTTATATGTCATCATTTATTCTAAAAGCACCAGCAAACATCACATACATTATTAGTGTTTAGATGCCTTCTTGAGTGTTATAATTTTAGTTAAAAAAACATTTTTGAATATTATTATTTCTAACCAAAATCACTAGTACAGTTAGACTATCTCCATACTAAAGCAAGACTACAGGAATAATATCATTATTGTCCTGACAAGGAGCCTCAGAAAAAAATACTGCAAGTGAAGGAAGCAAAGTATTTTTCCATTATGACCATGTTATAAACAGTATTCTTCTTGGAATGATCATTCCTCTAAAACCTAGCCCAGGAAATGTCAATGGAAAGATAAGGGATTAAGGGAGATGTAAGTGTACACAAAGTATGGTAGTCAATATTTGTTTGTAATTTCTCTACTGTCCAGTTCTCATTACTGTAGTAATGAGTACTGGCTGCTTATTTCAATGAGTCTCTTTCACTCTGAAAACCAGCTGCCTCTCTGGGGTTCAGACTCTTTGCAACAATTACTGAATTTTCTCTCCTTGCTGTCATTCACATTCTCCTCTACATGTCTTGTTCTGCAGGAAAACTGGATCACCAGAAAAACTGTTCTCCAGACTCTGTCAAGATCTTTTTTAGAAAGAGTTGCACAAGTCCTTCCTGGTTTTTCTTCTCCTTTTTGCTCTTTTTCTCTCTTTTCAGCCTATCCTCACCCCTTCTATATCATGTTATTCCTTTTGGTCCTTCTGCGCAGGTTTGAAAGCATCTCTCTGCACCATCATTAATATCCCCCACTTGAAAAATGTGCATTAATATCAAGCTATGCAAAATACTCTTGAACAAAGTCTGTTCTCAGTACTACTACCCCTTCAACGCTGCATATCAGAGCAGAATTTGACAGATCATCTGTTTTCTGCAGGCCCTGCCAAACCTCATTGTTGAATTCTCTCCATGGCATCGCGCAGTGYGGCTTTGCCGCGTACCCCACAGTACAGCACAAATTCACTATTGGACAAGACAGGGAAGATGACCGGCAGCAGGAGCGTGTATCTGCAACAACTTACGAGCATCCCTTTGGGGAAGGCGCTCCCACTGCTAACCACCACTAGGTGTCCTCTATCAATTGAGCGGTGCAGCGCTGGCTCCAAACTCTGCGCAGGGACTGTGTTCTTTTTATTCTGTTTTGCTAAACTTGTCTGTTTAATGACTAACCTACCTCTGCTGTGGCTGATTTTCTGCTGGCTATATCGGCAGCTCAGCTAAATTGTTCTTTTATAAGCTTGGCTACGTTTCATGTGCAAACTTATGAAGCCGGTATAGTGCTACACTAATAGGTAACAGAGCTGTAATATTTTGCATGCTAAGAACCATATTTGCATTTACTTATTGGGTTTTCTTTTTAAAGACTCATTTCATAAAGCACTTTGGATGCAAATCAGCTTTCTCCAACAATATCCAGGTGTTTCACCTACTATCCCAAAGAACATGATACTAAAGAAAATTGTTTGAAGTCTTCTGTAAGTTCTGGCATTTCCTTATCTTCTAAAGAAATGCTAGTCAAATCCCTCTAGTCTGCAGTGGTAAAATTAACTCCTTCCTGCACATAGGATGAATTCACCCCTCTGCAGAGTGTGCCCACAACCTGTGTAAGAGGACTTAATTTGAACATGAGAAATGCTTAGGCATTCTGCAGATGTGGTGCCTGAGGCTGAATTCCACTGTTAAAGAACAGACTAACTATGGCACTGCATGTGAATGAAAAGATATTTCTCAACTGACTGAATGCACTTCATGATGGAATTGTGCTACCTTAGTCAATAGGTCTGAACATTTACAGCTAACAAACTAAATGTGTTTAGGTGGCATTCCTAAAATTATATATTACCTGCATCTTGACATGATCCAGGACACTGATACGTATTAGGGTTTTGTTGTCAGGAGCAGAGTCTGGAGGCTTGCTGTGATTACTGCTTTTTTTTTTTCTTTTTTTTCTTTTTTTCTCTCTCTTTCTCTCTCACTCCTCCAGTATCATTCCATTTGGCTTCCAGGCTACCATCTGTGTACCCTCAGGGAGTTAACAAGAGAAAAACAAGAGCCAGAAAACAGAACACAGGTGAAAAGAGGTAAACAGGAGCTTCTGGCAACAATAATAAAGGGCTGTTCAAGCCTCTGGAGCACAAAAGCAAAAGGGATAAGATGAATCCCCTATCCAAACTAAAAACTAAAAAAACATAAAAATGTAATTGAAAGGGGTGGGTAGAAGGGAGGAGACTGATTTTTCTTTGCACTCCTAATTCTTCCAGGATGCCTGTATTTTACCTGAAATTTCTAGTAAAGGACACTCGCCTACTGTAGATTTGGGATATGTCACTTAGAGCAGAACAGTCCAACCTTTGACAATATGGACTCAGACTGTATTATAACAGTTGAGCCAGGGGCCAGAGGGCATATAAACAGAAGCCAGACAGAAGGCATCCCACAGTTTGGACAGCTCTGATTTAGAGGGGTGCCAACTTTTTCCTGCAGTATCTTCTCTTCACCTCTCCCCTTCATATTTATTTTCAAAGTAGGGGCAATGCCTATGCAGCTCAGCCACATCTGAAGCCAGTGTTCAGACACTACTAATACACAGGGTGTTCCAACATCTCCTACAGGCTGTGTGTTTCCAGTGACATGAAAACAACTCTAAACAACAAAAGTGGACTTTTCCATTCATTCTGGGGGAAGTGGGTCTGAGTGGGATGCTTGGAAGTGGTGCAGGAGGTGGAGGAAGCATCCGGTAGCCACATGATGAGGCACGTTTTGCTGACACAAGGCATTCATGAACAGGCAAGCTGAAGAAAGCTTAGGTTTGTTTCCTCAGCCTTAGGCACAAGCCTAGAATCTGGGTGAAGTAAGTAAGCCCTGAGCATAAAACTTCACCAATGCATAAAGATGTAATCTCACTCACAAATCTTTTTGCTGACATAGCTCACTATTTTCTGATGCAGTTAATGAGGGGAGGTGCTCTGTAAAGGAGTCCTGACTAGGCCTTTGGAGCAACCTCCTCTCCCTCCATCAGCTCACACCAGAGGAAATCTGTGAGCAGTAGCAGGAAGGAAGCTGCTGGCTTCACACACTTGCTGGGAATCACCATGCCATCCATGGGCTGGTGCTAAGGAGAACACTGGAGGCAAATCCCCAGAGTTCATACTTCTATAGATCCAGCAGCCCTGGAGTCACACACACAGAGCCTGGGGACACAGTGGCTCTTATTCCAGGAACCACAGCTGTTTAGCAGTTTCTTGCACCTCAGGGTAGTCTGAGGATGGATTTTGCTCCCTTAACCCCAAACTACCCTTTCATTTAGACTTTATGTGGGTGAAATCACATACTTAAACAATCTGCAGAGAGTCTATTTCACACATTGCTGTTAAAGCACATGCACAGTTTACTGCAATGCTAATATTTCATCCTAGTGGCTTCCCTACACAAGCAATGCAGTAAAACGAAACATCCTCTGTATCGTCTGAAGCTGGTTTTGAAAGCCCAGATGGAGGAAAATACTATTGGTTTTAATTAGCAATATCCTTCAAATGAATCCTCTATTAACCGAAGGGGCATACAATATTTCATCTCACTTCCTCTAGTTTACTTACTACTGCCTCTCTTCTCTGTGGTTTACCAGCAGGAAACCACTAGAGGGGACATATCCAGATAAGATTAGACAACATACAATTATCATCTTTACTACAACCATGTTGGCAGTCTTTCTGCTAGACTCTGAAATGAGATTCACAGCCATTCTGGCTTCAATTCACTGTGGCAAGAAGTCATTCTTTTAATTCCACATCCCAACCCCCAACTATTTCACTCAGGACAGGCTTTTTTTTTTTTCCACAGATATGCAATAGTCTAGATCTACCATGGTCAATGGTAGTAGGATGCAGAACCTGAGTGTCCTGGCAATGGAAAGATGTCCAAGGGTAAGATTATGATAGAACAAGGCAGCTGCAGCCTCTCCTCTGCTGAGGAGTTCTTGGGAAGACCAGATGGCTTCCTTCCAGCAGAGGCCAGACAAGAGTGTGCCTGGCTCAAYATATTTCTGCTGCAGGTTCCACCTAAAGATCTTTCAGTGGGCACAAAGCCTCAAAGGTATAGATGTGCAAGAAGAGAAGCAGACAGAAGCAGGAAGGGGTAGGTTCTTCTGTGCCCCGCTGATCTCACTGTACTGTGGATGCCCCCAGTCAGAATTCTCTATACTTTGTCATGCTCTGCAACATATAGACACTTTGCGGCAGTGCAGGTGACTTGCTTAATGCCTGTGAAGCCATCCCATATATCATATCACTTTTTACCAGAGCAGGGGCAAAACTAGCCAAAATCAAACATAGATAATCAGTTTCTACTTGCAAAAAATCCCCCATATATTTATTGGGGTCAGTACTCTTCTGCACTTCCTGCAGAGTGCTGCTGTGTTCTTTATCAGGAACATTTCAGTGACTTGAAAAGACACCTCTAATCCCTCAGCTGCTTCACAGACAGTGAGACTTCATTCTTTCCTTTGGAATTTCTCCCACCAGGTAACAGAAAGTTCACTCAGTAAGGCAATCTCCTCCCTGTAAATAGGCTGCAACATCCTACTCTGCTGGGAAGGGAGTAAAGGACTGAGTAAACTGGCATGATTAGGCATGTGAATTAAGTCAGCCAGGGAGAAAAGACAGCCCAGGCATCGAAAGACAGGCTGTTTCAGCCCATCTCCCAGGCAACTTCTACTGGCAGGTCTCTTAGTGTCTGCATCTAGGGTTAGGAAAACTGATAATGTGCACAGTAATTCCATTATAATTATCACTAAGTTCATTTTTTAATACAACTACTCCTTTTCCAGTTACTCTTAATTGTGACAAGCATGTTTTGAGGGACTGACATTTTCCAGACTTCGTTTTAGCATGTGACAAGTTTAGGGTATTTGAAAGACGAAAGAAAATCATCTGAGCTATTAAAGGATGGTCCAGCCAGAACTTTTGCACTTAACTCAAAAATTCTGAAATTGGAAACTGTAAACATAATCCTTTTGTAAACSTCATTAGCTCTTGATAAAAAATGTTTGAAGCTAATTTGTCAAGAAGTTTTAAAGTTGTAACATTTCTCAGTTGGCAGTTTTACAATGTTCATTAAAACTTTATTTTGTATGAAAAAGACACTGTGAAATTACTGTTGATCTTACTACACTAATTTATTTGGGAAAGACAGTGATGGAAGTATGGAAAATTCATTGATAGACAGAAAGTTCGATCTTTGTTAAGGACGTTTTGCTGGGAGAAAATTTGTTAATACCTCTTCAATATCCCATAGATTTTTAGACTTTAAAGCTCTAAAGGCCCATTTGTGATAATCTAGTCTGACCTCCTGTATATGACATGCCATTGAATTTCTGTGAATTAATTCTTGTTTCAACTAGATGTCTTCTAGAAAAATTTTCAGTCTTGCTACATGCACTATCAGTGATGGAGGTATTCACTGAAGTCCTTGATAAATTGTTTCAGCTACACTCACAGTTAAAAAAGTGTGCCTTATTCCTAGTTTGAGCTGTCCGGCTTTCAGTTAATGGATCTTGTTATGCTTTTGTCCACTATATTGAGAAGTCCATTCATGTCATGTTCTCAGTGCTAGTCATACATACAGATCATAACAGAGTTATTCCTCCATCAGTTTTTTTGCAAAGTAAATAAGTAGTGCTCTCAAAGTTTTTTCATTCTGATCCAGGTTTTTTATTTCTTATAATGGTTCTAATGGCTTTCTCTGCACGGGGTGTCCTCCAAGCTCCTTCTAAATTCCTTCCTGAACTATGGGAGAATGTAGATGCTACACTGTCAAGAGCCCCATGGAGATGTCTTCCTCAAGTGTGGATCTCTGTTAAGTAGCTATTGGACACATTTGTTAATCACTTTTCAACTTTTGCCTGTAGAATCTAGGCTCCCACTTTACCCTGCATCTTTCAGTTCTTGTTTTTAAGGCATTGAATTTGAAATAGCAGAATGACAAAAAACAGTCAGGGCTTATTCCATGGACCTATTATATAAAGCTACTCAGCTAACCAGCATTTGGAGTTGAAATCCAGAACATTTTCCAGGATTCACAAGTCTTATAGAAGTCATTTGTTTTATTCCACCGAAATACATTTAGTGTAATCAAAATGCAACTTCACTTACTTTTGATAGCCCAAACACAGCCCAAAGCTCCATATAATTCTTTTTGCTTTGGGATGAAGTGGTAGATGATGAAGCCTTACCTGGATCATTAATACATGAAATGAATTTCACTGGTAATATTCAGTCTGATTCACATGAGAGAAACAARGGTGAGTAATATTGAACCTAGGTCTCATAATAACCTGTGATCTTTTGCTCTTGTTCTGTATTGTGACATTCTACCAACAGCACTACTTTCTAAACTTTACCAGCAGAAAACACTTTTTCCCCCCTGGAATTCACCAACGATGCAAACTGAGGCTTCAAAGCTATGTAGGATCACTAGAGCCTGTATCTTTATCTTTCATTTGGTGCCAGAGGCAACATGTATCTGATGTCTTTGGAGGAAGCACCTGCTTCTGCTCACTGGAAATTGTTGGAAAGAATGATAACTTGGAATTTAATTTCTCAAATGCTTGAAGAGCCTGGACACACCCGTTACCCACATAGTGTGTGTCCTGGTATTTTATAATTGCTATATCTTGTCTTTCATCTACCCCACAAGCTGTGGGCATTTTTTCACAAATTGTCTCTTCTATGTCATCCACAGCTCCATTTTCTCCTTTTGAAGCCTGCTAAATTGGTAACAGTGTTGCAGGAAACAAAGGGTTTCTGACTCATCCATCATGAGACATCTAACAGTTCAGTGAGTTTTATTTTTCTGCTATGACTCTTCGCCCAGCACTTTGAGTAGTATAACAACATTACTTCCATGTTTCTTCTGATGCTGCAATAAAACCTGTGAATTCTCTGAGCACTCTGTTTCAGAAATGAGCAGACCACAAAAGATACAGTCTAAATATCCTCTGGTTTCTTACTATTTAAGTTACAAATGATTTGGGCCAAATTCTGATGTTCTTTGACCTGATTTTGTTCTGCACCAAAGCGTCATTTACATGACTTCAGCAGCAAGGCTCAGCACGCCAGCAGAGCCAGGGTGACGGCTTTAAACTGTTTCGTGCCCACTCAGGGCAGACTTTTTGCCCAGGTTTGAAGAGTAAAAGTCTGGGATAGTCAACCCAAGAGGGAATATTATAGCAGAGGCTTTATTGCTCAGCCAGCTGGTGTCAATTTGAGCAGCTCAGCTACCCACAGCTACTTAGGTGGCCAGAGTTTGCAAAATGATCCAGTCGCTAAGAGACACATTCACACTGCCAGCCCTGGAAAAGAGGGACATTTCAGGTCATCCGGGTTGGCCGATCACACTGGTGGGGCACCGCAGGAGGGTTATGACAGACATACATGGCATTATCTAAGCCCTGTTATTTTCAGTTGCAACTATTTAATCCTTTAACTACTTGTGTATTTGAGAAACTTCGGAACACTTCAGCTGCCTTTTTTTTTCTCTCAGTTTTATTTTATCACTTCCTTTTGTTGTTGTTGCTTTTTCTATTTTATGCTATAAGGTTATTTTAACTGAATTACTGGAATTGACAGCCTGCCATTGCAGACATAGGAAAACTGGAGCAGCCAAGCAACCACATAGCCTTGCTCTTGTGACCTGACTGAAAGCTTATTGATGTTGTAGGAGTCTTTCAGTTTTCTTCAGTGGGTCTTATATCAGAGTCTTACGGCAAGAATCTGATACAAAGATAAGGAGAGCTGGTAAAGTAAACAGCTTTCAAAGTTCAGAGAACATTGTTCCTTTCACTGTCTTCTCTTTCCTGCATGAAAAATATCACATCGGTTCAGAGCTTGGGCACATCTACAAATCACTGTGGAGTGGGCCTAAGCTTGGAGAGGCTGCCCCAGCAGCAGAGCAGGAGGTGTTTCAGCCAGACTGTGCACTGCCATGCCCAAAATAGTAAGCCCTGTTGGGGGGCTAAGTTTGTGGAGTCTGGTGGTGTCATGGTCACAGGGCTCTACTGCTCTCTGGACAAATGGGTCCCCACAGTGTTAAACTTACTCACATGGGTTTATCACTGCAAACTTGGGCAAAAGTGGGTCTTTGCACAGTGACTCACAGAACAATGTGAACATTCCCATTACTCTTTGTTTTCATGGTTTTATCGCAATTATTCTGGTTTTCCTTCTATCTTTTATAAGTCAGACACAGAAGAAATGAAAAGACCATTCATCCATTAAACAGAGCAATGGACACAATAACATTCACCATGGCTTTTACCTGCTTTACTGGTTGGTTGATAATGTAATTATTCTTTGCATAATAGCCAAAAATGAACAGGCGTGTGGATCAGGTTTCCAGAGAGTTTTCCACAGATTCAGTAAATGAGATATTGACACTCAAGTAATCTCCTAATTCTTGTTGCTTTTGAAAGGCTGGTATCTCTGTAGATGCTATCTTCTAAATGTTGTTAGCTAGCATGACTGTACTAGGAGAGAATTGCTTCTTTCTCTGCCCTACTTTCTTTTTCATACACATTACAAAGGGAGATTCTGGCTACCCAGACATTTCTACCTCAGTACAATGAAGTATACTGCCTCTTACCTGTCAAAACAATGTCACTCCATGGTGAGGTACGGACAAGTTGTAAATTGGCTTTTCTTTCTGCACTGTGCCTTTCACCTTTCCCCAAACAGGAACTCCCAACTCCTTTTGCATATGCTCTCACTGTGAAGGGAGCCAAGCCCAGAGGCTCACTGCAGAAATGATCAAGAGCTCGTTATTTCAGGTTACTCCAAACTTGAGGAGGGTTSGGAAAACAATCAGGAAGGACCAAATAACTCCACTCAGTAATGGAACAAATGCAACTCAACATAAAGGAAAGGAAAATGCATTTAGGCTAGTTACTTGTGTTGGCAGTTGAAGGTTAGTTTTAATTATGCCTAATACCTCCTGAAGTGCTGTCTTRCAGCCAGTTGAAACAGGCCACTGTTGAAATAATGAAGACATGGTAACATGAGATAGTGCTGCTGTGCATACTGTTAAATCTGTCCTGAGCAGTGAGGATAATCTACCCTATGAGCACACTGGGGCTCACTCTGGCTAACTGCCAAATATAGCAATGGTAACAACCCCACTTAGGCACTGCCATCTCTGCCTAACTTCTTATGCACAACTACTTTTATGCACATTTTGCCTTGAGCCAAACCCCAAGAAATACTGTGACCAATAGACTTTACACATGAGCTGTCTGCACTCTGCTATGAGGTTCCAGTGAGCTTGCAGCGGAGGGAGGAGAGCTGTCCTTCTGAGACTATTTCATTAGGAAATCAGGAGCATCTCTTAAAAAAAGTAAAGAATACTCTGAAAAGAAATGGGAATAAGCTCTGGCCTGTGTAGAAACAGAAACTTAAAAACCCACCCCGTTCATAAATTGTATTACTGGCATTATTGTAAATATGCAGGTACCATAATAGCATTTTAATGTTTTATTGGATTTACCTTCACAATTATTCTATGAGGAGTTGAAACAGGTTCTCCCTATTTTACAGCTGGAAATAGTAACACAAGATAAGTAAGGGACGTATTCAAGATGTCAGGAAATCCTTGACACATCCAAGAAAGGAATGTAGGTTTCCAGTACCTCACTCTGCTTCCCCTCTCTCAGCCTGCAGTGCCAGTATACAGCTGGTGCTGGGCAAAGAAAGCCAAGGTGGCATGGCTGCTGAGCCATGGTGCTCTGTCTAGCTAGTTTCCTATAGGTCTCAGCAGCAGACCAGCTCTGTGTTGCTGTTATTTCAAGCCATATTTCTTTTCAGTATCCAAAATAGTTTATTGGATATTTCAATCATAGTACAGTTGCATAGGCCAGCCTGTTGCAGCTCTCTGCCGGCTCTGGACTCTGGAGGATCAGCTAGCACTGAGGAATCCCAAAGTGATGTAAAAACCATCATTTGTTGCTTCTCTAACAATGCCTAAATGTTACAGCAGACTGAAAACTGGTTTCATTACTTTAGAATCCAGTCTTGAATGATTTGGAAAGTCAAGGAGCAGTAACAGAAAGCTCTTACATAGGACAGGATCYGCTGTTGAAACAACTGACAAGATTATAAGAAAAACAAAGGGAAAAATGGGAAGAACCAGGAAAGAACAAGATAAAGTGTACTGGGTGAGCCTGAAACAAGTTTACATAATGCTCAATGGTGATACTCTTATTCATACTTAATGACATGTTAGTGCATGTGAGGGAAGTTATTACTGACTTTTGGGCATCAAAATCAGAACCATCAGGCTTTAGAAACAAGAAGACTACTTTCTGGAAACATCCTCTAAAATGAACAAGTCAGTGAAACTGTTTTAGCATGGGGAAGCAGGTCAACCTACTTTGAATTTGTCAGGCAGATGATGGTTTGAAATGGCTGTGGCTGATGCTTACAGGAGTGATTCACAGATATGCCTTAGAAGCAATGCTTGAGTTGAGAAAGAAAAGGGATTGCATACTAAACGTATTCCAAAAGAGACAGCACACCTAGATTTAACTTCAGCTTTTCACTTTCATTCATCTGGCAGTAATGGAAAGCTATGGTGGGTATGTAACTTAAGCTGTCCAAAAAAGAAAAAGAAAAGCTGAGAAAAAAAACTAGGCACTGTATTTAGTCTCAAAAATCTGCTGAGGCAAGGCAGCAGATGACACTGATAGCTGGACATCTGCTACCTTGCAACTGACGGTTCCTCCTGTTAAAAAACATCCCTATTCAATGAACTCTCAAAAAAGTTGAGTCAAGCCCTTTAGCAACTCCAGTCACGCACTTTTGAATTTTCTGAGATGAACACTGACTCTTGCCAGGAGGCTGCAAAGAGTGGAGAAGAAGGTATGTGTGCTACATTTTCTTAAATAAACTAGCACTGTGGAAAGAGAAAGACATATTCGAAAAAAGCATTGAGGATGCAAGCTTATGAAAACTTGCTATTTCAGCAGCTTTCAGCACAAAGGAATGCATTTTCCTGCAAAAGACATTCACATTAGAACTACTAACTTATCCTCTTTTTATGCTACCTGATGTAGGTTAATAAACTGTAGTCTACCTAGGATCTTTCTAATAAATCTATTAATGGCAGTGAATAGGTAGGGTAGTGTGTGTGCGCGTGCATGCGTGTGTGTGTGTGTGTGTGTGTGTGTGTGTGTGTGTTGTAACCTGTTTGATTTGAAAAATTCAAGAGGAGGGATCAACTAATTAACACAGAAACCATTTTTAAACTAGTGAAATAGGAGTTTGAAAGGTCAATGCAGATTAGACAATGTTGAGAGACTTTTGCTGGAGTATAGATCAGAGCACAGGATTGAGCACAAGGCATCCATCCTCTCCCACATTGCCTTTAAGGCATTCTTATCCATTCTCCCTGAATACACATGGGGAGGCTGCCAAACCAACTAGCAGCACTGGGCAACCCTTTTAAGGAGCCTTTTGCTCCTCAAACAAAGCCACAAAAGGGATTTTGAGAGCCATTGTGGGCACCAGGAGAAAATCAAACAACCCCAAGCTGCCAGAGGAGATAGCAACAAGAATGGAAGATATGGAAAGCACTGCTAAAATAGTAGGGAATGCTTGAAGTGAAGAAACTGGATAATTATCAACATAAGACCTGATTCTCCTGTCATGCTGGTTTCATGTTAGCATAAGTGTGCTGACTAGGAAAGGGCTGCTTCTGATTCAGACTGAACTAAGTGCTTCGTGAGCATCATGATGAGCATCATGAGAAGGTCTGAGCTTGGTGTTGATCTTGGTACACTTCTGTGTATTTGAGTCATGTGAACTGGCATGAAAGTTGCAAACTGGGAATCCTTGACTCTTCCTCATGCATCCTTCTGACTAGACAGATGAAGCCTGTGCACCCAGTTGCTCTATGCAGGCAGACCAGTTTAACTCTTTTTGAGAAGACTTGTGATTGAAGTGCACATGCTTTATTCTTTGCAATGCATAAACTAATGCCATGGCCAGTGAGCTCCTCCATCTGACTCCTTGCTCTCGGTACCTGCCTGTGCCTAGACCAGTGCTGGGCAGGCACATGCCAGTGATCCAGCAGATCGCACCTTCAGCTAAACTACTTTTCAGCTGCATCAGTTCTCCCATCTGATTCATCATGAATCACATCAACATTCATACCAGCACAAAAGAGGCAGCAGCAGGCACAAATAGTTAGTAAGGGTTAGGATGGGGAACACAAACACCTTTTTAAGTAGCAGCACAAGCTTATGTCAGATTAAAGCAATCATATAAAGCAAAAAGCTCATTAAATGCAAACTTTTTTTTTTTAATCAGCTTTTGATAGGACTTGGACGGTTACAGTTTTACTGGTGTCCTAGGGACACTGACAAATTCCACAGTAAGAACATTTCTTCTTTGTTGCCCCCCAGGACAGCTTCTTGTATAGAGCAGCAATAATATCTACTCTTAGACATAGTCATGCCATATCACAAGTGGAAATGCCAAGGAATGCCATGACAGGCTTACAGCTCTTCCCTTCTGGTTCCAGTTGATGGACCATAAGTCCAAACAGCTAGTCAGCTAGAAGACACCACTGCCAAATTCTAAACCTAGTGAGACAATCTGAACTGACTCTAACATTTTAAAGTGAAATTTCCTTCAGGAATTTAATATGAACTATTCTAGTCCTCTGTTTCTCTTTACCACCACCACCACATTAAGTAACACCTATCACRAATGCAGCTTCAACCGAAAATTAGCACACATTGAATATGTCACATGTAAAGACAGCCAAGATTTTTTCTCAGCTTTAAAAAGCCAGAAAGTCCTATGGTTTGCTTATTTTTGCATTGTAGGAACATCCTTGGGCAAATAGCTCAACAAAAGGATTTCCAAGAGCCAGCTCTTATCTAGAGGACATGAAATGGAAGTGTTAATAGCACCAATACATAGGTGTCAGTGTCATTGCTATGATTGTGCTACAAGTCAGAGGCTGACACCTTCATAAAATAAAGTGTCAAAGCTGTAGAAATCAAGACTATGAGATTTTCTTCACTTAAGAACACAGATCTGGAACAGGAATTCAAATGTTGAGCTGAAATTTGCAACTACATTTAAAGTGACAATTAAAACTGACCTCTTTCAGCAAAAAAAAGCATGGAATTGTCATGTCAGCATCATCAGGATAGAAACAAATGGGACAAATATGGTGAGCTTATCTACCTCAGGTGACAGGTATTCATGTTCTGTGAGCTACCTGTTTCCACAGAGGTAAAGCCCTTTCATACAAATGAACAAAAATATTTCCAATGTTTCAGGTAGAGTTACCTGGGACCAACTGTTTCTGAAAAAAAAAGTATCAGCAATTTCAAAAGCAGAACACTCACAGATCTAGCAATCTTATCGAAATGGTTTCTTTCTAAAAGCTAAAGAGGGATTTGGGTTTTTTCCCCTTTTAATCTTCTTGTGTTGTTTTGTTCTTATTTCCTCTCTCCAGAAATGACCAGAAGGCCTTGTACTTCAAGAACGCTCATCTGAAAATCTGAAAATGAATGAATGAAAATGAAAGAAGAATGAAGATGAAAATTACTTTGAGATGTTTTGATTTTTTACAAAGCTGCAAAATTCAACAGATTTAGGATGAATATGCTTCTGTCTGCCTTCATTAAGTCTTTGACTGAGAATTTAGAGCTTTTCAGTGAGATAACAAAGAAATAAAAAGAATTATTCTCAAACTAGAATAAATTGGTAGAAACTAAGATCTTAGCCCAACCTGAAGTTAAAGGACTGTGGTCTGTTTTGACTATTTTGTGTCTAATTTGACTGTTAACAATGTGACTAAAAATATTTGATTTTCTGCTCTTCTTAAGGCAAAATGGACATGATGCACTGGGACGGATTACTTGTCTGATTATTTCCCTTGACCTTTGATGGAAGTGTTGATTTCTGTATAGAAGTCCTTTCCATTCAACTCTTTGGTCTCTTCAAAGCAGAGTTCATAAACAATGGCAATTTCCTCCACTGTAGGGAAATCATGGTGCAGATGGCATGATCCAACAGGATATGGACATGAGAAAAACAGGGCATGTTTTCATTCTCTGCAAACACACCTGATGAGAGTAAAGAAGGGAGCATCTTCAAGTTCCCTGCTTAATTCTGCTCATTGGGGTACCAAGCTGTAATAGCATCACAACAATAGCTCACGGACATGGAGTACACCAGAGTACATGGACAGAGATCACTTTGTAAGGCCAGGTTTTGTGTCTTTGCTTTTAGAAGTGTATTATTCCCACAGAGTTGCAAATCGATGCCATCCTGAGGCAAGCAGCTTTTTTAGTGGGTGACAACACAAGCAGAGGGAGGAAGAAATGGAGGTGAGCAAACAATGAGAATAAAATAAAGAGGGAATGAAAAAGAGAGAAAGAAGAGAAAACAGTGGGAGAGAAAGACAGGCTGAACAGAGACCCAACAGCTTCAGGGCACGGCAGAGCATAATGAAATCATGAAATCCATGCCATCACTTCCAACTTCCACATTGGCATTCCTGTGGCCTGTCTTCTCTGCTTCCCCCTGCAGGCTGCAGGGTGAATAAGAGACTTTCTTCACTACCTTTCATTTCACTTTCCATTCCTTGAGTTGCAAAGGTTGAAGACAGTTATGGTTATGAAGCCAAGTCCTTACTTAGTCTAAAAGCACTGACTTCACCAAAACGAAGTTGTTCTTGTCTTCAGAGCAATCTTCAAAAGCTCTTAGTGGCCAGTCACCCACCTGCAGAATCTGTTCACACCACCAAAACTGGTAAATTTGCAGAACCCAGTGAATTAGGTCACAGATGCAAGCCATTAGTGTGTTAGCCTATCTACCTCACCTCCCAGAAATACTGGCAAAAGGGTCCTTATAAACTTGGGGGGGGGGGGATGTGCTTTCCTGGTCAGCTAGACATATGACTCTTTTCATATATGTCCCTGCCTGGATGTTCAGAAAAACACAGACAACCCTCCCTCATCACTGTGCATTATATATGAAGAGCACTCATGAAAACATGGTTATTTCATTTAAAAGTCTAATGGTAGGTGAGCTTTTTCAAAATCTAGGCAATAGTTTTTTAGGTTTATTCAGTCAGATTGGAACCCATAATATTTCAATTTTCATTCAAATCTCATCTGGGCAATTAAATAAATCAATGTCAAGAACTTTGATTAATGTGGAAATGGCAGAGAGGGAGAAATGGGGTACATTTTGCAGGTAGCAAAGGCCATTCCAGTCTCTGTACCATGAAAAAGTTTGATGCTTTGTGTGAAGGTGACACCTTCAAAAGTGGTAAATGAAGAACTGCAGGTGTAACACATCACCCCCAGAACTAGCTCTATTATTGCACTGGTGGAGTAGGATTTACTCCTAGATGCATTTCTAAAATGAGAAGCTGCTCTTACATTTGAATATTTATTAGAAAAGAAAGCTGTAAATGGAAAAAATTCCCCAATGTGTCCTCACACTGCAAAAGGCTATTACATTAGCTTCCAAGGATACAATTAAGTTTCAGTTAGGTCTGTCTTATAGCCAAAAATTCAATCCTGAGGTTTATTTGAATTTAACCTTTTTTTTTTCCCAGCTCTGAATATTGCGCTGTGTAATTCTGCAGATAAAAACACAAATGGTGAAAGCACTAGGTTGAGTTTCAAAAAAGTAACTGGCAGGGATTTTCATGGAAGTGCAAGTAGATATCCCATTAGTCAGTGTATTTATATTTGAGCTTTACTATGGCTCTCACATATCTTAACACCTCATAAGGAATAATGAATTTATCTTTACAAAACCAAGTGACATAGTCTGACTGCCTTGAGCCTGTGTGTTCAGCCTATCCCTTTTAGAAAACTTCTGCCTTCTCTCTTATTTGTTGCTTTTTGTATCTCAGCCATGCACAACCTTAGCCATAAACAAGATAGTTACCCCTCTGTCAACACTCCTGTAAGACAGAGGAGAGCTATTATTCCCCTTTGGTGGTAGTGAGGGGCAAGGATTGAGTCACAGAGACACTAAACAACTTCTCCAAGACCAGAAGGAACATCTCTGGCAGAAACAAGAATTACCTTGTCTCTCCTGGATCTCAGTCCAGTGTTTTAACCACAGAACTTGTTTACTCTGATAAACAAACAGTGGGGCAACGACGTATGGAGCTAGGACATTGTAAAACAGCCTCCCAGGTGCTGACCATACTGGTACCTCTCAGCCAAAGCAGAATGGAGCGGGTGACCTTATGGGCTACAGATTCTCTTATCCTGTGTCACAGCCCCAGAACAATAAACTCATCATATTTTTACTGTCCCATGGCTATGTGAAGCTCTGCCTTAAATAAACCAGTAGTGTCAATGTAGTACAAAGTAGATATGTGGTCATGATGCAAAAGTTATCATCACAACTGGCTATAGTTGGCACTGCTGAATGAAAGCTAAAGTGGCTAGGGGTGTGTGGATAATGCAAAGTGGTAATCACAAACATATCAGGATGGAGCATGGAAATCTGCACCAATGTGGCCTATGTCACAGATTTTCTGTGAATAAGTAAAAAATTTCAGTATCGCAGACTGGGAAGCACAAGTACGAAGTCAACTCCAGCAGAAAAAGAATTGAAGAACTGAAAAACTAAAAGAGACAAACCAAACAAGACAAAGCAAAGCCAGTCAGCGACAAAGCTAGTATGTTTCCTAAGAGAATTACATGCAATGATAGCTAGGTACTAGCAAAGCAAAATAACATTCATTTCTTGAAAATCATTTGAAAGCAATCAAACGTTCTTTGACCCATAGAGTGCTGCTGCCAGGTTCTCTGTATACAAAATATGCAATTGATTTGCACAAAGGTGAACAGATTGCATTTTGTCTTCCTCATAAAAAGTTGACTAAAATATCCATTCCTACTTCTTACTCAATTAGACTATCCCAAACCCGAATACAAATCTTGACTCCTGCAGCTTCAACATCTTTTTCCTCTGAGATGCTTTGGTTTTTCAGGCTAATGTTATTTTACAGTGTCTGTCTTTTCTTTCCTTCTAAGCTTTGGTCTTTTTCAAGACATGTAGAAGAGACATCATGTATAATGGACAAATCTTTAACTAACATGTTAATTCCAGGCCAGTGTATGTCGAATGGATAGAAATGGTAAAATTAGTATGAAATCTATTGACCTCAACAAAGCTATGACTTTTACATCAGTTGAAATGCAGTCCTATCTTTTGAAATAGTATGAAATACACTTTCCAAATCAACATGGCATTTAACATTTCCTACCATGGTTCAGATATCTGACCTACACTGCTGTGGCTTGAAAGGTTGCAGAAGTTCAAAACTTATTGCAACTGTAATATAGCAATGCCCAAAAGCCTTCACCTGAATAAGGATCCTGTTCTCTTTAGTGCTTTTAAACATGCAAGAAAAGGAAATGGGTTGGGAAAAGCTTACAATCAAAGACGAGTAGGCAACATCATCAGGCTTGTTCTAATGAGGGAACTGGGACATGTTCCAACAATTCATGTTAAGTTTGAAACATCATTCTAGTTGATAAAATGGAGAGGAGGCAGGAAACTCTGCCAGCTCTTTTAAGCAATCTTCTGGGCTCACCCAGAAAGCAGAACCTTACACTGCAACTCAACTTGTTGAGTAAAAAGCTCCTGTGGGAAGAAGATAAGTGAAAATCTTCCCTCTCTCCAGAATTGTCCATTCAGCTTCTTATGAAGAGTGCCATAGCAAAAGAATTACTATTTAGGGCTCAGGTATGACCTGTCCTCACTGAAGTAGCTGCAAATAAAAAGTCTTACTGGTGTAAAATACAAGGACCTTTTAAAAGGCAGGTATTTAGACAGGAAAGGGTCACAGAGGTGAAGGAACTTCACCTAAGGTGTGTCAGCTGCCYAGTGGCATGGCCAAGGTGCCCACTGATCCACAGGCCAATAAAACAGACACAAGATCACAATCTTCTTATTTTTAACCATGTAGGCTAGAAGGTGCAAATGATACCAAGAAGATTTTGCACAAGAAGCCAACTCTTTTTCAGCTACTTTTTCCTGGATGTTAGTAGTATTGAATATCTCTGCAGCCCACCCTCATYAGACAACAGAGAAAGCAGTAGATCTTCCTGTACTTAATTCTGCATGTCTTTGTAGCTTGATTTATATACAGAGAAAACAACAAGACCATTAAGGATGAAAATAATTGAACACAAGGGCAACGAGGAGGAATGATGTAAACTTGCCCACTGATAGAGTGATTTTTCTCTCCTTACCATCCTTACCCCTTGCATGAGATTTATGGCCTTAAAAAAATCATAAAACTAAGGGTGCAAAGAGACAGGCTATTGGAAAGAAGAGGAAGACTTGGATCTTTATTTTAGCTTTAGCACCCAAAAGGCACAGAAACAATGATACTATGTTTTATTTTTCATTTTCAAATGGACTTGCATTATTGCTTAATTCATCCTCATAACCACTCTCAGAGAAAATAATAATGTTGTAATATGGTTACAATGAAGGCTTTGGAAGGTTGGTCCCAACAGTTTCTTCATAACAGTAGATAAAACTACCAGCTACTTATTGCCTGTAGCAATTTAAAATCACTCTATCTCTGATGTAATATTTTATCCATGTGAGTGTTTGATGGGGTTGGGGTTTGAGTGTTTTGCCCCACTGCCTGCTTAAAGGTGGATAAGTCAWGTTTAAATCAATGAGATATCAATTCATCAAGTAATTTAAGTATACGCCTAGCCTGAAGTTGTTCACCTGATTCACTTGGGGGCCTCTTGAAAGCATTTTTCCTTGTCACTTGGAGGCTGAGAAAATTCAGCATGAGGATTAGGAAAGAAATGACAGGAAAGTATTTCACAGCCAATGAACATTGCTATCTGGTTGCTGACTCAGTTGCAGGGATAGAGAGGGCTCCTGGGACAAGAAGTTTTCATGCAAYAGGGGTAGCATTCACCTCCCTTAATGGTAGATAATTGCAGCGTAGACATGTACACCTCAGCTATCCYGCAGGGCCCCACCGTAGTCAGTGGAGAAATAGGCTTTTCTAGGTACACTTAAGTAGGATAGGCCAAATCAATTGCGAACTTTAGGCACCTTTTTCTCTCCATTCCTTGTGAAAGGGACTCAGGGTGATTAGCTCAAAGGCAGGCACCTACACTGCAGAGGTGTCACATTAGGTGACATCAGATCCTCTTCCTCCCCCCCAGGAAAAATCTCTGAAGCAAAGGCCTGGAACAAACACATTTGTATTTTCCTGGAAATAGTTTCTGCTCCTACTTTTGCTTCCAGTAATCCATCCTACAGTTTTCTTCCTGATCCTATGCCATTAAAGATCCCCAGATGTGAGCCTGACATTGGCAATATGCAAATGCCCACTCTTTCTTTTGGGATAGTGGTGCTACTAACTGCAGTTGCCAGAGACCAGATGCATCCCCAATGCTCAGTCAGTTCTGTGACTGCAAAACTCAGCAAAATGTTTGGAAGCAAAATGACTGAAAAAGCTAATAAAGTGCAGCATCGCTTGCATGGATCTATGTTCTTCAGTACCAAAGCTTTGATTCTGTCAAACAAAAAAAGAAAGGCAAGTTTGATTCCTATGTGTTACTAAATCCTAGTTAAATTCAGAACATTTATAGAAGTGCCTGTTTTATCCTGAGTACTTTGTAACCAGGGAATTCAAATTGCTCAATTCAGTCAAACAGTACACCTTTCTTTTGAGATATGATTCATTTCCTAGGTGAAATACCAGTTAGTCCAGAGCTGAATGGAAACTAGAACCCAGCCTTTAGTGGTTTTAGTGTTATATTTAAAACATACTTTTCTTAACCTGGAAGCTAAAACCCCAGCTGTTCAAAGACTTCTATGGGTGCTTAACAGTATATTTGGTAACTGTCTCCAGCAATGTCAAGAAGATTGTTCACAGTGCCTAATGTTAAACCTGAGTATGAATTTTGCTGGATTGGGTCTTAAAAGCTAAATCCAGCAAGATTATGGGTGTTCTGGCCCCAGTCTATCAATCAGCATAGGTATTTCTGTAGTCTACTCCTATTAGTAAGGTAATAATGATCCAGTAAGTACCCAAAACTTTGTGCTTCAAGTTATAGTATGGTTTTCAGTGTAATCAAACAGTGGCTTAGAGCCCATCCTTTATATAATAAGATTTTCCTTCCACAGAAGAAAAATGGAGCTAACTGCATGAAACTCAGATGAATACACTGATGATGTGTTAGCAAAATGGAGCTTGAACAATGTTTTCCCCCAGAGAAAATCACCTAGCAAGGAAATTACATCAAGAGTGTGTATTTCCAAAAACACACTCCAGATATTCTTTCTGTTTTCTTTAAGATGACTACTTTATCCAGTAGTCTGATGAGTGTTTCATGCAATAACTAAAACAAGTTTGTGTAAAAGTGAAAGCAAGTAATTTTACATACCTCTTAATTTTTCTCTGGCCTTGGCAGATATATCAGCTTGCATCCTGTCAATTTTAACATAACTCAGCAGCTTCATCATGTGCAAAACACATGGTGATATACAGGTGCACAACAATATGGATGCAGATTGTGTTTTAAAACAAATGGGAAGGTCAAATGTGGTCATGGGAATTTCCTTTAAACCTATATAAGGAATCAGCCATATGAAGTCTTCTGTGACAGTTTTACGGTATATCAGATTTTTTCCCGTGTCAAAAAACATGCACAGAGAACAGGAAACATCATGTTCCTTTTGTGCTGAATGTGATGTGACTGGCAGTTCATTGAATTAAGGCTGATTTATCAGTTGTGTCTAATATGAATAGTTACTCCCTTTTTCTAAATCTGGGGTTGACACTTCCTGCAAATGGTAAGCAAATGGTAAGCATCCTCAACTCCCCTTTGCTTTAGAGCTATCAAGGGTGGGATTCATCAGACCTTACTTCAGACATCTGTCACCATATGTTTACAGCTGAGCTAAACTGACCTAGGTCCTCTCCATAGACCTTGGAAAAAAAAAATTGACTGTTTTAGGAATAAGTCATCTGACCAGTTTTGGACACATGAGAGGAAAACACCTCTTCCTTGAATTTAAAGAGAACTCAAGGTTACGAACTCAGACAGAGATATCTATTCAGAGTAGCTCTTTGTTGTCATCATTCATGAACTACTTCTATCACTTTCTCATATCCCAGATAAATTGAGATCGATTCTTTGAAAGATGGAGTTTACTTTCCCGTAGACACATCCTATCCAGGAGATATTCCTAGAAGATTATACTCTTTTGTCTTCCCTTTTGGCAAATTCAGTGAGTGACAGTTGAATTATGTAGATTCAATTTATTTGGACAATGGCAAACAAGGCCATATCCAGCCAAGTTAAATGAAAACAGACTAAAAAAGAAGGTCAGAAAATTCTCCTATTTTACAGCATACTATTTTCCTTCCCTATTTTCAAGATCCCTCAACAGGACTTTCAGGCCCTACTTCTTTTCCTTCTGAGAAGGCCAAAGGTTGCATAAGCTTCAAATCTGCATTTGCCAAATAATCCTCAGCCTCAGCAAGAAGTGGCAAACAGAAAATGGCACTGAGCATGTAGACCATAGAAACATTCAGGTGATCCCAGAGGCTGAGGTCAAAGGGAGCACGGGAAAACAATGGTGTCGCTGTCCTTGTTGCTAAGAGGAAAGCAAAATTCTCTCCCCATCTTTCCTGGGCCAGGCAAAAGAAACAGCGGTGAGACTTAATGCCACAGAGCTCAGTCTTTTCCCCCTGCCCCTGCAAGAAGATGCAGGTTGATCAGGATGAAGGCTCGGCTGTTGGGGAGCCAGAGCAGCTGCTTCTTGGCCTGGGAGCTGCTTCAACGTTTCCAATCAAAAGGTGAGCAGCACCAGAACCTGATGGAAACAGAAACTGCTCTGGCTGGGCTTCCTTTCTTCCACAGGGAGGATCTCCTCTTTTTCAGYGTCTTCTCTCCTCCTGTCCAATGGGATAGACAGAGAAAAAGATGTTGTGCCTGCCTCTTCCAGCTCCCACTCTTATCTAAGGGAAGGGAGAAAGGGAATATGTCTCCCACCAGAGCTGTTGTATCATATTTAGCAAAACCTTTTTCTTTCCTGCCTAAATCAAGATATTTCACAAAAGTCTACCACTACAAAAAACACACACATGCATGCACACATGCACACACACTTCTCCCACCCAAGATTTTCAGAAGGTCTCATTTTCACTCACATCCTACAGAGACAATATCTGATACTTGCTGATATATCAAGTGAGAGCCTTGTCCACCTGCTCCCACTTGGACATGCTCTTGTGGCTCACTGCAGGTGGAGGACCCTTTTTTTTTTTTTTTTTTTAAACCAGTTATTGGAATATTATTCCTTCAAAGATAGATTCCTTTCTGGTGGGATGCCCTTCCTCAAGGAATCTAAAGCACAGGGTATAAAAAGACAGAGGGTATCCTGGATTCCCACAATATCAGCTGCTGGCACCTCCTTTGAAGCATAGGGCATAGAAGCAACTCTGATGATGCTCTAAGTAACACCAAGGACTGGCTTGATCCAGTTAGCCCCAGCTGGATCAGTGGCACAGACAGAGCTAGCAGGCATCTTTGCCCTGCCCTCCTCTTTGCTCCCATTATGTTCAGTGCAAGCTAGAGGTCTGTATTAGMCACCTTCATTCTGTCCCCTAGACGTGTTTGTGTTCATTGCATCCTAATTCTCTTTTGGCTCTTTTTGCTTCCTGGCACAAAATAATCAGCAATATTACCTGAGGAAAAGCACCTTTCTTTCTCTCCCTGGTATTTGTTCCAGCACTGTCTGCTTGAGTAGCCTGAAATTCAAAACTATGCTCTTGAATGAAAACCAGTTTACAAACTGATTGTTCTAAGATTCTGTCAGTAGTTATTTCATTTTTTAATTTCTCCTTTTTAATATGTGCCCAGAATGTCAGAAATTTTAGGGATAAGAACATTCTGGAAGAAATATCCAAAGGCAACTAAAGGCTTATTTCAAGATCCTGGCGTCAGTTGTAGAACTAATGAAATGAATGTTGATTCTTTATACAAATATCCAATGATGCAACCACCTGACTAAGTCGAGTACAGTTCAGAATCAATGCTAAAGATGATCAGGCCAAATACATTACAAGCATATTTCAGAGAGAAAGAGGAGGTAAGTCTTGAAAACAGTTAACTAAACAAACACCTCAGCTGCTGTATGATGTAGTCTGACCTCAGAAGAACAGTTGCTTTTCAAGCCAAAGGGAGATGAGGTAATGAGAAAAATGAGGGCAATTAGGCAATAAAAGTGTTACTGTGCATTTGACATTTCATTTAAAACATCTTTCAGCAAAGACTTCTTTCCCTTTTAATGAAGAATTCCATGGATACATCAGTAAAAGACTGCCCCAAAGAGCCAGCTGTTGTGCAAAAAATTTCAGTTTCCTCTACCCAAAGATATGGATGCATTTCCTACTTGTATGTGAATTAATTTCTACGGGTATCCACAGATGAAACACCAGGCATAGCAACTATTTTTGCAGTGTTTGTTTCCTAAGGTCATTCTTTAAAAGCCATCTCTTTCTTTTCCTCCATATTTATCATCTTTTGCCTGTGGGGAATCTGAGAGCAAGGCATGTACATCTGTATACACCATAACTGTGGTTAGCCCTTTTGCTGTAGTAAGTGAGCAATAAGAATGGAAAAGAAATAAATAAAAGCAACCTGAAAAACATCTAACTTACCAAGCCAGTAAGAGCTTTCAGACAGAGACAAACACAGTCTCTCTGCTTGCACAAATGCACATCTAAAATAGTGTTGCCAGTATATTATGGCTCTATTCCAGACTCACATCACTGTAAGATGAGAGTGAATTCTGGAGCCCCAAAAAAAGTTTAACAAAAGTGAAGCAAGTCTGAGACTTACGTAATGTGCTGAATTAATAGAGTAGTGCACTTTAGAGGCATTGTACCAATAATAATCAACTATCAGTGAGGAATATTCATCAATTTAAAGCTTTTAAGACCTTGAATTGGATGGCTCATTGGTGTAAATTACCACAGGTCCATTTAGTTCAGTAAAATTTTACACTGACTTGCACCATCTTGCAGGTCTAGCCTCTTCTTTTTTTTCCAGGACTGCTGATTCTTAAATCAAGGTAGGTAAGTCAGCCAAATTACTAAGGACAAGCAAGTTCCATAATGGTCAGAGGTTCCTGAATACAGTTTCCAATAACTTTTTCAAATTTCTTACCAGTTTGATTGGTAAGAATTAGCATGGTAGTCTCCTCAGAACAAGCTTTCTCTAGACATCACAGTAATTCTCCGTTATGTATTAGCACAAACTTCTGGATGCAGAGACTTGGCCCTTTGTTATACCCCAAAGGAGGCAAACGTGCATAGGTACCAGCACTCACTTCCCAAAACAGTGTTTGCCAAGTTCTTTGGACACTGCTCCCTTACCATCACCCATGGCTCAGACACCACGGCACACCAAACTACACTGAATACTGTTGTTACCAGATAAAGTGCTCCCATATACAGCAGTGATTAAACAGAATAAAATGAGAAAGGTAGGCATCTCTTAGACAAGCATCTCTCATTTTAGCTCAATCCACACCCTTCCTAAGTACGAAGGCACCTGAAAATTAACAACAGCCAAAGCTCTACTCATTCAAAGTCAGGAGAAAGATATTAGAATAGTTATTCTGAGTCTGCTAGTAACACATAGGTCCTGCTTTGACCATCAGCAGCCTGGAATTTTCATCCCTGAGAAGAACAGTGCGGGTGAAAAACCTAGGAAAAGCTAAGGCAGCCCAGTGACACAATCCTACCAGTGCTGACTCAAGAGCGACCTTGGGATTCCTGTTTCTGAGTCAGTGGTGACTCTACACAACACACTGGTAATCGGCTCCTTATCTGAGGATGAGCTGCCATACTATTGCAGCAGCCCAGTGACTCATCCAGGGAGTATCTGCACTGCTATTCGTCTAGCGGGGAACGCTGACATTTAGTGAGGGGAAAATGGCCTTGTTCCAAAGCAGTGAAGTAATGGTATGATAGTAATAATAATTTACTTCTACAAAGTGCCTCTTATTGTGAAGAAGCACTCAACAGATTATATCTATGTGTATACGTAGAGATCAATCAGTCCCCTCTGCAGGGGACATGCCAACCATCCTGCATCGACAATACTGCACAATAGCATTTTAGAGGAGAAGTGAAGAAAAGCTTCTCCAAATGAATACACAGAAAAAGCATATTGTGCAGGAAAAAATGGCCAGGTTATATTTACAAATATGTGCTTATTCAGACAGGAGATTCTCTTATCTTCTAGTTTCCTAATGCCAGGCCAGTGCCAGGGCAAGGCTTTGTGCAAGCATTAAACAACAAACACAAGAGAAAACCCAAGGCACAAAGGTAAGTAATAAATACATGTGCATTGGCAAGATGGAAGACCAGCAGCCTACACACACTGTTACATTCAGTCTGACCCCATGGACCCATAAACTCAGTGACCTTGTCCCAAGYTGGGCCAGCTGAGGATGTTGCCCATCAGCTCTCACCCTCGGCCAAGGGAGGAGCCCAGGCAGCCGTGAGCCTCCTCACCCCAACCGGTTGCCACTGCCATGCCACCTCTGCCCTGCCCCACGCAGCAAGCAACACTCATTGGCTTCTCACCGTCCTTCCCACCGTGCCGTGCATCCCACTCCCTCCTCTGCACTGCCAGTAGTGGCCAGCTGGCTGTGCAGTGGCCAGGGGAACAGACAGATCCAGCTGGGCATAAATAAAACAAAAAGAAAAATTTTAAATAAAATAAAATGTCTGTGCTCAGCTCTTCCAGTTCCCTGACCCAACTCACCACCTAGCCCCACAAGTGCTTGGGCTGATACGGCACAGCCTTTGGCACCTGCCCAAATCCACACTCTCCATTCTGCAGCAGATAAGTGAATCCACAAGCCTTGGTCCAATTCTTACTCACACCAGAGGCACCTGTGAGGATACCGTAAGTGGATGCAGGTGGCCACTATATAGTGATAAAGTGCCTCAGAGGATGGTTATTTCATATCATCATGGCCAACTGTTACTGTCTTTGTTCTTTCCACAATAATCTTATAGGAAAGCACAGTAGCGTTCAAGTAACTGTGCTTATTAACTCTGTGCAAGGTGTTATATGAACACATTGCAGTGCTAGCAGTCTTTTAAAGCACAGTAGGGCCATAAAACAAGCCACGTACAATTTAAAGTTAGCTTATTCCTGTCAATTATATATTGGCTTTACTATAAGAATTACTGCAGTTAATATACATAAGCAACCCAGAACAAAGGGAAAAAAAGCCAGTAGGTTTTTCAAGGCAATGCCAGCCAAGCAGACAACAGACATATCCTGCGTGGGATTTTCAAAGACATCCAACAGTGACCTAATTGTTCTCCCATCAAAGTCTACGGGGGTTTTACTATTGATTTGCAATATAGGTGCAGTTAGTATGGCTGGAATTTAACAGTAGTGAAAAGATCTCTCCTCTGCCTTCAGTTTTACAGACAACCTCTTCCTGTTCATAACTTTGGAGTTCTTTTCTTTCATGTCAGCTATAAAACTTTTGTATAGAAAAGTCATAAATATTCAATCCTATTGAATTTTCTCTTAGTGCAATTTAGAAGCTGGAAACAAGGCAGGAAAACCAGTATCACAGTATCAGAAAAAATTGTGGAGTCCCTCTGCAACAATTCACAACTACTTCTGATCTGTGTTTTCCTCTGAGTGTTGCAAGAAGGTTTAATCTGGGAAGACATGAGGTGGATTTGGAGTGGCAGACCCATTAGGCAGAAAGAGTAGGTAAGATCTTAGACTGTGATGCTATTGTAGTCTAGGAACCATTGAGATCAAAATCCTATTGGATTACTGGTGTAATTTAATTAAATGCTCAGACATACACATACAGTCACATTTATGTATATGGGGCATTACACCCCCAAACCTCCTGTTAAAGCATATTAGGGATTCATATTTCAGTAACAGCCAAACGCTGCTGGCAGTGGTATTTTTATTTGTTCTCTAGCATTACGAACTCTGTGCTAGTCAGCATGTGAAACAACTCCCCCCTCCTCCACAACTTAGGGTAGGGACAAGACACCTTAGAAGGACAAGACTGGCAAATGAACAGCATGTGGGTATTGTATTTTGTCACCCTCTTGTTTGCACAGTGTAGCTCACCACCTGCTCAGCAGCTATTTTTCATATGTTAGTTATTTAGATCATGTCAACAAATGCATGTTTATGTGTAAGTGCTAATTATGCCAATGTAAAGGAAACCAAGATAATATTAATGATCCTCTCTTCACTCTGCTTTGATTTTGTTTTCATTGATTCATTGGGTTGGCCTCACTGTGTGTTGCAGGGTGGCTGAGGTTCAAAAGCAYGCATGATGGATTACTCATGCTGAACTACCCAGCACCCTTTGTAGCGAAGGTCATGTCTTAAACCATTCCCTTGCTCGTAATCATGTCAGAGTCGATAAACATTTATATCTGAATAGCAAACRTAGCAGTGCTAGTGGTTCAGATTAAGGAGGAAAGGACACAGGTCAGGAAAAGAGACTGCTCTATTGGTTTTCTCCGCCACAATATCCTTGATCAATACAACTAGCATCTCTCACCACCTGACCCAACACATGAGAATATCTTACCTGGATCCTTTTATAAAAAATAAGTTTACTCTGCTGGTATTTTTAGAGAATCCTGAAATGCAGTCTGTTCTGGACTTTCTTCAAGGTGAGACCGGATCTCTTCTGCATGAATTTGCAAAGTTAACAAATCAGTTCAGACATGTTCACAGGGGTGTTTCCAATAACACCAGAACAGATCATAAATTTCACCGCTTCCACCAAAAACAGGAGATAATCTCTAGGCTAAATTGCAAGCTCAGCTTAGTCAGAAGCTCAAGGCTCAGCCTGAATGCTTCTGACTCCCCCGCMCATATGTTGAAGTACTTGTAGTTAGCCTCTGGCTTTCAAAATTGGCATTTAAGGAGATAGGGCTTGTGTTCCTCTGGGCCTAAAATAAATTTTACTGAGTGGAAAATAAAGTATGTAAATTATTAGTCCCTAGATTTGGGTAATTAGAGGGTTAGTGGACTTATATCTGCAATTGCACTACAAACAGAATGCTACAGTATGCTTTCTGTATCTCACTGGACCAATTGGCACTTAATGACAGTGAAATTCAAGGTATGCTGCTGAAAAGCCGGCCCTTGCAAATGACAGCTGGAGCTTGTGAACTGCGCTCTACTATTTTTCTGCCAACATTGTGTGCAGGTTGCTTGAAATCTCACCTTTGTGGGAAATTGGGGAAAATGAGGGACTCATGACTGACTGAACATTTACAGAGAAAATTTYGTCTGAGGCAATGCTTGTTTTTCAGTGGTTTCAAGTCATCTATTCAGAACAATCACTGGAGGGATGGGTTCACTGTGGCAAAACAATAATGGTTTTGGAAAAGTTTTCAGTAAATTTGGAAGACCCTTGTGTGTGAATTTCCTTTAAGTAACTTATGATCAAGATTCTTTTTTCTTTACTTTTGTCTTCTAAAACTATGAGCTGAGTTTAAAATCCTGGCAAGCAGCAGAGTCTGAAGTAGGTATGTGGAAGCTGGGTGCACCTAAAACAGAAAAAGCTCCTCACATGCTGTGGTGGTGCAGCCAAATTCTTCATTGTCATGGACGTCATTGAGACATTCATGCCAAGGAAAATTTGTTGTGAAAATTACTCTCTGGTTTTATAACGTCATACAGGATCCTTTCTGTGCTGGTAGAAATGCCAATATAAAACACAGCAGTAGCAACCCAGGACCGGAGCATTAATGGACATTCACCTGACTCCAAATAGCAGGTCACCTTGACCACACTCATCACTGCTATTAATTGCATTTTATTCATGTGAGACTCTATTCACCACTGCAGCACAGACCAGTGCTCGGTCTCCCACGCTGACAAAGCTATCAACAATATCTGAAGGTAGGTCTTCAACTAAGAAGAGTTACTGTAACTCCACTCAGCATAGCTTGAAAATTCATACTACCTGAGGATTTGCACCCATCCCCTCCTCTGTTACTGATGGTTTTTCACTTGTTCTGCTCTTGGGAAAGTTTCACCCATCAGCATCATGCAGTTTGGTTAAGCACTTCTACACCATGAAGCAGATAATTCGAACACATAGAAGTTGGACATTTCCCGACAGTTTAATCAGTAAACAGTTGCAAATAGGGAAAAAAGAGAGAGAGAGAGAAAACAAAAACAAAACAGAACTCCCTAATTGATTCACAAACTGAAAGGATTAAGAACACTTTAGATTATTTATTCACAGTTAACAATTTATCCAGCTCTAATTACAGCTGCTGGAACACTTTCCTAGCTGCAGTATTAATTATACTTATTTCATGACTGCTATTTCTATGAACGGAAGATGAAATATGCAATTAGGTGATCAGATATCACACCGGTATCACTGTTGTTTTTTTTTTTTTTTTACAATAGATATCATTATCCTCTTAAAACACTGCTAAAGGTTGGGCATAATTGCTGCCCATCATTTAACACAGAGTAAAGAAAGAGTTTAGCCCCTTACAGAAGCAGGCACCCTCTACCCAACAAGCAAGCACAGATCACCCAGAACAAAGGCACACGTGTGCAAAAAGGTTTGCAAAGGCTTGAGTATCAGTTACAACTGCAGAAAGAAACAGAGAAGCTAAGGGAGAAGGCTACCAAGAAACACCAGATTAGTCTGGACAGCACTAAGCACACAGTCCTGAGAAAAGTAAAACAAAGTGACTTCTGCACCTACGTGCTGCACGGAAAGGACCTCAAAACCACGAGCAAGGACACTGACCAGCTGGGATCCCTGTGTCATTCAAAAAACAAGACTCTGGCTTTGCACGGGAGAAATTCAAAGAAACCCTTGATTCCATCACCAGTATCTCCATCTATGGAAGCAATCCATCATGATGCTTTATATTTAGCTAAAAGCTTGTGTCAGAAAGAGTAACAACAGGAAGAACATTAATATCTTGTTCTTTTATACTGCTCCTTGTATACTACTTCTCAAAGGAGATAACATTATTTCCATTTTACAGGTAGTAAAACTGAAGCACAAAAGAGACTAAAAATATGCAAAGGCCTTACTGTACAAAATAACAGAAAAAATAATATTTCCATTATGGAAGCTCCTATAAAACATATTAAAGCAGTAAGTCCTTAAAATTACATTTTATGGCATGTTAAAAAAAGAAAAAGGGAAAATACAGCATATTTAATTTCATAGGATCTTAGAGTAATTCTACAGAACTTATATTACTGTTATCTCTGCTTATTTTATAGCTCATATTCTTTGTTCCCATAAAGATCTTATCCCCTGGAAAAAAAACAGATTAGAGCTATCTCAGGCATTCAGTTTTCTTATTTACAAGTTTGAGAAGGAGAGTTTTGCAGACTATCTTTTCCCTACACTTTCAGCAAAAKTCTATTTTGGTCATTTTTTTGAGCGTTGCTTGTAAGGTTAGTTGATCGTTTGCCTTTTCTGTGTGGAAAATGAGAGCAGTACGACAGACTCAAGAATTTCCTTTTAGAAAGAGAAGTATAAATATAAGAGGATTATCGCATTTACTATTTAAAGTCACAGCAACCTATATGATTTATTTTTATGAGCCCTGTTAATTGTCACAGTTACAGGAAAGCAGCAAACTTTAACTAAGAGAAAGGAAGCCCTTTTCCTTGTATTTTGCTATAACACAGAGAACAAAGACGGGCCAGACTGTTAATGATTGCAAGTTTATGGAGTTTTGAAAGCCTGAATAGCCAACCTATGTTTGCTGTAAAAAACCAAATCGCTCTGTGATTTACTGCTGACTTGCTGCTGCAGGTGCAATCGCGTGGCTGGATCCGAAACGGCCTAGATGTCCCCTGTTACTCGCCCATTCGCACAACTGCACCTTAAGGGTCTCAGTACTGTTTCCCAGAGAAATCCAAAGGAAGCCAGATTGCTTGTAGGAACCCGGAGCCTACGGTGTTCTGCCAGGACACAACACATCACCCTGGTGTTGGTTAAAAAAATATTTGGTGGGTGAATATTTCCTTAAAGCTCCTCCAAAACTGAAACCTTTAAAGAGAACGTCTTGATCTGAGCCAAATTACCAATAAGTGAAGGCTTAAATAAATAATTTCCACTGCTTTTCATTTACATCAGCTGTTCCATTCTGTCAATGCCAAATTGTTTTTGTGAGGTAAAACTGTTTCCATTCAACCTGATTATTTTGAATTTTAATTTAAAATATTAAGGTATTATTTTTAAAAATTAATATTGAACTATTGCAAGGGGAGCAAAATGAAATGATTTAACATTTTCAAATGGATTTTATACAGGAATTTCCCTTTCAAAACTTTTTTTTTTTACTTTTTAATCTTATTCAGAATAGAACATCAATTTTCAAATACTTGAATTTCCATTTTCTAACCATGTCTTGCAGGTCAAAGTGCCTTACAGTTTTATAGTTTAACCTAATTTTCACTATTTCTTTGTCCATTTGATAAATAAAATCTCACTGTACAGCTCATTTGGAGTTCATTGCTGAAAGCATATTTCTGTAGGGAGTTCTTTTTTTATGGCTATGACACATTTTCTTCCAAATTTAACTTACTGAATGCCTTTGATTTCCTTAGGTGACCTGAGCTTGCCAGGGAGAAATATGTAGCGTAATATTTTTGAGGCAATAACAGCCCTCACCTAGTTGATGAAGCAGCATTGGCTAAGGTTAATCTGGAGAAACAGTCCCTTTCAAACAGACCTGCTGTGGAACCATGAAAATTCGATCTATTTTGTTGAGTGAAGAACATATTTTTCTTTGAAAACTGCCTCCTTCAAAGCAAACTAAACTCCAGTCCTGTTGCTTAGAATAGCACGCTACTTTCTAAGGCTGAGACACATGATAGATGGCCCACATTGTTTCAAGACAAAGCTGTTTATAAATAGCTCAGCCTAAGACAAAGGGTCTGATCTCACTTATGCCAATTTTAGCCCTGCTTTACATTAACTTATGTGAAAGAAGATCCATAACATATAAACTCTGCAGAGTAAAGTTTCTTCTAGAAATGCGATCTGCTTCCTGTATTTGAAATATATTTATGCTCTCTCCCTAGCAGACTGAAGTCTGCAGGGATTTTTTTTTCCTGAGGAAAGATTGTTTTACGATGTTCTGTACATGTTTGTATGCAGTCAGTCCCCTCTGCATTTTAAAGGTCTTTACCTTTTTACCTTCACCAGCAGGACTCAGTAGCAAATGTGTATTGAAAAAGGGGACCATCAGTATGAGACTGTCACCTGACATCTGGGCAGACATAACGTGTGATGCAAATTTCTGGATCTCATACCGGAGACTGTGAGGCCAATTGCTTAAAAGACTAGCTATGTCGATAGAGCCCCCCCATCCTCCCATTTTAATGCACATGAGTAATTAAGATATCTTCCCAGCTCCTCCTTCTATACCCTTGCAGACCACTGTCTGCCTCGCCTCCTTTCCAGGTTGGATGAGAAATATCCAGATCCTCACACACATACCACTCAAGCTGATGGGCTCATACGTCTGAAAACCAGGGACAAAGGCAAGCTGGACAATTAGAGAAATGCTGCAGTAGGTCATCCAGAAGAATCAGTTCTGGAGGGGAAAACAGAGTGAGAGCAGAGAGAGTCCATTAATAACAGACTGGTTTCTTTCCACTTCAGGGCTCGCAAGGTGCAAAGCTTCAGACATGCAAGACTTGACAGGTCTGTAGCACTTACAGTCAGGGTACATATGTGGGGGCCTTTGGCACCACTGAGATGGTTGGTTGGGAAAATGTACCGTTGATCTTATCAGCGTGTACAAGTATCTGAAGGGAGGGTGTCAAGAGGATGGGACCAGACTCTTTTCAGTGGTGCCGAGCGACAGGACGCGAGGCAACGGGCACAAACTGAAACACAGACACTTCCATCTGAACATGAGGAAAAACTTYTTCACTGTGAGGGTGACAGAGCACTGGAACAGGTTGCCCMGAGAGGTGGTGGAGTCTCCTTCTCTGGAGATATTCAAAACGCGCCTGGATGCAATCCTGTGCAATGTGCTCTAGGTGACCCTGCTTGAGCAGGGGGCTTGGACTAGATGATCTCCAGAGGTCCCTTCCAACCTCAGCGATTCTGTGATTCTGTGATTCAGTCATCCAACAACGGGAGTGTTAGACGCTTGTCACAGGCAGAAATTGGAGGGAGATGGCAGCTGAACAGGGGTCAGGATACTGGTAGCAAAGATGGTGAGAATCCCAGAGATTGTGGAGCGGAAGAGGAGTGCTTCCATGACCAAACAGCAAGAAAGGAAATGCAGCCACAAGAAATGTCGCACAGAGCAGCAATGCAGTTGGAGAAGGGGTCACTAGAGCCGAGCTGAAATGCAAGACTCCTCCAGACCCAGAGGGAAGAGTCAGTGAAGCCAAAGCTGAAAAATAGCAGGCTCCACTACCACGGGATTTGCAAAAGCAGGGAAATCTGGTGAATATCCTGCCAAAGCAAGGGCTCATATCCTCCACAGGTGAGTATCCGGGCGGCTGCCCACAGGATGGGAACAGTTTGTGCTGAGCTTAGTGGTTTCGCCTTGGCCGGACCCCCCGGCTCCCAGGGATGCAGTCCTAGGGCACTGCGAGAAGCAAGCTACCAGGGGTGATGTCTGTTTAACATGGGACTGATGTTTGTGATTTCTCCAGTCTCTAACTCACTCTTAGTAAGTTAGTGTTTAATATTTGCCAATTCAAAAAAGAAAAAAAAAGGTGGAAAGTTCACAACACCTCAGATGTAAGCAATATGATATTAGACAACTTCCTCTTTGAAACACATTGTGAGACTTGCAATGTTTAGGAAAAACTTACTGACTAATATATTTTCCATAACTAAAAAAAAAAAATCATACCACTCATTCAAAACAAACGCTTTGGAACTGAAATTGCTGTCTTTATTGCGCATTATTTTCCCCTTCAACTCAGGTTCTTTTGGAGTCTTTCTTTTAGGTTCATAGGAACTTGAATTTTATTTTTTTCTTTTATAATCTCTTCAGGGCTAGATTTTGTTATCATGTTCCACACTAAGGTCCTGTTGTCTTTTTTAGTCTACAGGAAATAGTAAAATTTACTTTACAAAAGAAATCTAATTTGATACTGATCTTTCCATCATTAATGTTAACAAAAGATGACTAAGTCAGCTGTCTGACACTGAGCTACAGCTAGTGAAACAGAAGGGAAAAAATCAAATGTCCTTTTTTCCACCATTGTTTGTTGTATAAACCTTAGAGAGATTGAACAGGTATTTTCTCAGGCATTTCTACTTCAGCAAAAAATTCCTAGCCACCCTCCTAAAGCCTAGCATCATGTCTGCTTTTCTATAAACCACACCATATAACCCATCTGCTTTCCCATAAACCTACCTTTGAAATTCTTTGGAGCGTAGGTTTGACTTTTCACATCTGCCCAAGAATGCTCCCTCTAAAACATCTTGAACATGCTGGTAGAAATACATCCTGTGTCATGGAAAACAAACCACAAAAGACTAGCTGTTGATTTTATCCATGCAATGGCTAAACATAATGTGTATAGTAGCTGCATATACAAAAGGACTTCCTACAGAAATGTGGATTTATTTTAGCATGGGAGGAAAATAAGTGAGTGTATTAAAGGAGTCAATGTGAAGAACACAGAATAACAGTGTGCTTGGCACTAAAGGCACACTGGTGTGATGTTAATATACTTCTGATTTACATTAGTACAGACTCAAGCTGGCTGTGACTTTTTGGTTAGTGTGAATGTAAAGCTCACTAGTCACTGATCTGAAATGTTTCCCTCAGGGCAACTAAGACAGAGTGATGACTTAAAGAAGGCTGTCATCATTGTGACTGTCACTTACTGTCCATAGAACAAAGCATACTTTAGAAACCTAAATCGAGGTATTCAGTAAATCAGTTCAGTTTATTATGGAACTGGAAAAAAAAACCCATTTTGTGAAGAAGACAACATAGAATAAAAGGCCTTGCATCTTTATACAAATCTTGTTCTGCAAGTAATGCAGGTGTAAGAGAGTGTAAAATCAGATGTCTCCATTACTTTATGTAAATGACAGCTTTCTAAATCATCTTTTTGTTTTCACCTGTGATTCACTTCCTGTGGCTGTCCTTGCTACATACTCAATAATGATGATGTAAACTACTGTTGTAAATGACAGAAGAAAAAATATTTCCTTTCTTTACACAGAGACGTTGAAGTTCTTATGGAAAAGGAAGAGCTCTGACTCTTCAATACCTGCAGCTATGGCAACATACCAGTAAATCCTCTAATAAAGTTTAGAACAATGGTAAACTTCTATTACAGCATGCCCAAATCAAATAGATTTTTAGCAAAGGACAACATGTACCTAAAACTCTGCAAAGTGACGTGAGACTGCAGTGATGAGCAAAATCAGAGTGACTAGCATCTGCTTCATGATGATAATCGGTAATTTGTCAGCATTTACGCCACCAYAAATTCATCAACCTGGAACATATCTGAGGGAAATGCTAGGACTGGAAGAGCAGGAATGCTGCTGGTCCAGATGAAGATAGCGACAACTCTGGATAGGGAAGTTTCCAAGTCCCCATGTGCTGCACGCTCCTTTCAAACACATGCTACCAGACCTCACCCAAATCACACAGGCACTAACGCCACGCACATGCACAACATGCCGAAAACCAAGAACCTCCTTTCCTGACACATATATCTAAAGACAAAATGACCTCCTCAGGGCCCTTCCAGCCTGAATTATTCTATGATTGCATTGTGTAGGTTTTTTGCTACGTGCCAACACTAGCTATAGCACCAGATTACACAAATCTGAGAAAAAGGTGCAGCTGGCTGCCCGCAGGCAGCGAGAGGCACCCCTGACGGGGAGAGACTCTGCCCCCGTCAGCTGCCTCCTGGGAGCTCTCTGAGCAGAGCAGCCAGCCTGGAGAATACCAGTGCCGCCCTCAGTGCTGGGATGCAATAGGTTGATATAACTTCAGCTTCTAACTGCCAATACCAGGAAAATGTTCATACGCTGGAAGTAAAAAGCAGCAGATACCAGCGTTTCAGTGCCTGCCATGTTTCATGAGCACTTAGGAAGCAGGATGGCTGGGCTGGTGCTGCCTCTGCAAACAACGAGGCTTAATGTCAGGTATCTAAAGTGGCCCAAATATTACTTTACTGGGGTTAACAGTAGGTACCGCCATCTGAGACTGCTGGCCTTACCTCCCAGGTACCAGGCGGATCGCTTTCCCTCAGCAGTGGATCACCACACTGGTTCCCATATTTGCCCTATGATACCTCTCTTTGCAGTGACACTTCCCACAAATGCTTTGTTAATATTAAACTGCATGTGTGTATACCAATGGACAAGGAGGCAATGATTTAAAATAATTAGAGACGCTTAGGCCATCTGCACTTTTGATTTCTTAAAAATGTTTACCATGTAATTTCCAAGGAAAGTGCACACCGGATGACTGCGATTGCAAACTGCGTTGTGACTCAGCTGGGGCTGACTCCCAAGTCCCCCTGCCTCACTGCCACCATGTAGCAAGCAGCAGAGCCGCCGGCCTGAAAGCCCTGCCCTCCTGCCCCACTGCGCTTCACACGCAGCACCCGTGCTGAACGAGAAGCCTCTCCCAGCCGACTATCACATCAATACATCCGTAAGTGCTTTTAGAGACACCCTTACTTGTCATTAACTCTCCACAGTTAATTTTTACACAAAGTCAGATACAACATGTTACAGAACAAAAGTCTTGAAAAGTTTTGTTTTATTTCAGAGGTTTGTCTGTCCCCTCCCACTGCGCCAGAAAACTTCTTATCTCCCCAAGCATTTATAATTCTCAAGCAAAGATTGCACATTTGGCACATGCAGATTATTCATCTGCATAGGAATTCACTCAAATCACATTCGCATTTATTGATTTTTAACACAGGAAAAGAAAATTATAGATATCTATACAAAAAGGCAACCACTTAAGAGCATTTCACAGGTGCTATATTGTTGATTCTTTGGCTCAAGCAGTGAACTCTGGATTTTTTTGTCAGGATGAGATGCAAAGTATGTTGGGCATATCTAGCACCATTTGAGAAATCCTAAGCTATCCAAGTAACATCTGACACAGGACCTCTGGAAGGCTATTGCCCTTCTTCAGAGGGAAGTGAAGGCAAAGCAGAATACTCTTAAGGCATCTCAAACGATGCTAGCTGCCTGCAAATTGCTGAATTGTTCCCCAAATCTTGTTTCTTCTAATGAAGATCAGCTGGTAGCTTCCTAGCTTAAAAAAATCTCTGCCTACTATTCCAGGAGGCTCCATACCCAACCTCTCTGCCCCTTCCCTCATTTTAAAGTCAGTCTTCTGCTAGGGACAGAAAAACATTCCTTAGCTGCTAAGTTCATCTCTGTGTTCAAAAACCTGAAAACCTGTCAGTCCATACAATTTAGCTCTGACCTGCCATGCAGGGCTCCACCTTCAGAAACAAATGAAAAAATCATAACAACTTCAGACAGGATATTACTGCACCTGCTCAGATTTATGGATGTATGTGCAAGAACTTTGATGGGTTGGGGATGCTTCTCTGTAAAACAGGCAAGGCCATTTAGAAACCAGATGTCTGGCAAAACTACTCACGAGTGTCCTAGTGCACTGGGCAGCAGCCTCATATATCCAGCTAGTTTTAGTATAAAATGCAAAGCGCTGCTGAGGCTGAAGGCAAATGTTCAGCTTTAAATAAGGTAACGGTTTCTGGATTCAAGGCTCACTATTCAGTTATTAACATTTTTCAGGTTAAGAGAATGTCATTAAGAGCATAACAATGTCAATATAACAAAGTATAACAAGTAACAAACCAATTTTAGTGAAGCATTTATAATGATGGATTGTTACCAATTTTAAAATAGTTGTCATACTTCCTTATGTCTGGAGTTGGGAGGTACCTTCACATGCTCCTTGACTGATTTAGCAAAACACAGACATTTACCTTGAGATAGCTGCCTTGAATCCCTTCAACAGACAGTGGAGAAAACAGACACATTCAGGGCATGAGGTGTATATCTTAACACGGTGTCTAAAAAAGGCAAATGAATCATGCCATAAAAGGGCCTGTTTCTCCCCATAATGATAAAAGACATGCCGGGTGATCCGCTCAGCTTGTGGAGACAGGGTACTTCCCACGATGAGCAAGCAGGATCCCACCTGCAATGCCTCATGCTGATAATGGCCCCAGATACTACGACAGATTGAAGGGGAAGATACAGAAACAGAAGGCCAAGAGCTTGACCTAGATTATCTTAGATGTGTTTAAAAAAGTACATTCCATTCTTTAGACATGTTTTCACCTTTTTGGAAAGCTGGTATTGTCATTTTTTTTAATGTGGGGCATTTCCCTTGATCGGGTTGAGAAGGGCAGTTCTCGGTGAGTAGTCACATTGAAATACAGGAGGATATGCTCTGCTTTCTCTATTAAGGAGGCAACACTGGGATGTTTGTAAGCAGGAAAACACGATATCTTCAAATCATGTCAGCCTAGACAGAAATATGTCAGACGAACCTGTGGTGTGTCAGTTGAGCATGGAGTTGTGTTCACTTGAATCGCTGCAGTGCTGCACACTAGACTTCAGCACAGCCTAAGCCTTCCCAAGAGGGCAGTTTTTCAGGCAGCCCCTTCAGCTGAAACATTGCACCTGGATGGGCAGTGCATGTCTGTGGTGCAGCCTAGCAGGTTCAGCCCAAACAAAAAGCTCCACCTGCAGAGAAAAATGAAGAGCAGAGGAGCTGGAAATAAAAGTCCCACAAGACACTGAATCTCAGCTGGACACATGAAAGTTTTTAAGAAAAGATGAAAAGAAGTATTTCAGTTAAACAAGCAGCATGTGTAATTTTGAGACTCTAAAGGCCATATAACGTTGATTCATTTCTAAAAAAATATGACTTCCCTGAAATGTCTCAACTTTTCATTCCAAGTCATGATGAATAAAAATTAAAAGTATCAGAATTTTCCATAGAATGGAAATCCTTGTCTTATTACCCACCTATAAAAATGATCTCAGGTTACCTGCTGTTAAGATGGATGTGGAAAGGAAGTGAAAAAATGAGATTTTTCTTTCTCAGCGGCAGCATTTCAATTTTTCAGTGATTCAGGAAGAACAGACTCTCCTGATACGCTTTCAGAGGTAGTGCTTTCAAAATAATGATTTTTTTTAATGAAAAATTATATTTACCAGAAAAAAAAAGATAGCAATCCTGTGGTATATATTTCTCGGAGCTGTAATTATAGTTCAGCTCTCTTCAAGGTAAATTAAATCCATGAAGAACAATATTTTTGCTCAGAACCAAAATGGTATTTAGACTAACCTATGTCCCAAACCATTTCCTTAACTTGTTTCTAAAGACAAGATTTCTTCATGTGCCAGCAATTCCCTGAAGGACAGGTGTTTAGAATGGAAGTGATTATGAGAAACTGATGATTTTCACATTAATTTAACAAATAATGTGAAATCATTGAACAGTAACACAGTAACTCTCTTTTTTTAATTATAAAACAAGAACATCTTTTTCTTCTGACTTCAGCACAAGTAGAGCTTTTCCTTTAAATTGATGTTTCAGGCAATCTCACACACTCCCTGATCACCTTAACATTTTATATACATCTGGTATGCACATTTACTTGCACTATATGCCCAAGGGTCAAAGTATGGTGTAGGCAGCACGTGCAATTAGAGTAATCAAATATTTATGCAGATGTATAGCACTGCTGGATGTACTTTAAGTGCTATATGCAAGAAACAAAATATGGGTGTGGAGGAAAACACTCTGCACAATATAAAGGCTGTCCACAGGCAATAGTTACTGGGAACTTTGTTCAAGTAATACTACCCACCTTCTGCTCTTTTTTTCCCCCAGGCTCTACATAAAATGGAGTTACAGAAGAAAATAAAAGTAGCAGATCCTAGATTTCTGTTTCACTTAATTCCCTCCTTTCTAAATATCCATCTTTTTACACGTGAAGGCAATATTTTTCTTCCACTTCTTCCTATTGTAACTTGATACAGCAATTACATATGTGGAGATAAAGTATTTAAGAATGTTTTTCCTTGACCATAGATAACTTCATATGTCTTGCCAAAAGGCAGTATGTTTCCCCCCACAGGACACGGAGTCAGCCATAGCTGTTTCCAGACAATTTACAAAAGAGTTTTATAGTCTCAGGATACCAAAATAAGGTGTAATGAAGTGGAGGAGGTCTATGTGCTATCACAACATCTTGCAACAAATAACCTTCAAAGGAGTGTTAGATAAAATGGCCAAATTTGTACTTTACGTGCATCGTTTCTGAAACCTATCCCCAATTCTGCAGGCCTGGAAAAGAGCGAGTCACAAATCACTTGTAAGAGTGGAGGAGTTCTTTGGTTAGTGACCAAGGAGTCCAACTCCCCTGGGGAGCATGAAGCTGCTTATTCAAGGGCATGAGCTAATATCTGACTAAGGGGCTTTCAAGGGGCCCTTTGCCATGTCATGGGTTTTAGCCTGGGGCTAAAGTGACCATAAGGAAAGATTAAGAAAAATAAGACTATTAATGTAATAGGCTTACATTTACCTCAGTTCCTCCACTGGAGTATGTGTCTGGGCCATGAAATAAAAATAGAAAGCCCTCAACCAGCTCTAAGTCAGTGTGTGGAACAGCTCCATCTTATACAGGAATGTAGGAGGATCACCTCCAATAGAGTTAGAAAAAAATGGCATTCAATGACAGTTGTTTCCAACATGTTCTTTGGAATAATCTAGATCTCATCTTTTAGATTGTATAGTATCTGTTTTCCTGTCACCTTGTTGCTGTTTTCATTTCAGAATTAACTGCACAAATGATTTTTTTGTCACAAGAAGCAATGGACATTTCATTTTGCTATCTAACTATGGAGAGGTCAACTTTTTCACCTAAAAGAGAGTCCCAGGTCCTTCTGACTTCACGTAGTTTACTTGTGATCAGTAGGCAGACTTCTCCACGGTTAAATGTCTGCCATCAGGTTGAACTATTCTGCCTACCCATTCAATCTTTTTTAAAATGTACAGAGACTAAACATTAGACTGTCTTTGAAAAACCTCCAAAATTCCATCAACTGAATATAATTTCTGTGTTCTTGGCATACATAATTGAGTTCTGAGCACCACCCATACTTCCCTTGAGTTTTCACTGACGTATTTTCAAGGCCTTTGGTCAATGTCCACTTAGCTCTCTGCAAGGAAAGTGGATGTGCCAGGAAGCACAAATAATGGTCTAAGGATACAGTCACTCTGGTAATTACCACTACTGAGGAGCTGTGCTTGAGGGGGACTTTCATACCCCCCAGAAGAGCGTAGCTGGTGTGATCTGGTTAGAGGAGCAAGGCCCTGCATGGGACTTCTTGCAGCCACAGCCACGTGGAGCAGGGGACTGGCCAGGAAAAGGAATCCTTCTGACATTTCACATCTATTTCTCCCCTTCCTCACAGAGAGCAGAATGGGACTTTTGTTACCTCTGATAATTAACAAACCCAAGGAACAGCGCTGAACAAGTATCATGACCAGCTCTTGTGTACTCCACTATGCTTGGGCTGAATTTGGCCCTGACATATCTCTATTGAGCCAGTGCCTGACAGGCAGAACTGAAAACGCTGCACATATCTTTTGGAAGAATCAACACTTGACAAAGTATCCTGAAATGAGTTTCTCTGCCAGAAGTTATGCAGCACCAGGTTGAACCAAAAATTCCTTGTTGCTATGGTTGCCACTTCCTCTAAATCTCTTTACTACTCCTTGTTGAACAGCAGCAAAGGAGAATAAAACATATACAACACTTGTAATTGCCTAGTGCATATTTTAACATTTGTCTTTGGTGGCTGCTTTAAATTATGCAGTAATTTTGCTGGCATGTTTCTTCAGTCTCTCTTTCCTAAGAGGATACATTTTACAGTGCTGAAATTGGACACTGGGTGTAAGAATCACACATTTGAATATTTTTTTCAGTAGCAAATGTGTCACATGCAATGTATTACAGCTCAAGCTGTAAAAATTAAGTGGCATTTGCATTCATTAAGTATACATGAAATCTAATTCCATTAGGTCCAGTAGCATTAAGGTCTGTCTGTTGCTGCTGCTGCTGTTATAGCTTAAGGACATTATATCTTCTGGGAAGATTCTGTTTCATAACCTAATAAAGCCAGGAATTAGATCCTGGCTTGATGCCTTTGTAAATTCAGCTCAGTGAACATGCAACATGAAAGCTGTAGATGTAAATTATTTATATTCATCATTGTCCAAAATATTAATTTACCCGAAAAGGTTTAAAAGATTAAGCAAACTGTGGGCACCATGCCCACAGCAGAACTAATTTAAGAGACAACAATATGATTTGCTGAAGCCAAGTCTCACTCATAATCTTCCAGCTTTGTTACAGATATGGTACAGAAGAACTGTTAACATTTCATCAAGGCTATTTAAAGAATCAAAATCTTACAGTTATATTTCACTCAGCTTCTCAGAAACGTTGATCTGCACAGTTCCCTAGGAAAATCAGGGTTGCTTTACCTTTTGGATTTTGATGTTTTTTTAGCTGACATAGAAGTTAAGCAAACAGCAGAAAGGCAAAATGTGAACCACAATGTTTTGCAGTTTTTATAATGTATTGTGCTGAAAGGATAGTTTGATTGCAGTATTACAAGCACAAGCCCCAACTCAGCAAATAAACCAATGTGGACAAATCACTTTGGTCTGCAGAGTTTCACAGAAGACAACATAATGAAGAACATGAGGCTGCCCTCCTTACTACTTCTGCAAAATCAAATCTATGAATTAAAAAGCATTAACTGAATTCTAACTGGCACTTTCTAAGAGATACATCCAGGCTCCAGTGTAAGCTTTCTTCCAGAACTTCATCCACAATCCTTAATTTCTAACTATCAAATTAGCCAGGGTTTACAAAGTAAAACCTTACCTTTTAAAGTCTCGGATTTCTTCTCTGATTCTTAAGGACATTGTCAAGTTGGTTCTCCTGTCAGAAAAAAACAGCAGAATGTTTATTTCTAATGAGCTGAGCAACAAATCTATTTCCATGGAGATGTGGGAAACAGAAAGGTTTTACTTAATTATGTATAAATGATGCCTTGTTTTCCTGTAAGTAACTCCCCGCTGGTCTGAGAGGTTATTTTGCAGAAATTGAAGTTCAAAACACTCCTGTTGGAGACTGTGTCTGCCCACATAATTTCAAAGGCACAAGTGTCCACAACAGGCAAGAGATTATTATTTTTGTCTATTCAAGGTAATATATGTATTATGTATAAATATATTTACTTAGTTATTTATTAAATGTGATTAAACTCATGGCAACCTTACTGCTATTTTCAAACTATTCCATCATCTGTTAAAAAAAAACAAAACACAACAGAACCTACCAAGCTAGCCCTTGGAGTTCTTTAGAAAATAGCATTTATTCTGCTTTTGATATGCAGACTGAAAGAATTCATTTAATCTAACAAAGGTATCTAAAAAGGAGCCATGTAAGTCTAAGCTAAGTCACCCATACCTTTCTCCATAGTCAATGGAGAGTGACAGGGACCTGCAGAAAAGAATCAATCTCATCTTAAAATAAGTGGCTTAGATAAGAGAGTTGAGACATTTTGGAGGTCACTGTTGCCCTCTAGGAGAGAATGCACTGGGTAGCTTAGATGACTAATTTTTAGAAAGCTAAACTTAATGAGATCCATCTCGATATCTACTTTAACTGGAATCCACTTTGAAAGCACAGTCTCAGCTCTGTGAGTTTCCCATTAATTTACCACAGCTGTGTGAGTCAACATTAACCGTTTAATCTATAACAAAAAGGTATGCAGGCTATCAGTTAGCAGCAAACTGTCCAGGCTGTCAAATATCCAACTTACAGAAAAAGCCATAATATAAAGTTTTAGTTGTATTTAGAGAGAAATTAAATGCATAAATTTTTATTGAAGTTGAAAAAAAAGTTGTATTTCATTTTCTGCTTTCTACTTATCATGTTTTCACATGAGTGTCACTCTGGAACCTGACCTACCACCAAGTATGATCAGATCCCCTGGCCCTGGCCACTTTGTACTGCCAAAATGATGCAAAACATGCAGAAAAAGCCCTTCAGGGGAAGCTAAGATTACTCTGTCTACAGCTTCTCTTCAGTGTTGACCTGAGTCAGTCGATCCTGGCCTTTCCACCACAACGCTCTGTGCTGACATGTATAAAACAATGCATTTTGGTGTTGCACTGCCTCTGAGCTGGGAAATATTCTGGGGAGGTTATTTTTCTTGGGTTCTCATGGTACAACATACAAAACTGCTCTTCATTTACAGAGTGCACTTACTCTCTTTCTCCTTCTCTCTCTGGCCTAGCATAGAGTCTATGGCAATGAGAGAAAGATATTTTATGTAAACCACTTCCAAATGCAGTTACTCATTAATAATGCAGAGAGCTCTAAAGGGAGAAACCCATGACATTTGGCAGCAAGAACTGTTAATGAAAATGTCACTAAAGAAGTCAATCTGCAACCCATGAAACAGCCGCTCTACCTTTTCATTTCTTTCCAGTTTTCTGCATATCAGATATGTACCTCTGGGTACATTTCCCTTAAGTTAATCTTTTGGGGCACCAAGACACCTTTTTACCTGGAGGTGGGCATCCGTCTCTGGCAAACTGGTCAATTTGAGGGGAGGCTCTCTATTTAGATGCTTGGAAATGTGACAGAAATATAGCAGTTACATATGGGACTAAATGGCAAGGCTGAGRAAGGGGAGATTCCAGTGACTGGCTGTAGGTTATGCAATTTCCAGCAGCGCTGATCTGGAAGTTGTGACACAGCCCTTGCTTTGCTATGTATTTGGTAGAGCTGATAACTGGGCATCTCTCTGGCTTAGATCTTGCAAGTTCTTCATGTTTGTAACTCATGCTGTTTGCTGCAGTCTCCTCCTGATCACATCTATGTTGTTGGGCTCTCAAATTATTTAGCTGATCCAAAAGACCTAATCCAACAATTCTGCTAAAAATTACCCTACTCCTTCAGACCATTTATAATGGACTATATTATCTGGAAGCAACTGTTTGACAAACTGACTCAGACTGACGATGAACATCCCTTTTCTCTCTGTTTCCTGGGGACTTTCCATTTCCACATGTGCATGTTAAGGGCTTTCCTTCAAAAAAACAGCCATTGGTATCAGGGAGAGGTGACATTTCTGCCTGGGTGCACACATGTTTGTCATGGCTCATGTTCCTAAGCTGTAAGGGAAACAGATGCCTTTCTCCCTGTTTTTGAGGGAGATTTATTTCTTTCAAGATCTGAATTGTATGCATGTGTTTACATTAAGCCAGGGAAATTTTGTGGGTAAAGTCAATATCTTTTAATGAAAAAGCCACCATATTTAGAAAAATACCCAAGCTTTGGGGCACACAGAACATGAATAAAGCATGTGTCCAAAAGCTTGTCCATTTTTTTTTTCTAATTATATTATTGGTCTATTAAAAAAATACTACTCTATTCACAAACTTTATCTGCCTTATGATGTTACAGTATTACGGCTGTAACAAGCTTACTACCATAATACTGTTTAAATCACACATTGTCTCCTATTCGTGCTTAGTATATCCTATCCCAGTTTGTCAGTACAGTCCTTTTCCCATCAGCTAGGATACTGGCTCAGGCTTTTACACTCTAGTACTATAATCCACTGGTGGATTCTATTTCTTCTCAGCATAGAGTGGCAATTCAACATGATGTGGCGAAAGATGGCAAAAAAGTAAGTGTCATTTCCCCATCCTGCAAAGAACTGGAGGCACAGAGAGACTGCCACTAAACTAAGTCTGCCCCCCCTTTCCCTGTCACTGTACTTGGCAACAAGAAAGAAAAGAGTACTGAAAATTTTCACACTAGGCAATAATAGATTGCCAGTGATGGGCGGAGAAAAGCAAAGCAAAGCTGTTCCTTGCTGAAGTGTTAAAAAATAAATGAAAGTCCAACAGACAGATGAAATGTAACCAGCATTTCAGAGCACTGCTCCTTTTGCCTTTGAAACTTGCACCCCAGTTTGGCAGCTGGCGCTGTGGAAGGTCACTAGCACGTCTCAGCTGCCGCGGGATGCCCGTGGCACAGCAGGCACCACTGTCTTATAGCCCATATTGATTTGCTGCAGGTTGTCCCTGGATCCAACTGCTTTTTATTGTGCAGGACACATATTGCGTTATGCCTTGGTGGATGTACTTCACTGTCATGCCTGATCAAAAGTGTTGCCTTGGAGCGATCTTAGCTTGAGAGAACCCCAAGCAGTTTTATAAGAAGTCACCCGAAGGTGACACCTGAGAGGAACAACATTAAAGCCTATTCATCTCTCTTGTGTCCCTGGCTACTTCAGACAGCTCACAAACAAAGCCTCTCTCTGCTAGCTGGCACTTGGAGAGTAAAAGGACCCTTATGCCCTTGTTCATGTTTTATCAGGGCTTCCTAAGTTGTTAAAATAACTAAAAATGCTGACTCTACTCAAGAAAACTGGATTTTTAAGTAAAGATAGTTAAGTAAGGATATGCTTTAAAGATATTTAACTAAAGATAAAAACATGTAAGGTAGTGAGCTTGCTCTTTTACAAGGCCAGGGAGAAACCAATGGCACAGAGACATCATTTCAGGCCTGATCTCAAGGCACAAACCCACCTGTTACACAAAACAACAACATACCCATGCGTGCATGCAGGCAATTCCCCTGAGCAGTGGGAGCTGCAGTCCCCCAAAGGTTTTGCCTCGTCTCCGAGCACATGCCTCCGCTGCGGGCAGAGGTGTGAAGCGGAGACGCCTGAGCCAGGGAGCCTGGGCTAGCTCCAGAGCCAGGGGAAGTGCAGCCAGTGCAGGGCGACAGCACGTCTGCGCTAAAATGTCCTACTGGCACAAGCTGAGCAGATCTCCCGCGTGCTGGGCTGAAGCACCATGCCCTTGCTGCCCTGCGTCGCTGCTGTTCAGCAGAGACGCTCACAGTGTGGGGAGACGGAAATGCTCTTCCCTTGAATCCACTGCTGGTTTATGCAAGCAGCGGAGTCCTGTGGAAACAACCTTCTGGTCAGTGGTTATAGCAACACTGCCAAGACTGCGCTTCCTTGCCCCTTGATTCAGTCTGCCGACAGTATCTTTTATTATTCTACCTAGACTGATTTTCTCCCTATAGGTACAGTACCTTGAAGTAGCCAAACAGATCAAATTCTCCTTCTGCCTTTGTCTTTTTCAGGCTAGGCACATTCACAAATTCATATGTTTTCTTATAGCCCTCAGTCAGTTCTATGTCCATCTGCTGAAATCAGGAATACAAATTACAGATGATGGGTTGTGGTCAGCAGCCAAGAATGGGTTAAGCGAGTCTCTTGGACAAAATAAAAAATGCCACATCTCTTAGTAGTTGAGACAGGACTTATCTTGGGCAAAAACACTTTGATGGGACTGCCAATGTTATTTATCTCCTGTGTCTGACAAACAGTTGGAAGGAAGAATTTGTTAAAGATTCAGCATCCTTTCTCATTTGGTTAAGCGCTCAGAAATCTCATACCCAGTAGCCTTCTGAGCAGACCTCTTCTGAAGGCAGGGAAGATTCCTCAGGTGAGAAAACAAATCAGGCAGCTTGCTTAGGAGAGAAAACAGCTACTCTTTCAGACTGTGCCCATTACACCTTGTCTTTTCCTTACAAGGTCAGCGGGGGAATCCCTCGGTCTGGGCAATGCCGGACGTCACAGCAGACACTAGAACCGTCTCTCTGCTTTTACAGTCAATGCATTTTTCATTTGCATATGGGGTTCCCAGTAAAAAACACCAGGTTCATCCTTTGTCATCAGCCAGCCACAAATCATTCTGTGGCATCAAGGGATTTAACATATTTCTCTTAATTAGCCCTACTTAAAAATGGGAGGAAATAGTTATTTCCTCTCTTTTTTCATCCACATGGAAGTGTAAATTTTCCATTTTTTTCTTATTTTTGCTACACAGTGCACCAGGGTCTCATGTCCCAAAGTCCTTTAAAGGTGTAAGATATCAAAGGTGTATATCAGACACTACCAAGCAATGGTAAGTGGACAACCCTGAAAAGGGCACCTTGAGAACTACCAAAAGACTTTGCAAGTCAAAATACAGACAAATTCACTTAATTTTTCAGAGCTGTTTGAAAGACCGAGTGCTGACAAACATTTAGAGATATTCAGAAGTTCTTCAATGAAATGTTCTCTTATCGGAAAATACCAGGTCACTGAAACAAGTGTTTTGCAGGGAAACATACCAGCATTGCCAAAACTTTTGTCAGAAAAGATTTCTCATCTCCAAGATGTGATTTATGATCAAAACCCAAGAGAGGTTTAGAATCGACAATAGCCTCAAGTCCTGGGCTCTCACAGACCTGAACTTAGGACACCTGTGTGCTAGGCAGGTGCTATAAATCACCAAGCTATTAACTACCTACTGAAGTCAGTCTCACAGGTTGGCACTGTTCCATTTTGCATAAAAAATGAAACATTGTGAAAGAGATCCCTGATATTTCTGTGGTCAAAGTACTTTTCTGGAATGCTGGAGGCTGGCAAAGTTGAATCTTTTACACCTGATGTGAGTTGATTAATAAACTGTTGGCTATGCTAAGTTGGGCTCTCTCTTCCTTTCTGCATTTTTTCTTCACAAAAATATGAGGAATTTAGTTTCAGCTCTATAGGGAACAAAAAGGGTTTTTTTTCTGAAACCTCGAAGTTGTGCACAACTAGAAAATCATCTCTCACCCAGCTGCTAGACATGACTCATCCCTGTAAGATGGCCATGATTTTCTTTTGGGAAACTCAATAGCTTCCAGGTGAGCTGCAGTGCAGCACATAATGGGCATGTCCTTAATTTGCAGGGGTTTCTAAAGCAAGAAATTAAATTAAATTAAATTAGGCTCCTTGGAATTTGGGAGCAGAGACTCAGATTTAACAAGGAGTTAGAGGGAGAGAGTAGCAGGAGGTGGGGAGTAGCATGGTTTATACTTTGTGTCTTTTCCAGGGTTCTGCTGCTTCGTTCTCATGGGAATCTAGGATTCAGGAATGAGATTTTTAAAAGCAGCCTGCCCTGGATATGGGCGCTGAGATGAAACATTTGTTGCAGAGGGACCACATAATTTTGCAGTTTCGGTGGATCTAGGTCCCATTTTAGCCTTAAATCAGTGTTAGGATATAGCAGTTCATTCTAGCTTAGTGCCCCTGTTTTCACCTCACCACAAGTTAACCGGGGGCCATCGTACAACCAGTTATTGTTTCATGTAACCAATAATACATCTAGCTGTCTGGATCACTGCACACTTATATATCAACAATAGGACATGAGTTAGGAGTCCTTGGTCCTGCTGTTTCACATATGAAACGGCAACGAAGCGTAGCCACCATGTCAAAAGCTGCTATGGGGGCTGGGCAAAGTGGAGAGTTACCCAGGAGACTTCAGTTTTACTTACACAAAGCAGCTATTTTTGAGTTGTGCCCTTACAACCACAGTGTGCATATCCATATATGCATGCACGCTACAGTTCAAAGAGGCAGGAACGACTGCATGCAGCCTGGCATTTTTACATTTGAGTATCCCAAGAGAGATGGCGAAAACGCCAAGGGAAAGAAGCTGGCTATCTCCTGGCGCTAGTGGGCAGCGAGGTGTTTTTGCAGCCTGACTTGCTGTGTTTTCCCACACGGGCCAAGTCAGAGCACCATGCAGCATTAAACAGCGCTTCCCAGCAGAGCAGCAGTCTCCTGCTTCTCCTCGCACCCAGGCAAACCACTGCGGTCAGCCTCGAGCAAGATGCGCTACTGAGRCGGCCAGGCCTCGGGGAGCGTCCCTTCACTCTTTCACCCCATTTCATCAAGCAGCCACAACRAAGAGAAACCAAAACTTTACATGCTCCCCCTGTAGCAGGTGTATATTACTATTTAGAAAGAATGACCTTTACAAATCAGCTGCACGATGCTGTAGCACAGAATAAAATTGAGTCCCCCCCCAAGCAAAGCTCTTTCGAGGTGCCTAGGGATCTCCTGAAAACCTCCAGCTCATCAAAACACTGAAATAAGTAGAGAGCTGGCAAAAACCATGATGAAAGTAGATGTTGATCTGCCTTTTCTCATCAGTCCCTACCTAAATCAGCCTTCAGGAACAACACAGAGCAGCCCTAGCATTTCTCCAGAAATTGCAGATTAGCCTTTTCTTGAAGATTTCAGATGGCTGAAGGCCCACTGTCCCTTTGAAAAGCCAATGATAATTATTATTCCCCTTTCAGTCCTCCCAAAACAACATTTCCAGATTAGCTCTTTCAAACACAAAATACCAGTTTTCTTCTGAAAACTTCCTGTGGATACATGCCAACTATTAAGACCAGGGAGTTCGGCAAAAATCCTCTGGGATGTAAATGGCGCAGCTTTTGTTTCAGGTGTGCTGGCTGACAGCTGATACATACTGCCAGTGAACATGAAAAAACATAACTGTGTTTATCTGCACCTACTGTTTAGCTTGTGGCCATCGTCACATTAGGTAAAGCCTTCAGTCCTATTTGAAGAGACAGGTAAACAAATTTAGCCTAAAATAAGCATATCAAGCACCTGTAGTTTTTCCTGCATGACAGACTGTATGTGTTTGTGCCTATGTGTATGTCAGACAGTGTTGGAATATTTTTAACACTAAACTGCTGCATTCAGAGATTGGTAAATTAAATAATCATTCATTAGTTACCATAGTGATGCAGATGCAATCACACTGAACAAAGAAGAAATGGCAGGGAGAAGACATGAACAAATGCTGGCAAGAGCTAACAGGCCCTACATTGATTTTTGTTAATATATTTTTATTTATTAAAATCCCTCGACTGCAAGATCTTGTTCAATATTCATTAGTGTTTCACCTGCCTGCAAAGAGAAATGGCAGATATTCTGATATGGCCTGAAAGATTCAAATCATGAGCTGGAGTAAATTGGTATAGCTCTATTGACTTTGGCAGAGCAAAGCCAGTTTACGGCAGCTGGGGATCTGGCAAAAAGAGCATCTAATTCTCTTTAGCTTCTGCAGCAACTGAATACTACTGCATCTTCTGCTGCTTTATAACTTCTTACAGCAGTGCCTTCCAGTAAACAAGAGACAAGACAGGGAGAGGCTGGTTTTTCCAAAGCTAGTTGGCGGATTTAGTCACATAATTGTCATTAATTTCAATGGCAGTTATATAGCTGAGTCTCCTAGTCAGCCTTGAGAATCTCATCAATAATTCCTTTGCTGCTGATAAGAGAAACAGCATGGGGTTAAGAGTAGTACTCATCACGCTAGGTTCAAATTGGGGGGAATGTGCTGCGTTGGCCCAGCACAGCGATCCTCCTGCCTTGCAGGTAGCGCTGCACCCAGCTGAGTCCCCCAGACCCCAGCAGCACCGAAGCAAGAAAGCGGGAGCATCAGTCTGCAGGAGGCAAAAGGAGAAATGGGAAGAGGACCCTGCCTTTCTTTGGGTCACCAGCAAACATGCCCGTGGTCATAGGAACCTTCCTGACAATAGTCCCCCTGGAAATGGCCAGTCTGTTTTATGTGCAGGTAAGAGAACCAATATTAAGCTTTTTCACATGCTAGTAAAAAAAAACAAACAACCCACTTCATTGTTATATTGTGAGCTGTGAGATGAAAAAAAGCTTATATTTACATAGTCATTTTTGTGTTACATTTTAATTGATTTTAAAGACTCTCTATATACTGTCTGACTCATGTAAAGGGACCTCTGTTCAGAAGAGAACAGTCTGGGGTTGTTGGCCTGGGTTTTTTTATTTCTATTGTAGGCTTTATGGGTTAATAGCCTTAGATCAACCTCCTCACATTCACAGCATTCTAAAAAGCACAAAACCTTGAGCATATGGTTCATCTCCTCTCTCACTTCCACGGGTACTAACACCACTGAACCTGTAATAGGAGGAAAGAAGCAACTTCCCCACGTTTCTGTGGATTCTTTGCCTCTACCAGTGCCTCGACCAGCCTTCATATACCACCGCTCCCTGGGGATGCAGGCTTCTGCCACTAGAATTCACACATCCCACAGAAAACTCTCCTCCCCTTGCAGCAGTCAGGCAGTGACAGATTCAAGGCTTCTCAGTTCCCGCGGCAGCATAGCAAGCACCTCTAAGCACCTAGTCTCCATCACTAGGACTTGCTGATCTTCTCAGGCATCAGTAAAGCTTTAAGAGCGAATATCCCCACCCCCCCACCCCGGTAGGAGACTCTCACCCTGTGAAGTTGTAAAACTGAACTGCATATGGAGAGCATGTTGACATTGTTAAGATTAATGATATAACAACAGAAAGCACATTTACAGGCAAATGGATTATAATAATTGCCTGAGCAAACAATACAAACAACATATTGCAAATTGGCCTTCAGTGCACTTTAGCGGCATTGCCGTCATCATCGCAATTCCACAACAGGTAGTTTGCTACCTCTGATCTGTGAGGGATGTGATGCTTTCCACAGAGACCCTCTGTACATAACTGCTGACCGCACATAAGCCGGAAAAATACACCCTATGTCTTACTATGCGCCCTGAGATATAACTTAGGGTGCCCCTCCTTGTAGTTTTGTGGCATTCAGCAGAGGGAGTGATGTGGTTTCCGCATCACATGTAGCTTGCCTTTGACTTCCCAGCCAAATTATCAGCTACTGATTGCAGGTGTCCTGGCAGCAAGAGGCCTTCGGCACGAATCCAGTGAGACATTAACTGCTTTAGCACTGTGAGGTGGAGGAGGAAGCAAAAAATAAAAATTTACTAAATAAAATATTACTCTTTCCCATCCCAAACCCAAGAGGTTCAGTATGTTGATTTTTTTTTACTTGTTAGTCCTGTTTCAGGATCTTTTCAGTAGCACTTACGAGTTTTTAATGTTTTTGCATGATCAAAGCCTTTGACAAGAGCATCTGTCACAGACAGCATGGTTGTGAGCCATGGCTTTCATATATATGTTAACCAGCCTTTATAGCATTACAGGGCCTTGGTGACACAAGAGTAATCTAGTTAAGATGCAGCRAAGTCAAAGGTTTCAGCACAATACATCAGAAGACAGAGGAGCAGGGGACTGAAAACTGAAAAGCCAGAGAGCAGCTAGCTTGGTGGCATTGCACTGCACACAGCTAATACGTAAACACTGCTGTCTGAAAGGAGGTGAGCACGTGGGACATCCTCTGTGGGGACAGTTCTGCTCGGAGCCTTACATCAGGAAAGCAGGCTGTGAAGAAAAGCCTTTTCAGCTAGACAAGTGTTTATGCACAACTTAATCCTGAAGTGAGAATTTGGGACAGCTTGAAGTGTTAAAGAATATCACATTACTGTCGTCGATAGCCAAATTTGCCCATCAGCGAAATTCAGTCAGAGATATACACAGAGTGAATTTGCTTTTCCCTCTGAAAAAGTCCCCTTCATGTAACAGGAATCTCTGGCTGGTGTAAAACTGCCTTTGAATAAGACTCATGCCTTGAACCTCCTTAGGAGCTTTTTGAATATCCAACTTAAAGAGTCCTAGCTTCCACCAAGATATCATTTGTCTTATTTATAAAATGACAGTAAACCCAGCACTTGTCCACATTTGCAATCTCTGAGGAGAGCTGCTGAATAAATGCAAGTATTCTGCTTTGCTTTTTTTAATGTAATATTTTCTCTGGAGGCTTAAAAAGCATCATCTACTATAACACAGAATCTTGAGATGAATAGAATAATACAAAATCAAACATTTATAAGGTTAACTTAGAGCCATTTATTGGATTTCTATTTCTAGGCTTCAATTAGAGTAACATAATTTGTAAAAAGCTGAACAGGTAATCAAACTGCAATCAGCAAATCTTCTTAAAAAAAGAGACAGAGAGAGAGAAAAGATTTAAACAACAAGCTTTACGGATATGAGAATAAAAGTAAATTCTCTTCTACAGCCCCATGGGAAACTCTAGATGTAATCAATTCATGATAAAATTTAATTAAGAGAGAGCAATGGGATGGGGAACAAAATTCAGGTATATAGGAAATCTGTGAGAAATTCTTCTGTGAGAAAAGTACGATCATTGCTCTGTTCATACGGTGGAGTCATATCAGTAGGCAATCCATATACACATCATACTACACATCATAAAAAAAAACAGAAAGACTCATTTTCTCCCCCTTCCCAAGTAACTCCCAACTTAGATGGGGTAAAAGACCACAAGTGCTTTAAAGGATTTCAAATATTTTTGAAATATCCTCCCAAAAGTGATTCATTTATCAGTTCTGTTTTATCTAAATCTTAACTCCTCACTGGCCTGCCACGTAATTTTGGTTGAAAATGACCTAGAAATTAGGCATAACGATAATTTTAAAAGTGAGGGAGAAAGATAAGGGATATGTAGGTATTAAAAAAAAAAATCACACTCTCTGAGGAAAAACTCCTATTGAGTATGGTACATAACTGATTATTAAACACAATTGAGTAACTGATAAAGAACATTAAGTTAATGTACACTAGAAATATCACATTGTCTAAAACAGTGCATAAACTGTTATATACTGCTTATAAATAGAAGAGTATACAACTCCCTTAGAAAACTCCCCTAAAAAATAGTGAGAGGAAAAGAAATAAAACATAAAAAAAGAGAAAATAATTTAATGCAGCTCAGAAAGTTTCATTTGATCTACAAAGCATGCAAAAGTCAAGCACAAAATGCCAAGAGATAAATTAATGAAATTCCTAATCATATATTGCAAATTATAAATTTCATTTCATTTATTGGACTTTTCCTGCCAGGACACTACAGAGCATGATGGGGCAGATCTTCAGCCAGTGAGAGCTGTTACAAACCCTGGACTCAGCTAAGGTGCCAGTACTGCCTCTGGGATCACTACGAGTGGACCAGACAACAATATACAAATAGCTCAGCAAAAATGACATGCAAACAGAAACAAAAGGCACCTGGCAGGTGGGCCAGATACCCCCAGGGATCTGGAAGCAGCCCATGGCACCTTCACAGCCATGCTACAAGACCAAATGAAGGCCAAGCAAACAAAGTTAGCATTTCAAACTTCCACTTGAGCAGAAAATATTTTGTCAGGATAGCAAATATGCACCTCCGCATTCACAGTAGTGGAATATGCAGGAAGATTTTCACTAGGCTGATCAGTTCTGCCAACCATGCAAGGCCACCGATTGCATGTTACTCTCTCAGCACTCTTCCATGGCAGAGACGAATATAGTGAATGGTCCCAAGCCTTTCCACAGTGGACTTTTGTGGTCACTGCCCAAAACATACATAGCTCATATCTGTCACTACCCCTCCCTGACGGCTACTTTCTCTGTCTCAGCACGTGACTCACTGCACCTTCCCTGATATATCCGTGCCATTATGGAGGCCTTCGGGTCACGCTGTAGCATGAAGCTGCAGGAGGCGGGAATTGGTGGATGAGAACTACCCCTGTCCACATCAGACCTTTATTCCAGATAAACACAGGGTTGTCTAAAGAGTAACTGCCAAGATTTTCAGATGAACTAAGAATCAAAACAAAACCCCAGCCCTAATTTCAAAAAAAGCTTTACTGTTCCACCTGTAACTCCTGCATGTTTATTGGAGTTCTGCACCTGCATATTTAAAACTGCATTTCGGGCCCTCATTCTAAAAGGACAGGCAGCTCAGTGATGGGATATAGAGGAAACTTTGAGGCTAGGTATCGAGAAAAATGCTGTCAGAAGGATGAAGGAAAAGTAAAAAACAGGGGAAAATATATCCCCTTTAAACTCTCTATAAATTCCATGCTGTCCTCATAACACTAGGAGGTAAAACATTTCAGGCAGAAATGTAGTGTCTGAGTTGACAGTATTCCTTTAAAACTGTATATTATGATGATAATGAATAGTCTCCTGTTGGTGCTTTCTTGGCAGAGATTTCTAACTTTCAAAAGGAAAATGAGAGAATTCACAGAACAGAGAAAAAAGTCTCTCAGTGATAGATGCAAGGAAGATGTTGTTCCATTTTGTTTAAATGGCCTTTATAAAATGTTCATTGCCCATCAATTGATGTATTAATTATTGACAGGGAAAAAACAACAGGCAGTGACTACATTCAGTTTAACTGAGGGTAGGAAAATGGGTTTATACCACCAAATGCAGAAAGTGCCTGATCTGCAGTAAACTGTCCCAAATGCAAACCCATTTTTTAAGGGGAAATTTCCTCATGAAAGGAAGATGCTGGTAAGAATCCCTCTCTTAATCCCACTTCCTCTGAGTGAATGCATATGCAAAAGGACTTTTATATCAACTCAAACTTTGTATCACATTAACATACTTTTTAAAAAAAAMCTGTATTCTAATTGTTAGGTAAATAAAGGTGAAAAACAAGTTAAAATCACTCAAAGAGAAATGAACAGCAAAAACCCTAACAACTAACAAGGATTTTAATTTAAAGCAAAAGAAATACATATATAATGTACATGTTTATAACAGTTGCTGGAAGCTAGCAGGTTGCTAGCTGAAATTATGGATGTGCTGAAAAAGCTGTAGTCAGATTTTGCTTAAAATCAGATTACGGTTCAGTGTATCAGGGGTTAAATTGTGCGCTAAATAGGAAATCTCATGACACTAGCTGTTTGCAAGAAATTTTGCCAGCACAGCAAAAAGTTGAGGAGAATAAAAAGTAGAGGTGTATACTGTGTGTGTATTAGATAAGTAGTGTGTATTGCCCAAACTGARGTGTGTTTTGAAAGTTCACTCCCAAAGACAACACTGGAGATGGTGTTTTTTGCAACCTAAAATTTCCTTCTATTGATTTTCTTCCCTTTAAAAAAATCACACGCCTACCACATTTCAAAGGAAACTGTCCATCTTGTATGAATGCTTTCTTTTTCTGCTGTTCCTTTTCCCTGGGTCTCTGTAGGGGTGCAGCTACACACTTGAAATGTATATGCAGCAGACCAGCACATTGCTCACCCAGTGTATAGTGAAATACCTCCAGGAACACAGGCCTTCCTGCTAACAGAGCAAATGCAGTATAAGAGATTCAGAAGTGCCAATGAAAGCCCTGTTGAAGAAACTTAAGAATTTTTCAGACACTGTAAGAAAGCAACCTGCAAGCAGGTGTATAATTATACATCACAGTTCAAGCACGAAACCCTACCTAAACTTCTGGCCTTCCTCTCCATCTCTCCACCCCAAAGTCTAAATATGTCTTCTTTTCCTTTTCCTCCTTTTCTTCATCTTCTACACAAACTGTGCTCTTGGCCCTTTGAGTAAATTTGCAAGAGCTACTCCTGACCTACTTCTCTGTTGTCACTCCTGCAGCTCTCACCCGGAAACTTGGCAGAATCAAAACACTTGGTAGCAAGGGAGTGAAGTCCTCTAAGAGCTGCATTAGTGAGCAAACCTTTCCCAGACTCACCATGTCCTCATTTCTGTTTCTTTCTCATTCAGGTCAGACACAGGCTCACAAAGGAAGAAACCTGATCTCCCTTATGGAGCAAAGAATCCAGAACCAAGGTCTTGGATTTATCCGAAGTGGCAGCCCATGAAAGATCCTAGGTACAAGTGAGGATATTTTGAACTTTTAGGGAAAAAGCCAAACTCACTTGGCCTGCTTGGAGTTTTGCCAATGCAAAATTGGCAGGAGGGGACTTACGGCATTGAGCAGAAACCTCTCATTTGGCATACCACTCTTGGAAGCTAATAACATGACAAAACCTAACAATAAATGCAAAGATACAAATACAGTCAAGGACAACAAAAAGGACAATGTGGTTAACTTGGCTATCACACTTATCTAAAGATGATAACAAAGAAAGTGACAGCAAAAGTGAGAAATTTTGGTTTTCCTTCTGCTCATTTACTTTGTGCATCTGGCAGAACTTTGTTGCTTTTTACTTTCATCTCTCAGCTGTGCTCCATCCTTGCAAGATAAACCACATGTGCACACAGCTCCCTCAGGGCTCTGATGGGCCTGTACACCAGCACAGAGAGCTACCCTATCAGCCAGCAGGCAGGATTTGGGGCATGATTAATGTATTTTACCCTGGCTGAAAAGGTCCTTTAAAAAACTCCACCAACCCCTACCATTCCTAACTAATAAAAGAAAAAGCAACCCTAAGAAACTGAAAGGAATTTTAACAAGAGAATTCAGTGCATGCTCTTTTTTACAGGGTGTTATACTAGAAATGGAAATCTTTTGCAACTTAAAAAGCAGCTAGACATGGAGTATAACCAGCACCAACACTTCTGACGCTGGGGAAGCTTCAATTCCAGATCTGGAGCTTTAGATTATCTGTAGCCTTAACACATCCCATTATGGCATCAAGGCTCCAGAAGGTGCAACCATTGGCATAATATAAAGAAACATTTTTAGTTGTCTGGGCAAAGTTGATGTTTCCAGCTTCCCCAGTATTCTTGCTAGTTACAGCTGTAAGTACTGTTCAAGGAGAGAAGCCTTTTATTGCAGAAGAACATTCTCCTTTATTCAAGAAGAGAAGCCAGTCTAGCTTGGTTAGTTTTCTTTGAGCAAGCAAAGAATGCGTGAAAGTGGTCAGAATTACTGCCTTAAAAGCCAAACTACATTTTTATCCACAGTATGAGCTGGATTTTGTCCTTAAATTATCCTAATATATATCTCGAACCTGACACAAAGGGAGTACCTCTCAGCAATGCACAGATTTTTAGGCCAGAAAGGTCTATTATGATAATTTAGCTTGGTCTCCTGAGTAGCACTGGCAATGTCCATTCATTTACTAGCTTCTTTCAAGAATACCAGCAGAGGAACCAATTAATTTTGTTTGGTCATTTGTAGAATGTCACCTCTCGTCTACTAACGACTTCAGAATGTCAACTCATTTCCCTCAGGCCCCCACGAGCCTTCAGACACTAGTGACTGAGTTACTAAGCCACACTCGAACTAGTGATCTAGGGTTGAAATTCTTTGTATGTAGTTACCAGCCTCCTGTGCAATCTGGTATGTTAGAGACAGAAAATCATAATCAGCATGTTTTCTCTCAGCTGACTTTAAGTACCTGCAAACTTAATATTCTCCTATTCTGAAAAGAATGTGTATGCATTCAGCTGTTGAGCTAATATCCTCACTTATTTCAGCTAATACTGTCTTGCTTTTGCCTGTTTGATTTCAGAGGAGTTTCCAACACACCTCGCCATGTCTATGCAATTACCCTGCCACAAATTATATTGATGATGTTTCCTCCAGCTTGCGGATCAGGTAAGATCACAGCGTATTTTTTAAAGATTTGTCTTTCACACAATCAGAGATTGTGCTGAGCAGCAGTTTTTAATAAAGCAGAGGCTTTGTTTCTAAGAGAAAAAGAAATAACTCCCCCACTGGAATTCTTCTGGTTGTGTATATGGAAAATTGTAGGAGTAGAATTAGACCAGCATAGTTAAATAAACATGGTTATGCTCTGGACTGACGTTCTTGATGAACGATATACCTTCTTCCCACCCCCTTTAACTTTTTGCAGAGAGAGTTAAGATAGATTAATCTATTTCACACTGGGACAGTTAAGGATGTGAACGTGGTCACTGAGAGCAGCAAGATTCATCAATGGTCCTTGAGATATCAGCATCCATCATCTGTCTGCTTTTGCTCACGTGCTCAGGAATGAGCTAATCACCAGATTTTGAGTCAGGAAGCAATTCTCCTCCAGATCAGCTCATCAGAGACTACTGGGTTTTGCTTGTCTTCCTCTGGAGCACAGTGCATGGTCCATTCCCTGGAAGCAGCTGCAAACATCACCCAGCAAATCTCCTGCTAGTTGGGAGGACTTAAAATATGCCCTTAATCTCTTCTGTCCTCCTGCAGCATGATTCTTGTGGCTTCTGGTCTTTTAGCATAGATTTGGAGTCTGTTGTGAGAAGCTTGGAAACATGTGGCATCCTGGGTTGAGATGAGCTACTGTGCTCAGGACTGCATGTCTGCAGCAGGCCTGTCTGCAGTCTGAGAGGCACTGACTTGATGAGTTAGGTGGTGCCCTTCAGCCCTACATTCTTAGCTCACTTGTATGGCCAGTCCTCCACTCTGCAACGACTGCCCCAGAGGGAGCTCTGCAGGTAGAGTGGATGCAATTTATCTACATATCTCTAGCTGTACGTGGCTACCCCTGAGCTATTGGCTCTCGGTTCTTTTATAGCATGCAGAGTGAAATAGATACTTCCAGGGTACACTTTATCTCCTCTATTTTCAGTCTGCATTTGGTCAGATGAATTCCACCTGCAATAATGATACCATTCCAGGCTGCAGTTTTAACTCTAAGTGGCTATGCGGACAAAGTGCTGGGCTTTGCTTTATTACTCTGATTATGAAGAAGGGCCTTAAAATTAGCATAACAAAAATCAAGCAACTGACTGCACTCTGTTTGTCTGCCAAACTTACCACAGATTGACACACAGAGGTCAGGATCATCCCACTCAATTTTAGACATTTAACTGAGCCAGCTAAACAAGACTGTAGTTACTCTTGCTTTCCTCTACAATCAACAGACAAAAAGGGGCTCCTCAGAGAGCAGTCAGTTAATCCAAAGATCTGATAGCTGTGGAAGAGCCCCTCTCTCCCCCTGGAGCAGAGGGCAAAACTAAGTCATCTCAGTTAAGTGGGATGAATGTAGGCCTTAAGAGTGGAAATGGGCAAACTGGGAAGACATATAAATGAGAGGAATAGGGGGCGAAATGTAAATTGCTGCAAAGTTGACATCTGCTTTGCGCAGTGTGTGTCTCTGTCCCTCGTGAACATACACAGATTTGAGATGCAGGGGTTGCACTATGCTGAGAGGTCACACAGCCATCCCCTCTCTACAAGGGCCATCCCACCACAGCCAGGATACCTCCATGCCACTCCAGCTTGCAGTGCCCCATTCTTGGTGCTCACAGGAGAATTAACCTTCCTCCTGTTTAAGATCAGCCTACAAAGCACAGCTGAGTTTACAGAAATTATTTTACCCCGTCTCCTTACAATAATACAGATAGCTTTCAGGACAAGTGAGAAAGTATTGGGGGGAAAGGAAAACTCCCCTGAGAATTTTCAGTGTTAAAGCCTTCATGAAAGATGTCATTATAAAGAAATGAATGAATGCATTTGTCAGCCTCTGGGAGGTTTCAGAGTGGCTTCTATTTTTATCCTTTTTTATCCCTTGAAGGAACTGAGAACTAATATTTGCAATGCCTGACTGAGGATATTAATGTTTCAAAAAGCTGCCATTCCTTCCAGGGCAGGAAACAGAGTAACCTGTTTTGATTTTTTCACTGTTTTGTGTCTTGAAATCAAATTTCTGTGACTGTGTGTTCAGTAAGATGTGCCTGCAGGACCATCCAAACCTTCCATTCCCATCTATTTATCGGGTATCGAACCTTAACAAACTTGAATGATGTGTGAGCAGCTAATGCATGTCCAAAATGAAATTCTTTTGCTTTTCTTTCAGTATTTCTACAATGCTGTGCTACGTGTGATTGTACAGCCTGGGCTTACAGACATGCCAGGGAGACCACAGGTTCATGTAAAATCAGGATATGTATTTACTGAAGATGAAGTGCTGAGAGAAAAAAAAATGAATGAAAAGGATGTTTTCAGAACAGAATAATCTCATGGCTAACTGTTAAATTGCTATCCAGCTCTCTGAGTGTAATGATTTGCCCACTTGGAGCAGAAATACGTATAGTTAGCTAAGTGCTAAATCATTAGTCTGGCTCCTGGTACATTCATGCCTCATACACACATTTGCAAATACAAGAAGGCTTTTTGAAAAATCATCACCCACTACTGCAAGACTGGATGAAACTTTTCTCAAAGACTGTTGATGTTGCATTTGATGAAGCAGATGGGTCACTGCTGAGCACACACTATTTCCTTGCCAGAGGCTAGGTCTATTGTCAGAGCAGCACTTCTAGCCACCATTGGCCTGAACAGTAAAAGATCAGGCCTGGAAATTGAGACTGGAGATCTCATCAAAAGGAGATGGCAGAGAGCTCACTGGATAAGTCCCCTTCCTTTACAGAGCAAAGATTTCATATATATTTTCATTCACTGCATTTTAAATTTCACTCTTCAAGACAAGGACTGAAACCATTACCAGCCTATCCACATGATCACTATCTCAGGACTTAATGTTTGGAATAGGATGAGATACTGCAACCTCTGAGTGCCCTACCACAGAAAAAGGGCAGGCTTGCATTTTCCAGAACTTTTTCTTCTTGATTATTTCCCTTGCAAAATTAAAATTAGCAATTTAAAGGCAAATTTGAATTAGCATATTGAGGACAGTTTATTATTTATGAGATGGAAATCAGGATCTTGGATGACTGAACTCATTAAAGACCATTTGGAACAGTTCCCATCTATTTCTCCACAGCACCCACACAACAAATAATTCACATAATAATTAATGCCATGTCTTCCCAAACAATACATGCTTCTAACAGGAACTGCTCAAATAGGAAACGCACAAAACGGCACTGCAATAGTAATAAGCTTAAAATACGTATCAGCAAAACCAGGAAACATTGTGTTAAGGCAATAACAGCTGCTTCAGCTCAACTCACTGGGCCAAAGATATCCCTGAATTATCTCAGGGAAGGTCACATGGCGTTAGTCATGGGGGCAGTTTGGCCCACCAGGCCTCTGCATTGCCGTAGCTGTTATTTGACCTGTGTCAGGAGGCTTATAACACAGGCAGCGCTCTGTCTTTCTGCCCACGCAGACTACGCAGTGTAGCACAAGAGAAAGAAGCCTATTTTCCTCCCTAGCTGTAGCCCACAGGACTATTTGCATAGTACTGAATTAAATAGTTCTTCAGCATTGCTGCTGTCTGTGAGAAGCTCCTGCAGGCACAGCTACACTGTGCAGTGGTGCACAGCCCAGGGATCACCGGGACTGGGCCAGCTGAGGAACCGGCATCAGGAGAGCTGTGTCAGCATGCTGCTGTGCCTGGACTAGCCCTATCAAGAGGTGGGGAGATAATTAGCTCCAGCAGGCTGCCACATTTCCAGAGCCGAAGAGCCCTGCATGGCAACACATCGAGCTCTGCAGACGCACTGACCTTTCCGAGCGTCTCCCTTTGCACCGCAGGGCTCCCCCTGAAATGCGGGAAGGAGTGGGTCGGGTCTTTGAATAAGGAATCCCTCCCTTCCAGCCTCTCTTCCCCCTTGTGTGGAGAGTTGGCTGCCTCATCGTAGGGCTGCTGCACTCCCTTCTGGAAGCGAGCAAAACAATCCCAATGGCCAGGCACTGTCATTTCCCAGGCCTGTAAGGCTGGCAGAGATGCTATATGTGATCTGCACATCCAAGAGAAATGTTCCCTTCCAGAGAGTACTTACCCAAACATCATCTCTGAGAAACACAGGTCTTGTTTTATGAGAGGAACTCAGGCACAGAGAAATTAGATCTTCCCTTAGGAAGATCTAGGGAAAATAAGGGTTCTAAAGAAACCTAGGGAAAAGAAGAGGAGTGAAAGCTACGTTTCCAGATTCCCACACCTGGCATGCTAAAACACAGCTTATTCTTTCTCTCTAATCAATAAACCAACATAACAGGTCAGGACTTTGCCCTGTCCATTCATTTAAGTTTCACGCCACAGCCATCACCATGGTGCATAATAGTCAGAAAGTTAAGGGGTGACAGTAGGACACTAGTGAGAAATACTCTATAATTCCTGCCTTGCTAAGTAACAGCAAGGACAGAAGCTTGAAAGGATTAAGAGGGCCAAAGGGACACTGCTGTTGAGATCCCCAAAACAAAGCTGTCAGCCAAGAAAAGGACCTCATAATTAGAGGGGAAACCCCACTGCCAGGCAACCCAGGGATAAATGTCATGAGGAAGGCATCTTTCTTCACAGTCCACCTTGCTGAAACATGGGATTGCCACCATGTTCCCTTGGAAAATAAGAAGGGCCATGAGAAATATAGGGCTACTTGGGCCCTCTTTTCACCACCTCCACAAACAGCTTCATACCTCCTGTTCACTAGGTGGGATGGAATATTTCAGTGCCCTTCCTACCAGACAGACAGTTGGGTGTCATTCAGCCTCATGCACAACCAGTGAGGAGCATCTGGTCCAGCTCCGTGGCTCAGCTATAACATCCTTGCTCTTTTTCTTTTGTTCTCTCAACAGGAAAGCTCTAAAGCAGTCAAACTGATTTTAATTTGATTTTAAAGGGAAAAGAGAAACAGCTTAGAGGTTGGAAATGTGCAGTGAACAAAACAGCTGTACTGAAAAAAACATACTTTACAATGGTAATTATGACAGATTAAACAATGAGTGTCATCAGTGTGACGGTACAATGCGCTCAGTACTAGCTGTTTCCTAGTCAAATATTTGCAGACATCTCCAATTTTTTTTTAAATGAAATCTCATCTAACTGTTGAATTGAGCTTAAAAACCACCCTGAGGCCCACAAGAGCTTTCACTGTTGGAAGCTCTGTCAGATAGCTGAACTCTAATTTGCCCCCGGTGGTTCACAGCCTGAGCTACAAGAATGCTGTAAACGCAGCTGTTTAGGTGGTGGTGAGACAGAGAAATCTTTGCCTACAGGGAGAAGGTCAAATCCTGAGAGGAGCTGAGGACCTATTCTTCCCTTAATTAAAACAGGAATTGTAGGGACCCCCACACCTTGAAGAAAATCTTTGATAAAGATTTTCTCTGCTTCACAAACACATGCACACACAGCCATGCAGTCCTGATTAAGCTGTCCYTTATGGTAACTAAGTGCCTGGAATCCTTTCGTCATTCAATACATATGTGAATGACAGGTATGGGGTTGCAACCATGATGCCATAGAAAATAAACTGATCCCTTTGATAACTTTCTGAGAGCTTCCCAGCTATTGGATGGGGTGATATCACAATTTAAACAATGATACATTAATTAATGCTAAATTATAGCATGTGAAACCATGGGGTTTCTATTTATAGCAAATGAGTTCATGGTGTTTTATAAAAAATACAAGGAAAGCCTGATGGTAAAGCCCTCATGTGCTAATGACACCCAGTTATTTAAGGAAATAGGCTTTACATGTTGCTGGACATTATGCAAAGAATATTCAGTAGGTTGAATCCTGAAGTTGACCCTTCACTATTTTTTTTTTAAGCAAAATGTCCATTGGCTTTAATAAGAACTTTGTTTAAATACAGGAAATCACCTCAGACTTGACCCCTTGTGATATGTCGTACTGTCATGTTCAATACAGCTGTCTAAACTTCTGTATTTGTGACATCCTGCCTCCTCTCAGGTCTCACAACATCATTCTCTCCCAAGTATTTGTCAGGTTTTCCCAGGTTTCCTTTAAGTATCTACTTGGACTGAGTTTTCCCAAGTCTAAGAGAGAGAATGAGGAGCGCTCAGCAGAGAAGGAGAAGCTGCGTTTTGCTGCAGTCCCATTAATCCTTGAAGAAATTTGGAATCAGAAGGTGAGCTGGCACGGGTTGTACTCTCGAGCTGGCTGTGAAAGCCACAGATTCACACACGGCCAACCATTCCCCCCCCGCCCCCCGAGGTAATGAGAAAACAATCCTGTGAGCCTCCCCTGCTGGCTTTGCAGAAGTAACTAAGCCATGAGCCTTAACTCCCACCACTCTGAGAAAGTAAAATACTAAGGACAGCAATGAAATCATTAAAAAGAGAGGAAACAGACTGATGTTTGCCAAATGGGAAGGGTCACACAGCTAGGCAAATAATGTTTATTTTAACACTCCCAATGTCTGCTAAAGATAACAGAGTGAAAATTAACGAGAGCTATCATACTGAAAGAAGAGTAGTTAACAAGCATGTTTAAAGTAACAACACAGGGGAGGTATTTTGGTGTTGTACGTCTGATTAGGTTTGTATCAGCTGTCCTGAACACCCAACATACGGGGCATTTTGTGGACAGGAAGGGGCATCTTGGGAACTGGGAAGAGACCCCGCTTCATTTCAATGAGATTTCTAACGGGACTTGTGCCAATAAAACCATTACAGCTGTTCCTAGACTGCTCCATATAGTATCAGAGCTGGGTCAGAACACAATCAAGAAGCATGAATTAGAATTTGGATGCAAGAAACAGCTGAGCTCCCTGCAAAATTGTGTCTGGAAACTCATATGGAAAACAACTTCTGAATGGATTTAACTTTCCTATTTGACTTTACCCCTTTTGTAAACCCTTTCTAGACTCTCCAAGAGAGAAACCTAAAATATATAGCAAAGACCCCAACTGAAATTTTTTGCTTTGCTCCTGTAATTTATAGTTCCTGATTTTTCTGAGCTGAAGATGAGAGTTGATGATAACTGAGGGAGTTACAGAAGGCTGCCATCCTTATTCCTGAATTTCTTCCTGTTTATCGCTCTTTGACAAGTGGCTGACTCAATAGACAACTGAAAAAAGACTAAATAACTCTTCTCTGAGTGGTATTTTAAGCTGGAGTATTTTGAGAACTGCTATTACTGTTGCAACTGAATATTCCAGCAGACTGTCTGACCCCCTCCTGAATCAGAATGCTGTCAGGCTAAATATTTGCACAAATTCCAAGTGCTGCCTGCAGATTCTGCACAGAGAAGATTTATTTTACATCCAGCACAACAAGAACTGTTTACTCCACCATTTGATCTTTAAAAAAATGCAGTCTTTAGAAATGACACCAAAATAAATATACTTAATTGCAGATCCAGCATAATCCATGTTTTCTCAAGATTTCATTTAATATTCGTACCTCTTCATCCATGAAAAGGTACAACTTCAGCAACTAACCAAACATTAACACAGTCACAGTAGATAGATCAATAAATCTGAAATTTTACAAAAGTTAAGGGCAGAAGGAAGGCATTTCACAGCCTTCAAAAGATTGATTTGAACCAAAGTTGCTGAGTTGCTGGCTAATAAAAGCAATTGTCTGGGTTGGAATTTTTTGAGAGGAAATGTTAGTACATCAAACATACAAATGAGGTCAGTGAAAGACTTCACCTAATCAGCAAAATTCTTCTGTCTTCAAGTCTTTTAGAGAAAACAGAAGAATTGAAGTCTAGCTCTGAGAAAGGAGGATTGAGAGATTGCACTGAGAAGAGATGGAGCTACTTTAAAAAGTTTACTGAGTACAACTAAGGAAGGTCCCCCCCATCCCAATATGCACCTGCTGTCTTTGGGGTATGGCTATGTCACCCCATGCAGTGGTGGCTGCACACCCAAAGCTTCCATTTATTTGGGTTATGTGTTACTTCTGAGAAAAGCACCGTGTTGTTTATTGGTTGGCTACTAATTTGCTTCTCAACCAGCCTGGTAGATTGGAACTATCATCTTAACACAGCATGTTGCTAGCATGCCCAGCACAGGATGGGGCTGGTGCCAGCAAGGACATGAAAAAGCTGGATTTGAAAGAAACCCACAGTCAAAATATTCAACAACAGTTTTTATGCTCCCCAAAGAATAAAAACAAGGAATTTGAAGCCAAAGGCTGAAAATGCTTATTTCTGAAGGAAAGATGATGAACCAGACTGCAAAGAAGATTAGATAGATAACAGAAAGAACTACCTGCCTCTTTTTGAAAAGGAGAGGAAAATATGCATTTTGGAGCCTTCATACTGGGGTAGTAACAGAAAATGAAACTCCATTCCATAATCCCAGCTCTCTGAGGCATGTCGATTTCCTAAACGGCTCTCTTCTGACCACTTTTCTTTTTCGTGTATCTAGAAAAGCCTTATCACAAGTCTCCTTGCAATGGTGGGTACTAGGAACCAGGACTATAGGAAGGTAGAAGGTTTCTCTGTCTTGTGTGTTCTTTTCCCTAACTTGCAATTAGTTTGTTATTTTCAGTAAAATTCAATGAGAAATATGCTTTTGTGATCAGAAGATTCAGTTAATAAAACACACCAACTAGAAAAAACTTAAAAATCTATATCCCTTTCTATTTGAATAGTTGTTCTGTCACTAACTCACTGACTGACTTTGCACAGCTCATTAACACCTGCAGTTTTCAGAAGTATTCAATAATTTGTATTTATATTCCATTTGCACACAGAAATGCAGGATTAAGACTGATTTTCAGGGATAGTGGGCACCTATAATTTCACATGAAGCTGTTTGGAGTGCAGATGCTCAATGTCTTAAAATAAAGATTCAATTCATCCATAATTTAGCGCTTAACTTTAGTTGCAGTTACAACACAAAAAGATGTGTCCATTGCCTTCTCAGGTTGGAAGATTCAAAGAGGTTAAAAACCTTAGACTACACATCACAGTAACAATACACCTATCTGAAAAACAGGGAAAACACCTATCCRTTGGCTTCCCTGGGGGACGGTGAGAATCACTGTTTGACCATTGTTAAATTCTTCTGTTGCCTCCAACATACTGGGGGATCTTTTGTCATTCTCCTTTTAGACAGAATRACAACCAAACCATCAAGCCTTCCTGGAATGGGAAAGGGCTAGAAACACAAGAAAAACAGACCACTGATGACAGGAGATGAATGCAGCAGGGAAATGGACTGCCATTTGTTTCATCTCCCACAGTGCCAGTGCAATTGCGCTGCCTGAACAGTAGCAGCACTGATGGCAGAATACTTGTAGTTCTTATATAACTATCCTTTTCTTTTTCAAATTACTACACATTTAGGATGAAGGCAGTGGAAGAAGTGAGGGAGGAGGAGATAATTATTTGCTATTTAAGCCCTGCGCACAGTGGAGGCCAAATCCCTGTCTTCTCAGCAAAAGACAGCTAAGTAACAAAATAGCTAATAAAAGGTGGCGTCCTTAACTAATAATGAAGATCAAAGGACCTGACCTGCAATTCTTTATGTATTTCCCTGTGTTTTCTGATGTTCTAAAAAAATGATTGTGATTTGATGGAGAAAGAAAAGGGAGGAAAAAGGAAGGAATAAACAGAACAAAGAGGAGGAGGAACAGTTTTTCTTTGCCATTAGCTATTTCTCTGCTGGCAAATGGTGATTGTGTACTGTCACTGTAACTGAACATCATCAGTTCAGGATACATTATTTTACATTAATCCTRTTAACTGAACAAAACAATGTTCTAAAGCATTTTCCCAGCTCAGCAAACGTTTTGTTCTGTTGATGGCAAGCAGATGCTGATTTAAGGAAAGGGTGACAAGCGAGGGAAGGGCGCTCTCTTCACCAAGCAAGAGATCAAGCAAGAGAGCATCCTCTTCCTCCTGATTTTACACCAGTGTATCTGCCGCAACTCCCAATTTACACGGACACAAGAGAAAAGTTAGTAAGTTATAAACGTGCGCTTCGTTTCTAAACGCCACTTTGGAGTGGGGGGAGCCCCCGCGCCGCCACTGCCCCGCGCCCATTTCTCATGGTAGATGGTAGCCGTAGGCCAGGCCAGGCCGCAACATGGCAGCAGTGAAGGAGGCAGGGGGCACGCGGGGCTATGGGGCCCGTCGTTATGGCGGAGCGCTCGTTCCGCCTCCGGCGGCATCCGCGAGGAGCCGGGGCTGGTGCTCCCCTCCCGCGCAGCGGGGGAGGGCCGCTCCCCCGGCCCACCCCAACGCCCACCCGGGGACCCCACGGACTACAACTCCCAGGGCGCTCTGCGATGCCGCGTTGCTGGGGCAACGAGCAAGCCGGCTCCCTGGGGAGGCCGCAGCACCTTCCCCCCCCCCCCCCAGCAGCCTCTCGCGAGAGAACGGCCGACGGGGCACCTAGCCCCTGCAGGTCTCGCGAGACCTGCGGCCGGCACGGCCGCCCGCCGCCCGGGGCCGGGTGGCCGCGCCGACATGGCGGCGGCGGGGGGCGGTGAAGGGCTGTTCTCGCTGGAGCTGCTGGTGGAGGTGGTGCGGCTGGAGGTGCCGGGCCCCGCGCTGCGCCCGGCCGTGGCGCTGCGCCTCCTGGACTTCCCGCCGCTGCTGGTGCACCCGCCCGCCGCCGAGCCGCCGCTGCAGCCGGGGCGGCCCTGCCTCTTCGGCCGCGGCAAGCGC
>NW_020450819.1:572645-608602 GCF_003343035.1 Apteryx rowi
CATGGGGCAGCTGCCGCTGCTCAGCGCCCTGCTGGCCGAGCTGGCCGTGCTCGTCCACCCCCGCCTGGCCTGGCTGTACCGGGCCGCGGGGGAGGCCGGCGCCGCCTCGCCGCCCCCGGGCCCCGGGCATGGAGGAGCTGTGGCAGGGCCCGGCGGGGTCGCCAGCCCGCGGTTCAAGCGGAGCCGGCGGGAGGTGGCCTCGGCGGGGTCTCTGCGGGCTGGAAAAGGAGCTGGGAAAGCTGTGCCCTTGGGAGAGACGGGCTCCGAAAGGAAGCACGAAACTAAGGCAAACACAGCTCCCAGGAGGCAGCTGTTGTACGGGCTGACAAATACCCTGAGGCTACGGCTGCAGCAGACCAACCCTGGCATGCTGGTGGTTCATGAAAGGAGGGAGCAGTATAGAAAAAAGCAAGTGGAGATGCTGAAGGAGAAGAAAAGCCCTTTATCAAAGAAAAAGCTGGTCAAAAATGCTGGAGAACAGCACCTGGTTTCTTACAGGCACTGTAGCAGAGGAGATGGTTCAAAGCAGAATAATCAGTTTGATGAAGCTGTTGAGACTTCATTGCAAAACAATGCTTGCAAAGGGTACTCTTCCACTGCAGGAAATGCATCCCCTGACCTGCAGAAACAGGCTGTTCACAGTCCATTGAGGAATTATGAAACTGCACATGAGGAATGTCCATGCAAAGTAACTACAGCCCCCTTACTGGAAGAAAGAGTATTAAAATCTGCTCATAAAGAAAAGGATGTGAAAGTCCAACTCCTGGCACCTTTCAGATTGGATGCTGATGCAAAGGAAAGTAATGATAGTGCTTCTGTTGTAAGCGATCATAAATCAAAACCAAGCCCTAGCATGAGTGTTGAAAGCAACTCTGAATTCATATACTCAGATGACTTTGTTGCTAGCCCTGAGAACACAGTTTATTCAGAAGGTATCAGCAGTGTTGACTATCCAGGCAGAGGCTCAGAAACTCCTGACAGCAGTCCTGAACCTCTGTGGCTTGAAAGCCCAAAGCAACTGTATTCACACTCAGAGTCTGAATCCAGCAGGTCCAGAGTTTCAAAGATGAGTCGAAGAGCTGAAAGTACTTCAGCTCTTGTGCCAGTCCCTTCAGCTTCATCTCCAGTCCACTCTCTCAAGAGAAACTATGACGTGAAAACCAGCAAGAGAACTGGTAGTGAAGCTGTTGATTTACTTAACAATGACACCTCCTTTCAAGCAAGGTTATTACATGAAGAGCAGGTAGCTCACCAGATCAATAAGGAAGAGAACAGAGTTGATCAGCATATTAAACAAGCATCTACACTGAGAAGCAAAGAAATTAGCTCTGATACTGATCTGAATATAGGAAAGGGGCAGACTTCTATAGAAAAAAGCCAGTCATTAACTCAAGCTTGCTCATATTTGCCATTTAACATGTCTGATCTTGAACTTAGTGCCCTGGAAAACAGTATGTCAGACAAAGATGATGATTTTTTGGGAACACTAAGCATTCCTAATCAATATAAAGACATCGGTGAACTTGTAATAAGGAAGCTTCCTGGATATACAATGTAATTAGAAGTTTTCCCTGTCTCGATTAAAGTGTGATATTTAAACTATATTTTTATAAGGACTGTTACATTTAGCTACAATTTATACAAGTTAATTTGAGAATGCATCATTTGCATTTAAAACATCGGTGAATTTGTTTATGAGTTTTTTTAATAAACTATGTTGAATATCTATTAAAAATGGCTCCAAGTTTTACCTACAGCATGATTTCAATGTCAGTATCCTAATTCAAAAGTAATCTAAACAGCACAGGAAAAAAAACTTATTTTCAAAAGCAGAAATTAAAGCAGAAGTAGCAAATATAGTACCTGCAAAACTTGTCTAAGGCAGAAATAACAGCATATTACAGAAACAACCAAGTACAAAATACATTCCTAATGAAAAATTAAGTTTTTATCCCTCATGAAAATAGTTCCACACTTCATTGGCATTACAAATACATTTACTTAATACATATGGTCACAGTCAATAACAGCACAGATTTCTTTCAGCTAATCTGTATGATGTATTTGCTTGACTGTTCTATCACTAAATATAATGGTTTCAGAGCTAGGCTAGCACTTTTGAATTTTTTTTTTTTTTTAGGTTAAAGTTTCTCATTTAGGCCAGATTTTCACAATTTATTAGAAAATAGTTAAAGCATTATCGATGACCATAAATCTATATCATCTAGGAGAGTTTTGAGAGGTCGATGGAAGTTACTTGACCTTGAAGAGTAAGGGTGTGCAAAGAGTAGGGCAGAGACATTTACCACAGTAAATTTTCAACGCCTTGCAACTCCCTGATTGCGTTCCCTGACATTGGGGAAAAAAGGGCAGGGGGGAGTCATGACCACAGTCAAGAAGCTCTGCACAAACATGCACATCACATCTTGATTTTGAGATCCAAGTTAATGAAGAATTTGCCACATCCCCTTTTCTTGTTCTGGTTGAACTATCATCTGATGATCACTTTTTATTTCTGGTTCAATTTTTATGACTTCCATTTTGATCACTGAACTTACAACTTTTCTTCTGTTTAACCACTGAGTTTTTTTAGAGTCTGTTTCAGAGATGTTCTTCAATTTGAATCTGAAGAGAGCTCAAAATTGCTGCCATTGTCTCTTGTTCCCCCACTTTTTCTCTTGGCAGTTTCCTTTGCCAACTTTACTTTCATAATTTTCTTATTTAAAATGTTTATCTCCAAGGTTGTTAAATGATGTGCTTACCATCTCGTTTTCCCTATAATTTAAAATCTGGCTTCTTTGCCTGACTTCTTCATTTCTCACCGAGTCCTTCCATCTTTCATGTACTCATTGCAAGAATCTGGTTTTACGCTTTTACAGATTGGACAGATTTTTTTTCCATCCTACTGTATGTTTATTTTGTAGGAATGACAGTACCTTTCCTATTTAAAATACCTACATGATCTATTAGGATTGTTCAAGTATCTGCTGTTGATTTCTGAAAAGAACACGACCAGTATTGTTAATTTAAAGGTAAGCAGCTAAAAATACCTGTACATCAAAAGAATCTCTGGGTAGAGCAGTTCTAAAATGTTACTTAGGTGGCATCTGTTTCATCAGCTCCCAATCCCAGGCAAAAAAGATTTCTTTCTTTTTTCTCCTTATGCCTTGGTCCTCTGTAGCACACATGGATTCAGAGAGTCATATATATATTGCAGTAATTCTGATTTTATTGATGGGAAAAGTTCTATGCAGTTCTTATGGGCAAAGCTGTCTTTGAAATACAGTGCTGCAAGAGTTGGCCCAACTGTTTTTACAAGGTGGCTGTTTAATGTTTATAAAATATGATTTAAAATAAATTTTTCTTAAATAATGACCTCCAAATCGTAGACTTTTAGTGTTAGTAACTCATTTAATCATCCCACAGAGGGTTGAAACTCAAGACAGAAATTCCTAATTTTTCTTCCCTCCCCTTTCCCATTTCCCACTTTTCAAATTCCAGCAGTAAATACGGTAGGAACAATACTTGTTTCATTTAAATAGTGAAACTAAGCAATCTATTCATCTACTTTTATTTGGGATAACATCTGGGATGTTTATGGTTTAACAGCATTTATAATTTTCTCCGGACAATGGTGAAAGTGACAGAAAATGCATACCTGCAAGACAGTAGGAGACACTACATGAGAACAGAATGTCAGCTTCATGCTTACGTGGTTTAGTCTGGTTTTGTCTTTTTAAACACAGACTCCAGGTAGTTATTGTTGCATGGAGAGTTAACAGCTAGTTTCTACCCTTTGGGATAATAATTTTTTCAGATATTATCTATGTTGTTTTGAGAATAAACAAAGTTTTATTTAATGTTCAAACAAGAACTGTCAGTCAACAAAAACAGGAAAGAACTTACTGCCACTGGTTTATCATTGAAGAGTCATAAACCAATGTATTCACAAGGAATACCTGTTAATGACAAGAAGACTCCAGATCTCAACCCAGCAGAGCAAAACGGGTATTTACTATTGGCATAAAACATGAAAAAATGCCATCAACAAATTCCCTCTTGTATGAATCTTACAATAATGTACACTTAACTACATTATATTAGCTAGGCAGTTTTGTTATTATAACTTGCATCATGTACTCCTGTGATCAAATGGCTAACATCAGAGGCTTAATAAGAGATTTCTTTACCTTAATGGAAGCATTCAACCAATTTACCTCAAGACATCTTTTCTAAATTGTAAGGGCTAAATCGCATAGATTATGTTTGTGTAGGGGATGCTGGGAGAGGCAAATGGGTAGTAGCATATCTCCTTGTTTCATGCATATCCCAGAAATAGCCTAATAAATAGTTTCTGACCTCAGGTTATGGGGCTGTTTTTCAGATGCCCCACAGGCATCCCAAGAAGCAGGCCCATAGTTCCCTCTTCTTGCTGTACTCAGCAGTAGAGCTGGGGTGTCAAAATTAGGTAGCAGGAGAAAAGAGAAGTGTTCATACTCTGGCAGTTCTGCACTACTTTTCTGCCCTAAAAGGCCTGATTTAGTCCTCAGATAAAGTCAGTGCATTTGAAAGCTGCTTTCCTAGAAACATCTCACAAAAATTGCTCCCTAAAGACTGCTTCATAGGACTAGAAAAAAGAGAAGATATGGGAAGAATCAAATCCCGTGCTCCCACCATACACCAAAACCTTGATTTGAAAGCTCAGCTTTCTGAGTAAGCACAGCTAATTTTTCCACATGCATCCAATCCCGTGTTCTCTGTCAGAGTTGCTGGAAAGAGTATTAATTAGTATTACTCATTACAGTGTGGGCCCCTGTCCACTGGGAGACTGGCGTAAAAACAAACTGGTTTCTAAGTGGCTCCCACCTATCTGCTCATAAGAGCTTGTGATTGCTACCACCCGTTTGGATTCATACCAGCAACCTGAAGGTTGAGCAATCCCTGTAAACATGCGGTCTTTGTTATGGATTTGTTATGTGCCTGACAGAGCAAATAACYAGTCACAATGTAAAGCATAACATAAAAACACAATATTTACTAAAAACTATCTATTTCCTAGCTTCCAATAACCTTCAGAGATTTCACATATGGTCATATTTTGACTGAATATGATGTAGTTTTCATTTCAGTCTCACTGACCCATCAACTCTAAAAATCTCTTTGCTCCACACTATTAAGCAGTGAACTATAGTTACTTCAAACTCAAGTTTTACATTGCTCTTAGTTACACTTTACGACAGTGAAATTAAAATGTGAGATATAATTACCTGAACTTATTATAGCTCATCTGTAAACTAAACCATCTGGCTTCTTTCTTTTGACTTGCAACTGTAACATCTGATCTTAAATTCTGTACTGTACTTTGGGAATAAGGTCCCATTATTTGATGGTTGTTCAGAACCCTGGTTTGATTGCTTAAGATAAGGCAGTTGAATCAGCTGAAATAAAATTTAACTTAATGTTTCACCACACATTTCAAACACAGAAATAAAGTTTTAAAAAATCTTAGAAATACATATTAATTTCTTTCAAAATTTAGGTCCTTAATACAACAGTTTGCTATTACTGTCTTTTAAATAATTATTTCAGCATGCTGTTTGTTCAAATACATTTATAGAGCCGGTATTATATAACTGATGGTGAGGTGAGAAGAGGAGAATAACAAACGCTGAGAGTTTGTGTCACTTATTCTTCTACCACTTCTACTATAAAGTTTTTCTACTGTTATGTAGCTCTGATCAATTTTATTACTCATTCCTCTATTCTTGTGTCATTGGTACATTTTTTGAGATGTCCTAGCCTCGCACCAGTTTCCTGCATTTCATTTTTTCTTCCTCAGCTCTCATCAGCATTAGATGATACAGTTTCTTTTCCATTTGTGATTTTTCCGACCATAGTTCCTACCACCTTGTTTACAATCCCTTCATCATTTTGGAAGTCCTTTTCCTCAGTTTTCTGAAATCATATCCAGCCTTAGTAGCTCTGCAGTTAAATTTTTGGGCGGCGTTATGAATTCYCGTCACTTTAATTTTTGTAGGTCCTAGTATTTTATGATGTCTGGTTTTGTAGCTATTTTGTTTCTCTTTGTGTATGTGCTACTCAGAGTTAAATGCTAGACATTATTTGGAAATCCTCAAGACTTTGCTTTCCTTGTCCTCAGCATTTGTTACCAGCAGCTGCTTTATTGCTTGCTCGGCTTTGATTCTCTAGAAATAAGTCAAATCATTAAACCTTACAGTTGCATCCTTAAATGGTTTTGTTGACTTTTACATGCAGGATCTTCACCAGCACCTGTGAAATATAACAGTGCCCATTCAGAGCTGCGGAAGGACCATCCAGAAGCCAGGGGTTGAGCACTGGGCTGTGTTGGTGGGACATCAGGTTTCTCTCCCTCTCCCACACTGTCCTGCCTTTTCTAAAGTTTTCCATTTCCAAAATAACCTTATTTTAGATGACTGAGGCCATCCCTGTGAGAACATATGCTGGCTTCAGTATAACATGCCTTTTAGAGCTAATGGCAACCACATCTGCTATAGCTAATGTTAGCAACCAGCTAGCTGCTGGCCCTTTCCATCCTCCCTTTTAGTCAGTATAATGTTTGATTTCAATTTCTTTCTTTTTTTCCCAAGAATTCACATTCAAATACTTCCCTCATTTTAAATTCCTTATATGTATGTGGATCTGTTTTTTTAAAAATCACCCAGTTGAGCTTCACTGCCTTTTTCTTTTTTGGTGTTGACATTCATCTACATTAAACTGTTTTTGTTCTGCTCTTTATTATTTCACTTAATCCCTTGAATTCTTGCCTGAATTTTACATTACAATTGTAATAGAACCTCTTCTGCCCCGACTTTACAGAATTGCTTGCATCTTCCCAGATTAGTCAGTGCTCTCTATTGGATTGTAGAGGATGGATTTGAATGTATCATGCTGTAGAAAACAGTATTAATCTTCAGTACTACAGAGACCTCTGCAAGTGATTCACTTCCCAGTTGTTTAAAAAAACATGGCCTCGTACAGGAAATGTTTAACTAACATCTGAGATACACATTACTCTGAACTAAATTAACATTTAAAGACTGATTCAGTTACAGTTAATGAGAAAAAAAAAGTTAATAAAAAAGGAACTTTAGATATCTATTAGAACAGCTCTAATATATATATTCATTCCAATTATAGGCATGTTTCAAACATTTTGGGTAGTGATCAAGTAGATTTCCTTCATATATTGAAGTATCTGAGCTAAATTAGGAAAGAATTTGATCCTCTACCTATCCAAGAGAAGGCAGCAGGTTTTCAAAAGGAAGTGAAGGTATTTACATGGTCAAATCCCCCAGAAATTCCATGGGAATTAGTCACCTTAAAAAAGTCACAGAATAAAAACCCATGCAGAGGGCTCTAACAGCATTATCTCTTGGAATGCAGAAATGTTTTTGAAAGAAGATAGCTCATGCTTCAACAAGTATTTTCAGAGCCATTTGGAAAGTTCAGTGGTATAATGATTGAAAGAAACTCCCTTGGTGTCAAGGAGATTCCAGCTCTTTTTCTCTTGCATTTAATTGTTGGCAGATTCTATATTTTTCCTGTCCCTTAGGCTTATGTATTAAGGGTAACATTCAGCTTTCCCCAAAGTTTCAATGCCACCACTTAATCTTGCCTGTTATTCCTCACAATATCTACAGAATCCTATTTCAGGACTTCCCAAATCCTTATTCTTCACTTGACCTTCGTGCCTTGATTGTTACAGCTTCTCCACATCATTTTTTTCACACTGTCTAGAACTAAGCTTGTCCACGCCTTTGTTCAAAAAATCTCCAAGCACTTCTCAAACATCTTCACTGGCTTGTTCTAATCTTAGATATCAACCTCAAACTCTGCCCAGTGTCTGCAGGGCCCTGCATGATTTAGCCCTTCCTGCTTCCATACACCTTTGTTTTCTACTGTGTGCCCATTTTTGCATAACCTTATTTTCTCCCATTCTCCAAAAATACTATTTCTTTTTTTAAATCTGGAAACTACTGTATGCCTGTGTTTCCTTCTTTCATGCCAGTCCTGCTGTTTTTGCCTGCAGGTTGCTGTATTCCTTAGATTTCTCATCTCCAAGATCATAGCCAGCCATAGAATTTAAGACCAACAAAAACCATCAGATCGTGGTCTGACCTTTTCTACATTGTAGCCTGTAACATTTCATCCACTTACTGCTGTGTCGACACTGGTCTGCAACTAGACTAATGCCAATCACCATTTAATGGCATACATAGCCAAAGAAACTCTTCAGGAAATGTGTCAAACCTTGCTAAACTCAAACAGAATATAAAGGAAGCTCTGGTGTACCACTTGTGGATGCAGTTTTGATTCTTTTTTGTATATAACTCCAACAAGATGCAGCAATAAAATCACTGTATAAGGAAATTGTTTCTGATTCATAGCCATCATTCATCGACATTGCTGTCCTCTTCTGAAATAGTAATAGCCTCTTGATTGTTGCATCTCTTTCATCTTCTAGTGCTTCCATAATCCTATTTTAGAGCACTCCATGCATTGTCCATTTTTATTTGTAAACTGAAATAGATGTATAGGGCTTCTTCAAAATGAGCATCTAACCAATTGTTCAGGATCCTTCAGCACAAATATAAGTCCTCGAAACAAGGTACTTCAGTATATTTCCTATGTACTCATTTTTAATAATGAAACACTGGAGCAGATTCACCATTATCAAAACCTTTTATCAATGTGAGATTTGGTCCATTTTCTTTAATGAGAGCAGCAGATTTGCCAACCCACTACTTCCATGCTACTCATCACTGTTATAACACCACTTAATTGCATTCTTGTTCCAAGTTTTTAGCTGTTGTTTGAATTCTGTCAAATTACAGATGTGCTCTGCGAATGTCAAGGGCTGCACTGAGGAAAGCAGTAATAACAACCAAGTACTAGCTGAAATTTGCTTTCCTTTTTTCTGAACCCTTATAGCAGTACAGGAGTCAGCCATAAAAACATTATCCTTAGACTACTGCTGGCATCACATTTGTGTGTCCATAACAATGAATCATGAGCCATCCTTGAGAAGTTTGGTGTAAATCTGGGGGCTAAGTTCCAGATGTTCCTCTGAAACTTTATTTGTTTTTTATTTTTGAAGTTATAAAATGGAACTGAAATTTTGTTTCCGCTGCCCTCCATGAGATTCTAACAAACCAAAGGAAAGACAAAAACTGATCTTCTAGAAAGTGCGCTTGTCTTCTTAAACAGACACACAGAATCTATGCATAGGAAAAGTATTCAAGGAATGTTTACAGAAGCCATCTGAGAAATGTTTTAAAGCACTTTCCCATTCCACTTACACCCCAAATAATGTGAGAACAGCTTCCTTCACTGTATTTATTACTTCTACTTCTGATCCCAATAGGAAGAACTGTGAAGACATGTATTTTGTTTTGGTCTGAGTTTAACAACAGTTTAGATCCCAGCATTCCTGCTTTCACTAGAGTCATCTCACTCAAGCCTGCCAACAGGTCAACAATGGAGTAAATAGCAAAGTTATGGATCAGCTGTACAGCATCAAGCAAAATAAAACTGTATTTGATGCAATATTAACAACAGGATTTTGTTCCCTGCACTCCAGGTCAAAGAAAGAATGTCTTTTTTCTGAGGTGGCCCTGCAGGCCTTGCATTTTGACCTGTAGGACATTAAAATGAAGACTGACAGGGACAGGAAGGAAAGAATAAGTTTTAGGGAAGAGCATCCCTCTTGGATAGGCCCTAGTTTCATCTGCTTCTTTCCATGCTAACTTAAGTATCTCATCTGGTCTCTCAGTCGCCTTCCTGTTTGTACAAGGAGAGTTATCTTTTAAGAAAACCTGGATAAAAAATATTTATGTATCAGAAATGACACCTTGGGTTGGATCCTTAAAGTGAGTAGCAGCCCAGCCCTGCACAAAGCACCACAACTTGCTGGTCTCTTCCCTTTCTTTTTGCTTTGGGAGCCACTCTGGACAAAGAATTAAAAATAAGCAGTACACATAGAAACACATGCATCACCAAACACTCTTTGCCTCCCCAGTTCCAGACAACCGGGTAAAGCAAAAACACTGAAAGGAGCAGAGAAGAAAGTCCTGCCACTTAAAGTTTAGGAATTGCTGTAAAGTCACCAGCAGTGACAGAGCTGACTTGTTCTCTCTCTCCTCATCATCTTCCCAACCGCTATTGGGGAACATCAACAGACTTTTAAGCACATCTGGAGAGTAAGTGCAAAAATACCCCTTGATGCAAATGAATTGCTCAAATGCAGCTAGGGAACCACCCAGCTCCAATCCTATAAGTGGTCTGAAAATCCCTGAGGCACCATATCACTTATTATTACACTCTATTTTCAAAAGGTGTCTTTGCTTTTGTGAGTGACCTCAATTCCTACATCTCAGTAGGCAGCTGTATCTGACACTCAGTTCCACTCTTGTTGCTCCTGAAGAGACCTAAATGGTTGTGTCCATTTCTGCATGAAAGCTCCTTCTCGCTGTCTACTCACAGCAGCCCAGATCCCCATTCTTACAGGAACCCTCTGCAACAATTTTACCTCCTAATGCTTTATCATCCCACACAAAGTCACAGGAAAACAAGCAACAAGGCCAAAGCATCGCTTCATCACATACGTGGCCAAAAGGGGAAAGATCTCCACAGACCCAGACAGGCAGGGAAATGAGGTCTGACCCATGCCTGCAGCTTTAACGGACTTCAGTGATCATCCTCCTTTTGCCAGAGTATTGCCACGGATAGGTCTGACCGGCTGCAAGGAGCTAGCTCATCACATGCGCTTTTTCTAAGAGCAGCGTGGTGAATATATTCCCTGGCAGTTGAAGCGCACAAAAGATCCTGAGCAAGAGTTTGGAAAGTGTGCAGTGCCTCTGTGTACTAAAATACATCTTCACAATACATATCCCTCTCTTGCCTTTTATAAACCCAAGATGCTAGGCAAATTTTCTCCATTTGTTTGTCCTGTTAACTTCATCTTTAACTTCCCACTTTGAATATCCCACCCTGAGTTCTGGAAGACAGTTATCTCAAGGTAAACACTATTTATGCTGCACATACTGATATGCTGAGACAGTGTGGTTCTGTATCACCACCCATACTGGATCATAGCTTTTATAATCTCATAAATTCATTTTTTTTAATAGGAATCCACTAGTTTATTGTGGTCAAAAAGTTGTTAGGGTCTTGCTGATGATTTAGATGAAAAAAAATACTTTTTTAAAAAAAATTTCTCTATGCAAGTTTATTACTTTACACTGTTAAGTAAGTACTGAAATAATTCTTTTTCCAATATTTAACAATAAGATACGTATGTTAAAAATTTGCAAAGTACACATAGCAACTGGTAACATTAGCTCAGTGTCTGCTGCAAACCAGCACAGAATATGTGGATGTAACAATTAGGAACCATCTGGTGACCTGCCACTTGCTGGTACAGGAATGACATTTCAATTAAGTTTTATTATCAGAAAGTGTAAATGATAGCTCCCATTTGAAACCCCAGAGCCACTAAACTGTCCAAATAAAGAGAAGGATGTCACCCAGTTAATGGGTTGGATCACACTGCTTGATTACATACTTTGTAAGTAATGTGCTCCTTTCCCATGTTCTTGGGCACAAATCGCTTATGCAGTTGGATTTTTAAGAATTGGCCATATGGCAGGTAAATTGGGAATCACACTGCAATTTACTGAGAACAGGGCAATACAATAGATGAGTCAATCACTTCCCAGGTTTGACAAGCCAGAATTGCATCTTGTGCAAGACAAAGAGAAGAAACAAACTGAAAAAACATTTTCTAACAATAAAGCTATGCCAGCTAACACTGCAACTGTGTTCAGGTTCACCTGGAGCTGTAAAACAAAACCCAGAAATTCTTCTTCTCTCCCACCTCAATAGCTCACATTACTATCAGACAGTGATTCAGATGGTGGTCTTCAAGGTGCTGGAAGAAACCCAGCCTATCAGCAAGTTTGAAAAAAGAGACAGATTATTAATGGGGTAGAAGCAACAGACTCACAGTCTTTCAGCTATGAAATATGTTCCCGTACTGGATGAACAAGCCCTACATTTCCTGTTCTCTCTCAGCCATTGATAACTATTATCGCTATGATTTTTTCCTTTAATTTTTAGTATACAACAGTAAGAGTCTGTCAAAAAAATATCAGTCACCTCATCCAAAAATATTTCATCTTTTCTACATTACAGTTTAATTAAAGCTTTAGTTCCATTAAAGAAATAGAGTCTGCAGCTACTGATCCATGAAAGTTATTACAGATCTCAATTTTGAAGTCATGAAACCAATCTGCGACACAATCACAGCACCTGGAGAAGGTCTGTTCTGCTTCAGCCAATCTCCAGTTCTCTAAACCAGAATCAGAAATTACAAACAAGAAAATTAAATCCAGATTGTGACCCACCGTGCTCCGAGCTCATTCTAGAACACCTCCACAGACCCAAACCAGTGAAGAGTCAATCAGTCTCGGGAGAACTTCTCAAATGGGATCAGTGCACATTCACAAATGCACAGATACACTTGACTTTGCAACACTAAGCATTAACCTTAAGAATCAGTCAGCTTAAGTATGAGAGTAGAGGATTTCTGTCCATTCGTTTTTAACTTTCAGTATTTTCACCTTTATCAAGGGTGACTGCAGACAGAAATCACTGCCGTCCTCCACACAACCAAACCATCACAGCCTTTAGATTAAGCTTCATTGCACAAGTATAATATTGGTTATTATTTATGCTTTTTGGTCACCATGTATCAAGGTAAGTATTTTTCCCTCCTTAAATGTTTTCTCATAGGCCCACTGTTTTGTAAGACAGCAAGCTTAGTATATATAGAAACTATTCTGAATGTTGAAACATTAGATCAAACCCTAACAGAAGTTGCCTCTACTCCCTGCAGTCAAGCAAAAACATCAGTGGCATAATCCTATTCTCCGAGTAAGTTCTGCTTGGAAACTGAATGGCCAAAGTGCTCCCAAGAGTAGCAATTAGTATTTTAGCCAGTGAAATCATTTTGGGAGGCTCTTGTAGGTTTAATGAATTCCCCAGTAGTCACTCCATCACAGTATTGCCAGCATATTAGCTACTGCTACAGATAATGTTGCCAATACATTATAAGCCCTGGATTATTCACTCAGAACTGCCTAAAATTTTAATTCGATGAATTCTGCATACGAACTCTTCTCAGATGGTGATACTCTGTGTTAATGCAATCATAGATGGGCCATTTGGGAGCATAACAAGACTGAACTCAGTACGCTTGGCAGGATGTCACTGGGAAAAGGTAAGGCAAAGCATTTCTCACCCAAACTCCTGCTTTTTCTCTCTTACCTTCCTAATGTTTGTGCCTCTAAACTAGAACATAATTAGATCTACCCCTTCTGGACTTCATTTTCTGGATTAGAAAAAAAGCACAGGGGAGAGGTCTGACTGAAAACTCAGGCTCCTTGTGTATTCAGTCAGCATTTAGAGATGAATACTGAAGTGCTGGATTCAGCAGTGACACACAGAACTACAGAAGACAGCACTTGAAAGAATTAGGGATTTCATCTAACCCATCCCTGTGCCCTTAGGCAAAAATCAGCTTGTAACTACATCACTTCTGACAGATTTTTGTCTAGCTTGTTCTTAAACCCCCCCAGTAAAAGAGACTGCAACTTCCCCAGGCAACATATTCTAGTGTTTAATTATCATGACTCTTAAAAGTTTTTCCCATGTCTGACTTCAGTGTCTCCAATGCTGTTTAAGTCCATTATTTCCCTTCTTATACACTACAGACAGAAAGAATAAATTATTCCCTTCCTCTTTAAGGCAGCTTTCTGTGTCTTAAGACTCACCTTTCCTCTTAGATTCTTTTCTCTGGACTAAGCAACCACAGTTCTTTCAGCCTTCCCTCATAGGTCACTATTTTCTAGTCTTTCCTACTGCTCTCCAATTGGAGCCCACATCTTCCTTGAAATACTGTACCCTGAGCTACAGTCACTCCAGATGAAATCTTCCTACATCCTAGTAGAAAGAAAGAACTACTTCAGTGCCTTCCAGTCTCTCCCTGTGTATTATCTGCAAGTGTAATACGTGTCTTCCCTCTTCTATCAGTTAGCTGTTAATGAAAATATTGAATATGCCCAGACTCATTACAGACCCTTACAATTCCTCACTACTACCTATTTCCATTTTGACAGTGAACCGCTGAGAACACAAAGCCAGCCACATTAGGAATTTCACATCCAGAGCATGTTCCCCAGCTTGTTGGTAGGAATGTCAGAGCATCCTAATGTCAGGACACATGACATCTACTGATTCTCCCCTATCCAAACAGCCTGTTACACTGTCATGGAAAAAAAAATAGATTAGTCTGATATGATTTGTTCTTGACAAAGCCATGCTGGCTATTACTCATCTCCTTGTTATCTTCCAAACACTTACAGACTGTTTATATGACAATTTGTTACAGTATTTTCCTCCTGGATTTCAAAAGGATAACATCAGTCAGACAATATACAGGCAATCAGTAGTAAGGACAGTATGTTCAGAAAAACAAATGATGAGTAAGTGAACACAACATACCTCAGTGGCTCAGTCTATAAGTAAACAAAACTTTAATAGATCAGAGTGCACTTGACTAGGGGAAGAAAAAAAAAATCTGCAAATGAGGCTCAATAAATCCTTTATGTCTCTTACTCATCTTCACTCACTATCACCAAAGTAATGAAATTAATGTGCCTGTTAAGACAGACTCACCAGAACACACAGAAACCTAACAATGAAATAGCATTAAACCATAGCAGTATGACCAGACTCATTCAARTCTCAGAACAAGTTTGCCTTAACAGGATGATTGGACTATTACAAAACTTCACTAACAAGATAAATGGCCCAGGACGCTCTAATGAGGAGTAGGTGTTTACATGAATCAGAATAGAAGTTGCATTTCCATTAAATAGGCTGGAAATGGCTTATGGTACAGATTTCTCACCAGCAGTGTTTAGGAAGAAGTTTCCTTTCAGGTGTGATCAAAAAGAGGTTCACGTCTTCTGTGATGCATCAGACACTGGCTCTTGCTGAAGACAGGAGGAGAGCCTGAATCAGAAAGAAATCCAGACACTCACAGTGATATACAGGTACTCAGGCTATGCCAAAAATAATAAACTAAGCAGGCCCAGAGCACAGGCCTGTCCCTGACACATAATCATCTATGCTGTTTAATGGCCTGCACCTCCCCAGCCGGGCTTTAGCCTCACCCAGCAGCCCCAAGCCACGTGCGCAGGCTGGGGTTGGAAGACAGTACAGGCTGCGACAGCTCCCCGGAAACAGACTGGACAAGACCCTCCCTGTCTTGAAAGCCAAGAATTTGACCATATGGAAACAATCTGCCACTGGACTGTGGCCAGAAAGTCGAACCTTGACCTGCTGTGTTTACTATTATCAAGCGTGTAGCTCTGGAGACCATCCTGGACACACAAACCATTTCCCAGAGTGGAGTGAAGCACCCTGTTGGGAATCTGTGACTAACATCAAGCATGTCCCATCACTCACCATCATCTTGACATCGTATTTTTGGATTAACCTAGTAAGCAGCTTGCTCTCTGCTCACCGCACTGAGAGGCTGGGCTGGGTGTCCGCTGGTTCATACAGAGAAGGCAGGGAGAAGGGCTAAGATCCCTACAAACCTTGCTCCTGGATCTTAGTGCATGCCTGGGCAGAGAAGCACAGCTCCCTTTTTCCCCACTCAAGTACAGCATGTCCCTCCCTATGCCTTGGCAGATCCCAGTCTGCGCTTTAGGAGAGGTAGGTATAAGTCCTCTTTCTCTAAGAAAGGGCATAATGTAGAAATGATCTTCTTGCTCCCAGAATGTCAGGGCCCCTCCAGACCTCAGTTCTCGTGGGAGAGCAGAAAGATGGTCTCAGACATGGTTGGAAGGGCAGAGATATTGCCGGTCTTCACATAAATGTCAGCAAAAAAAGGAGGTGGTGAAGCTGAAATACACTTTTGTGCCTCCACATCCCACTGGCTCTAATCTTCACCTTCTTTCATGGACCAGCATTTTTCTTCACTCCACCCAGTACTAATTTCCTTCATCCTTGCCTTAAATGCCTCTCCACTGCTTCCTTCCACTCATATATCCCTTAATCCCATTTTACCTTCCTGCCAACATTTATGCCTTCTCTTTCCAAATTTGTTCAAGTGCTTGCTGAATTTTCAGCTGGACTCAGATTATACTTCCCCCAAATAAAAAGCTCCTATAGGTGTAGCATCCATTTCTCCCTTAATTTTCAGTATTAGTTGGATTCAGGCCTGTGCTGAATCACACGCTTCATGCAAGACAGCTCTTCAAAACTTTGGAGCTTCCAGTTCATCCATTTTGACCATTCAATTTGCACCTTCATACCTAGAAAACCTTTTTTAAAGAAATCTTTTCTTTCAAATTGTTAACTGGCAGACTGCCATGTATTGAGCACCATAAGGAGTAAAAGTTGAGTGGCAGACAACCTGATCTGAGCCAAAAGCTGATCTGCTTGTCTCAGCAAACATTGGTGGAATCCATAAACTCTTTAAAACGACTACCTGTGGTGCTGGGAGAGAGTATTGTGGAAACATTTTGTTTAAGTAACCCCAAATTTACACAATAATATCTGATGTCGATAAGAGAAGTAACTATGGTGTAGCAGAGATGGACCAAAAATTGCATAAGATAGATCATTAAAGGAAAAAAGAAACCCAACTAAAGAATAGCTTTAAAAATTATGAACATTAAGACCAGCAGAATTTGCTATGCCAGAACAAAGCTACAGCATGCTTTGCTTCATTGCTGGCGCATGACTCCAGCTTTAGTATGCTTAATAAATCATTCTGAACCTTGTTTTTGTACTGGATTTTTTAAAAGATCTATCATGCAGATAGTTCATTAACTTCTTTATTTAGAATTCATTTTGTTTTAACAAACCAAAATGTATCCATTAAATACACGCTTACACACATAACTATCAAACTAGGAACTGCTGGTTTTATTTTAACTTTGCCCCAAAACATTATTAATCTATTCCTTTTTTCAAAAAGAAAAAAAAAAGAAACAGAACCACCCATAAAAGTACTTTGCATTTTCTAGTTCAGTTTGATTTCACTGTTCATGGATAATCCTTAGATACAATGCAAGAATGTAGTAGAGTTTTTCTTAACACTTTTCCTATGGAAAGCTATTCCACAGCTCCTGGGGCAGGGCAGAGTGTGTGTTATGCACTTCTTTGCATGATCTATGATAAGAAATTAACTTTTGACTTTAAATTTGGTTTCTTTTCTCAAAAGGAAAAAATACAAAGAGCCAAATCAGAAGCCAGCTTGCTCAGGTGGTTTGGGATTTCAGTAACAATTGCTTTAAGCATGGATATGGAGCTTTTAATACTGCGCTCGTTAAATAATTCAGGCTTGAATCTATTATCAAAAAAGTGAATTTGTAACTTGTAAACAAAAGGGCAAAATTCTGTTACTAAGATTTCCCAAGAGCTTGGACTTGAGACTTCTTGGCTGCAGTAAGAGCTTTGCCTCCTGTGTTACTGTCCCCTAGGCAAAAGAGATGACTTGCATGCTTTTTCAGTGTGCAGATACATTCACTTCATGTTGAATTTTAACTGGACCTATCAGAGTTATCAACTGAAGCAACTCTGAATACCTTACTCAATGTGAGCAAGGAGAGAGATGCAGAGATCTCAGAGTTACAGACCGGAAACTATACAGAGAATTTGTCATCTTACTAACCACTGCCTTTAGCAGTTGTTGTCATCAACACCCACTTGTCCATGAGCTCCAGAAGTCAGACCCAGGATCAGGATTCCTATGAACTGCTGTTTGTAGTTTTTAAATAAATGTATTTTTCTCTGCACAATTTTTCAACAGCTGGAACAATCTCCCACCCAAATTTTTCAGGTTATATCCTGCTTCCCATATTAGATTTAAGTCAACTATTGTTAGATTAAGGCTATAATTTTCTTTGGCTGCATCATATTTAAAGGTGTCAGACCTCAGAGCAAAAAAATAATTCAAGAGTAAGAAGCTGTAAATTATGGAACAGATCTCCCTTCAACAGAGGGCAAACTGGTAAATTTATCACAGAGCCAGAGTACAATGAAGCCCTGTCGTTCAAAGATAAGCTGAAAAGACCTTTCCTCTGGGAACTAACCACTTAGTTAAATAATGATATGCCAAGTTTTAAAAGCTGTTTATCTAGGATTTTACAGAGTGGCTGTACTGGGTCTAACTAAAGGGCCAATAAAAAGAAAAAGGAGGGGAGGCAGCACATCTACAGTAACTTTTCCTCACTATACTCTCAGCCTTTGCTGGTATATGCCCCCAATGACACATCCTTAAAAAGATGTTGCTGATCCCTGCAGTGCTAGAGTAATCGTTTCAGCCAGCTGCATCCCAGACACCTTTACTCCCTCCTTTTATCTCTGTGGGAAAGCACACATGGGACCCTCACTCTGATCCTTCTGACTTCCATTTTTTCCCAAGGGTCTGTGGTGAAAACATAGCCTTTCTTCCAGCAGGAGAGGTGGAGAAGATAAAGGTTCACAACACATGCCTTAGTCCCAATTAAAAAAAAAAAAAAAAGTCAGGCTAACTAGGTTTGTAACACTGGACATGCTTTAGTGTGTCTTGATGGTCAAGAGACCCCAGATCAACTAAGAAGAATTATCAGATTGAAATTGGGTTGTTTTAAGTGATTTTTATTGTTCTCAGCAATCTACACATACCATCAGCCAGTCTTTATTTCCAATGACACTGCAGTGAACTTCAGAACTTGAGACTGTCACATGGATGAATGTTGAATGAACACAAAGATAGGCTGGGAGTCTGTAATCAGTATCTTTTCTACACCTCTTGGCTGATCAAGAATGGCACCCTGTCCCTCTTTGGGGTGCTAAAAGAGTCTTATTTTTCCAGAAGATTGATTCCTCTCTTAGGTCTGTACTCTGGCATTGGCAGTGACATACGAAGCAAAAAGGACAATTGTTTTTTCCACAAGCTCTGCTGAGTATGCACTCCTGAAAGCAGAAACAGCTTGTTTATATCAATAAGTCAAGCAAGCAAAGAGCTGGAGTTACTGACAGCCTGCTGGAAAACCTGTTTTTGGAGCAGCTGCTGGTAATGAGAAGGCTCAGTGACCAGGTGTTTCCATCACAAGGTTCCCACAATGCTCCATCCTACTGTGAGGCTGTGAAATGTGGCAAGACTGACTGAAGGGGAAAATGGATAGGCAGAGTTTTAAGGTATCTACGCTTTTCTCTGACCTTTAGCAGTTGTTCTACAAATGGGCTGAATATAGTTTTGCCAAGCTCTTTTAGCCCTCTGAGAGTCCTTTAGGCACAAAAAGGCATTCACTTTTCCCTGACATCCCCCACAGTTTAGAGATAATACAGCTTATTCATCAGTGCCAAGTTTCCAGCTTCTTCCTATCCACAATAGATTTTTTAAATAATAAATATTCATTCATTGACCTGGAAAATCTGACTTCTTGTACTATTTCTGATTTAGACCAACACAATTAAATAGTGCATTTTTACCTGGATATTCTCCACACTCAGACACCTGTTCTCCTTCAAAAGTGTAAGGGGTAACAACAAAAGTGCAAAAGTAGTTCCAAGAATAACCCCCACCCTCACGTAATCTTCTGTAAACCAAGGCAGAAGGGTTATTGTGGGAAAGGAGGTAGATTATGAGGGACCAAGAAGAGGGGTGATAGGATAAACTTCCCTTGGGCATATGTCCCACATATGCTACTGAATCTCAAGGATGTTATACCTATTCATATATTATACTTGCAAACACACAGAGCTTCTTAGGGAAAGTTATCACCCAGGTAAGTGCAGTACACAGAATTTTTTAATCACTTCCTTTCAAGCTAGACTTTTGCAAAACTCCACCTAGCCTAGCAGCAGTGAGAAACCAGCTCCAGCCTAACTCCATCTGGTCTCCTCCAGCACCCTCAATACATAGGAAATAACTAGCCTGAAACACCTACTTAACCTCCACTCCAGTCATTCACTTTTCTGCCTTCAGTCAAAGTAGCAATTTCTTCCCTGGCCTTTGATTGTCACCTCCATATCAGGTTGGACAGGAACAGAAAGGACTGTGGATGCCCTCAGGGGCCTGACACTCTTCAAAACATACCTTTATGCAGTACAACATGGATCTTACCCCCACAGACACAATTGCTGTTGAATTCAGAGCCAGATTTTGGTGTAGTTCTTACAAAAACCCAATGCCTTCCACAGATGAGCTCACCTAAAAGCCCTCAGGGCTATATCCCTTTCCCCTTCCCCACAGCTCCCCAAGCGATGGATACTCTCAGCTGTGTGATGGAGAGCAGCTGCAGACATGTCCTCCCATCATACCCACCTGTGGCTTCACTTGCTCCCAACCTTCCTTGGCTCACRTCAGGCAGCTGAGCCAGCCCACAGATACCCTTTCCTCCTTCCCCTCAGCCCCAACTGGGGCCTGACACAGCACACCAACCATAGGCACCATTTAGAAACACCTCTGCAATTTAAATGTTGCTGGCTGCTGCCTCACAGGAAATGAGCTACAAAAGTCTGCTGCTGAAGAGCAATGCTGACCCTTGGTAATACATTTCTGCAGATTAACTCTTTCTGCTTCATCACCACAGCATCAGAGATACTTTATTGGCACTTATTTTCCCAATAGCTTCCCACTATCCCAAACAGGGGAACAGCAGTGACAGTAGCCATTTGCCATCTAACAGCACAGGTGGGTTCCTGCAAATACAGCTTACCTAAATGCCATCTGCTCTCCCATGTACTCATGACTGTTTTTCTTGTGTAAGAAAATCCTGGATTTAGTTTACATAACCCTCTGAGGCATGTTAAGCCCAAAGCCTAATTGTTTTCAAGATGAAGACATCACACAATCAGGGTCTAAAATTGGGAGTTCTGAAATCTAGTTGTGGGTAATTGCCAAAAAAGTAAAAAGAACTAAAAGAAGAAATTTCTCCTTTTCTCCTGCCTTAGCCTTTGTCTGAACTCACCCGGTTTGTTTTTGCTAGCTCTCATGTTTATAGTCAACATGAGTCTCACACTGGGTTGTCCCAAGATGCATTAGTAATTTCAAAGGGCTCTGTTCTTCTGTGTATTCTTCACCCTTGCTGGAAGAGCGCTATTAATCACCTAACAGCTCCACATGTCTCCATACTGAAGAGGCTATCATTCCCCCCCAAAGCATCACCCCAAAGCCTTGTGGGTGAGCCTGCCCATTTGCCCTGCTCCTTCCTCCACTGACCCCACGAGTACATACAGATTATGCTGACTTTTTAAAAGAAATGACTGCAGGTGCCTAGCTCTTTGTTTATTCTGGAAAGGCTGAAAATAGCAGCCGCTAACAAATATTTTGCCCTTCACAAGGCTTCTCACAGAGATGCAGCTGTTATCTCATCTAGTAAAAGTGCCAGCCCTAAGGGGAAAACAGACATTTAATTAGGTTAGGATAAGCTTCAAAAAGGTGACTATCTAAAATTAATACCCATAATGCATTGTCGGCTGGGATTCTTGAATTGARTCCTCACATGGGCAGTAAGGAAAAATTATTTCAGACTTTTTGTTTTCCATACTTGTCTCTCACAGATTGATGGTTCTGTTTAATCATCAAAACCAGCACGCAACAGGAAAACTGCATGGCTTTGTCAAGGTGGACAGATCCCCAGGACATATGGTTAAGCCTCTGGGTTATATATCGCCCTCTAAATTTCCTGAACTTACAGACCTGGGGAACACACATTTGCAGAGAGTACTTTGCAGCTTTTACACTGAGCCCAGTGTGGGGCAGAACTTCCCGATTTTTGTCTGTATCCTGTCAAAATGCACAGAACAAACAGTGGAAGCTGAGACATCTTTTCCCCAATATGGCTTAGCACCTTAACACAAGAAGCTGCCTGTAGTTAGGGACACAGCAGTTAATGCCAGATTTGCAAAGAACAAATCTATGTCCAGTTCAGATTCAATTATTAATATTCATTCCAAAATATCTAGGGCTTCAGACAAACAGGCTCCAAAGTAAGAGAAGAAATTATATATTCTGAACATCTACCATTCATGCCAAAAAGAAAAGTTGTACAAGCACATTGCCATTTTCATAAAACAGCAATTAAATTAATAATACAAAACACAAGTTTGGGGAAATTGAGCCATATGAGATCCTCACCAAGGCATTTCTATCTCACGGTCCACTGCAACAGTGTCTACAGGCTAAGCTCCAACAGGGAGACTAAGCAAAAGGTGATACCAGAGCATTTTTAACAGCTTAGTCTGAAGGGATACAAAGCTCCAGGTATACTGCATTAATCCATTTTTGCAACACCCCATCATCCCTTTTTATAGAAATTCAAGAAGAGAGACATAAATCATAAGCCTTACCACTTCTTTTTACATTACATCTGTTCTGAAGGCTTGAAAGCTTGCCTCAAAAGTTTATGAGGACAACCAGGGCGGTCTGTCAAGACTACGGTTCCCTGCTCAGGTATATAAAACTATTTTTAAAATTATAGAGTAGTATAGTCTGGTTAAGAGGCAAAAGGGATTAAGCCTCATTTAAAACACTTTAGGCTAAACAATCTTTGATATTTTAACAGAAATACCTTCCTGGGATTTCATATGGGGCATGTCAAATTTATATCTGTAGCTTCACATAAGCACATAGACGCTCAAGAACTCACTGCAATTACAAATAAGCCAGCTCCTTACATCAGTCCTTGAAAAAGTAAATGTAAAGGAGACTATAGTCGAGAAGATCTTGGTAGGTAAGATATTATTTTTAACAGTTTTGACTATTAGGGAGAGAGTAAGCATAGGCTAGGTAGGCATAGATAGACAGAAGATTAGAAAGACAAAAACCTGCACCAAATAAGAAGAGACACCTCAAGATTTAGCTCCCAGTTTAGACTATCATCCTATTTTTCCTCAAACTCCCAGACTTCTGTGCCCAATTGTTCCCAAGGTAAATGCCTGAGATACTATTGTAATAAATATGGAAATACACACCTGCCACCACCCCACACAGTATAAGGAAATAAAAGAAATCCTTTTCTCTGGGTAGCCTCTGTACATTTTGATAGTTAAAAAAACAATAAATATTCAGACTTGTCAGTAAAATGAATTGTATACCTTTCTACAGTTCCACCGCCCTCACCAGAGGAAGAAAATCAGTCTGAAAATAAGCATTGTTATGGAAGATTCCAGGGTAAGTATAGCAGCTTCTCATCCAGGGACAGGACATTTTTATTTTAGATTAATTTGAAACTGTGGTAAAAAGGAAATAAAGAATTATATCCCCTATTTTTTGTATGCCCTGGACTATGACTCTGTTTTTTCCATGAAGTGCATGCAATAGATGTATGGAGCAGCGGCCAGCATCCAGGGCCACATATAGGCAGGTAATAAATAGGGAGGGTAATAGGCATCGCTACCGTCCCCTTTGTAACACTGCAGTTTGGTCAACAGCAATGAGGGCTGGTAGAAGCTGTGGCTCAGACCTCCCCCAGGCCAAAAGCAACACCCCATGGATCACTTTACACACTGAGCGCATGCTGGATGATAACCCACGGACAGGAGCTGCCTAGTCCTGTTTCTATTGCTTGTGTAGGCAGCAACCCTCAAGCATTTCAGCTGCTCCAGCTTATTCTCTTTTATTTTATTTCACAGTGCTGTGATTCATGACTGGGCGGTATCCAGAGTTCCTGCTTAACTGGCAAGGGCTGTTTCAGGAGTTGCAAATGGACGGGCTGTCAGGCATGTTGAGCCCACCTTAACAGATCTGTTTAAGAGCAGCAATGAAGCTTCAAGCCCAGTACGTGGCAAATGTTCAAGGGGAAATACCCTTCATGAAGGGTATTCAAATAGCTTCATGAAGTTCGTATGGCTGCAAAGGCCTCTGTGCCCAAGGACAGAGAGGTCCTGATGTTATGACACCTTAAACAGTGGGGCACAACAAATCTGCTTCAGTTTTCAAGGATGCCCTTTGAAGAGATTACCATGTGACAGAATTTGAGGAATTCAATAGGAAATAATCAGTCAAAAGCACTTACAACTACTTTTGCCAAGGAAGGGGGCTGAAGGAAAGTAAAGCGGGAGCCTTAAAACCTTATGCAAAAAGTAATCACTGCTGGGTCTTGTCTGTAAAATATACATTGCAGAGGGTCAGCTGATAATCTCAGCAACAAACTCTCTTGAACCTTCTCCCAAAACCATATCAAGTTTCAGACTTCACAATGAGACCAGCTGAACTCTGTGTGATTTCTAGTTTTTGGCACAACTGTTAGAAAGCTTTCATTATCAGATGCCAAATAATTATTCTTGCAAGATAAAGGTTAACTTGGATCATAATCATTCATGTTGCAAAGCTAAAGAAGTAGCTGGAGTTACACTGGGGAGCAGTCTGACCCAACATCTTCCAACATTAAATTAATTACAGGAGGAAACTTATCATTTTTGTATTTTACTTTTACAGGTTGTTAAATACCAATGTAATTGCTGTGCTGTTTCATTTCTAGAACATGAATTCTAATTAATAGCATTGCAGCAAGTTAATTTAACGTGGTAATAGCTTCAGAATAGCTTAATTGTTGTCATTATAGAGCACCTGCAGATGTTCAGCCAGTCAGATCATTCATTAGCTGACCATTCTCATATATTCATATGTAGAGAAAACTTTGCCTGGGGAAGGGTAATAAAATGTTTCCAGTGTTACTACTGGAAAAAGCTTTGTCTTTTCCAAGGGGGAAAGTTCTAAGGGGAAGGAGGTGGTTGTAACTATGTAGGAGAATTTTTTTTGACATCCCTGACATTTTAGAAAATAGAACTATCCCTCAATGTCTGTGACCAGAATGTGTGGTCCTATACTGCCTACTGCCTTCCACCTGCAAGGCTATTATAAGTGTTTAACTCAGCCTCATGTCGCAAATGCCCATAAGCTCTGAATAAATCAACGCTGTGCCATTTCTACATCATTTAAAACAAATTCTCATGTGGACATTATTGGGAATAACCAGATGGCACTATTCTTGCTGCTCTTAATGATGCTGATCTAAACATAAAAAAATTTTTTGTTTCTGGAGACCTAGAAGAAGGGGAAAAATGACAAATATATTTATAATTTCAATTCCTCACATAAAGGAACCTTTTTGTGGGGAGGGGAGGCAGGAAGGGGGGGTGAGGAGGGTACCTATTAGTTATATCTATGCAAGAAAAGAAAGCGTAGTAGCAGTGCCAGAATGTTTGAAGTACTGGCCTGCGTTTTTTCAGGTCTCTGCCTTCCTAAAGGCTGGCATTTTCTTTTTGACTTGTATACCTCCAAGTGTATAATTTTGTTAATCTCCAAGGATGGAGATCCCCATCTTCCCTGGGCAGTGCGTCCCCATGCTGAACCCCTCTCACCATGACATTTTTGTCCCTGTATTGAGCTGGTGGTCGCCTCCCTGCAGTGTGTGACCATTGCCTCATGTCCTTTCCCAGTGCACCTCTGGGAAGAATCTGGCTCTGTCTCTCAGCCCCCTGCACTGGAGACAGCAATCAGATCCCCCTTAACTTTCTCCAGCTGAACAGACCAGGTCCCTTCCTCTCACCACATTTGCTTCCATTCAGAAGTGAGTGCACTTTTATTCTTGGCTAGAGCTATGCAGATTTGCCTGTCCTTCTTTCCACATCTCCATCAGGGTTGGTAGCTTTTCAGGACTGGCATGCAAGACTACTTTGCTTTCCTAAATTAGAGCTTCTGTGTGCTGGTAGAAAGCCAGCACGAGGTGCTTCCTCTCCGACGGGTAAGACAGTGCCAGTCAGCTTGTAAGTAGTGCTGGGCCTCTGTGTGAATGGCTGGCTCCTGGCAAGTGTAGGACCTGGGGCTCCTCTCGTTCCCAAATGTCTCTCCCAAGTTGCCACAGGCCCCAGCTCTTCACTATGCCAGGAAACTTGCCCGCACTTAGTGCTGCCTGAGTTGTCTCAGCCATAAGGACTCAAATATATGTAACCTCACTTCCAAAGCACCCTGCAGTATGTAAAGCATGAAAGGATTGTTTGCCTCTTTTTGAAAGGCAATGGGAGTTCTTTGTAACTTGTTCAGGTTCTTATTCTGCAAGTTAAAGCTTACAACACTAATAGAGGCTCCACCTTGACAGCCTTTAAAAAAAGAAGAGATGATCTGTGTGGCATGCATTGAAGGTTTCTGTAGCACAAAAAATTTCTGAAGTGCATTATAGCATCATTTTTAAGGTGAGAAGAGACAAATAACTGGCAGAGGGGCAAGACTAAGTAAAACAAGCTGAATTTGCCCTGCAGTCTTCTCCCCTCAGTAGCTGAGACCTAATATTGCTCTTAAATTTGTTCAAATGCAGTCACAGCAGAATTTGACAAAGGATAGACCTAATTCACAGCTTAGGGATAGTGAATATGCCCTTTATTCTGCTCCAGTACAGATCATTCTTATCTATATATTTGACATCCAGGTTCACTAAGTCCAGGAACCATTGTGAAGCAGATATAAAAGAGCATTCATTCTGATTTAGTTTTGTAATTTAGCTGAAGTCCTTGGGTCTTATTCAAGGCCATTTTAGTCTCTAAGCTTTTAGAGGAATTGTTCCTATCTTATACCAGCATGTGTTAAAGAAAATACTGGCCTCTTTTCCTGGAGTTGAACTTGTGCAATGCTTACATGTAAAAATAATCCCACTGAGACCCCTATGGCTGTTTTTGATTACAAAAAGCCAAATGTTCCTATCCATTACACAGCAAGGAAAGGCGCAAAGGGCTCTGCAAACTGGAAGAAAGGACAAGACAAAAGCAAAGACGAGATGGGAGAGAGCTTTGCCCCATATTCCTTGTGAGTCTGCAGAATCTTCCATGTTCACATTGCGAAGTTGATTATCTGCAAGGTTCAGAGGAGCTGGCAAGCAGTCCCTGGAAAGGGCATGGCCCTTAAATGCCAGCAGATTTTTCAGTCAAAGTTAACACTGCTTGCAGCAATGTTAGAAGGATCTCAGTGCAGCTACACTCACCCCTTGCAGCACAGAGGAGCAGCAGAGCAGCTCTGGCAGTAGGGATTTTTAAGGGTGATGCTACCACTTCTTGTGATAGTGAACAACAATGAAGCAGTGCCACTGCCATGATGGAAATATTGCCCTACTGAGTCCAGCTGGAGCAAGGCCCCCAGGCCAGGGAGAGCCTGCGCTGGACTACACAGCTATGCAGAGGTGAGGGCAAAGGCTCCCGAGCAGCTGCACTGCGCACCGCAGCGTTTTGTTTCTTGCTGCGGGGAAGTCCCAGATTTACAGTGAGCACAGGCCATTTGTGGAAGCCCTTCCATATCTCTCGCACTATCACAAACCTCTTCCCTCTCCAGGGAGGTGCCTGGGGTTTATGTCAGTTTGCAGAGTGCTTCAGATAGCTTCCCCTTTCTACCAAAGGGAGGCATTTGAGCAAGATAAGCAGGAACAAGTACAGAAGCAGAGAAAGGATTCTTCACAATCTCACAGGTGCTGAAGTCTGACCAGCTTTTGGCTGACGACAAAGAAAAAAATGAAAGAGGAGATGTGCTCTTTTTGCCTCCTTTTGCTCTCAAGAAAGATCTTGAAAGATCTGACTTCAGTGAGACTGGAAAACTTGAAAGAAGAGACCTGGGAGGTGGAAAAAGATGACCCCCAAACTGGCTGTTCACTCTCTCCTTTGTGATTCCTTCCAACTCACCCACCTGACCTGCAGACAACCTCCTCCAGGAAAGGAAAAAGAATCCCTTTAAAATACATTTTTCTCTCAGCAGAGAATGCTCAGTCATCTACAGTTTCCTCCCTGTGTGTGTGAGAGAGTGCAGTCCAGAACAGAAATGGGAGGCCTGTCATGGCAGGGATGTTGAATAGGGTAAGCTATCTGCTACTGAAACAAATGGCCTCAAAAACCAACCAAACAAAAAAGAAACACAAAAAAGAGAATTTGCCAGATCAGACCTGAACACAAGAGTCATTATTTCTTTACCTGTGTTCTGTCTGCTATCTCAGTAATGTCACTAAACTATTTCAAAGGGAAAGAAGGAGGGTTAGCATACAAACAAGAAAAGTAGTAAGAACTGAACGGTGAAGCTTTGTGCAAAGACAAATCAGAAACTCAGAGACTTCTGTGCCAACACACTGTAGTGACAGTCCTTTGCAATTGCCCAGTTTGACATCAGTCCCTAGGTGTGGTCTATCCTGTGTACATTCACCGCTAGCGAATTAGTCATGAACAGTGTCAGGCTGAGAGCTGGACAGACATACCGTCGCTGTAGCCAGTGGCCTTTGGGGAGGTGGTTAGAACTAGGAGGAAATGCATTGAAATGGAACTGCCTCTCCTTTTATTTAAAAAAAAAAATAACAGGAGATGTTTCCCCTCCTCTCCCTTTCCTGGACTTGGGAGGGGAGAAATGTAAAATAAAATCTGGATCAAAAGGATAATAAATATTCAGCTCCAGTGAGTTAACACAGTCATAAATGCCATTATTTTTGCTCATGATGCACATCAAAGAAACTAAGTGCACACATTAGTTTCTGTTAGAAAGCAGAGAACAATCTAACCAATTTCCTTAAGTTTAGAAGTTTTCAATTTAGAAAACCTTGCAATCCTCTGTTCTGAGCTTACACATACAAGCTATAACACTTATTGTAGCATATGAAATTTTGCTCCTTCTTAACACACTTGTGCAACATCAGCAAACAGTTTATTCCCAGTTACGAATTTTCCAAAGGAAATTCATTTTCCAGGGTCATTTAAAAATTGTATTATATTCCTTGCTGTTGGAGGAGTGTTCTCCTTTGAACTGATTTCACTCTGTTCTCCTGCAGGCAGCCCACTTAGAGCATTTCCAAACTTCACCATGCACATGCAAGATTGGGATCTTGCAGAACTTGCCACTGAGGATGTGTGATATTGGGTCAGTTCCCCAACAGGCTGATCTAACCTCCATAAGCATGTCATTAAAAGCTAACTGCTTCCATCCCCCATCCAGCAGTTTGCACAAAGAAGGAAAATTAATCTTGAAGGCTCTTGATTTTGTTCTCTGGGGATATTTGAACAATTCCTATTTGCAGGAACACTCAAGTGACTATGGAAAGATGTGAACACAGCTTAAGTAATTGTCCAAGTGCTAAGACTATTTTTTTTCTCATCATGCAGCCAGTTCTTAGCCCCCCTTAGCCAATAAGAATACACTTGGCTCTTGGGATTTCAAATTATACCGTATGCCTAGGATTCAGCTAAAAATACCTTGGCTGCTGCACTAGAACATCAAGCAAAACACATACTTACCAATTCTCTGAACCCCTGTTCAATCCTTAGACAGGCCATTTCTTTTTCTAGCCATGATAACTGACTATGGAGAGCAATTCAAGGAGAGGGTAGCAAACACTACTTTATGGCAGAGAGGAAAGCTACATCTATTCATTCCATGGCTGAATTTCTCCCTTTCTGCCATCAGCCAAGGGTGACAGATGAAACATTGTGATAACATGATATAATTAAAAGATAGACTTGGGGAGGGGAGACAGTACAAGCGACAGCTGTCAAAACATAGTTTAGGCACAATATTTAAGCATCTCTTATCGCTGTTTATTCATTCAAGCAYTGTAGTAGTAGAGAAGCGCTTGTGTACAGCTGCACATTCATGTCTGTAGTTGGGAAGACAAGCAGCCCTCACAGGCTCTGCACAGGGCTATGCAACACTTCTGTGTTGGCTGTTAACACACCAGCTTTGTATTTTGTATCTAAGCCTACTAGATGGTATTTCACATTTGCAGTGTTATGCTTCACAGAAATGGAGCCCAGCAATTGCTTGCTCGATGGTCCTTTTACTCCATCCCAGTAATACCCAACAGGCTTAACTCAGCAGAAATTGTCTCTCTGGATACCTTCAGCTTAGGCAATTTCTGGCCTGACAGTGCTGCCCACATAGTTAAACATGAGTACTACAGATGAAGGGTGTTTGGCTAGATTTTACTGCTGTAGGGATGGTCAGGAAAATCACTGCCCTATCTTACAGTGGTAGCTGGGCTGACTTCTTGGCAGCCTTCAGCTGGTAGGAATTTTCCCAGTTTCTTTGAGCACAGTTGCTTAAGAATTACCAGAGGATTTGATCCAAGTTGAAAACAAGTCCTCCACACTTCAGTCTGAAGAGACAAATTCTGATGCCTGAGCCATTTGTCTGGCTCTTCGCAGGGAATGCTTCCAGCTATCCAAAACAGTCCTATCCAGGGAAGCTATACCTGAACCACTTGCAAACTGCATGTGGTTCAGCAGCCAAAGGTTTGCCATTCCTGTTGCAGTACGACATTTTCACAAAAAAAACCCAAAGGCCATCCTGAGATGGATGAAGCTAAGCTGTCATACTAAGCTGTATAAACAGGAATACGTACATAAACTACAAGAAATTTATGAAACAACAAACATACTCCATGAAGTGCTGGTAGGGCATGGTCTGGATTACTGCATCCAATTTGGATAGCCCACTTCAAGGAAGAGATCTAGAGAAAGTGTGCAGCAGGGATAATCAAAGGGATTGGAGAGATTTAATCTGGAAAAGAGAAGGCAGAGGGGAGACTGCAAAGCTTCATGTACACAAAATGCCACTGCAAAGCAGGGAACCAACTCTTCTCCATGCCTACTGCAGATAGGACAGAATTAATGGCTTTGATTGCACAAGGGAGATGCAAATTGGACATTAGAAAAGCTTTCTCATGAGAAGGTTAGCTTAGCACTCAAAGACTGCCTGGGGAGGTTGTGGAGTCTCCATCAGTGGAGGTTTCTAAGCAGCAATTAGACAATCATCTGTTCAGGCAGTTAGGGGGCCAGATGCAAGGAGCTCTCCTAGTCTCTTCCAGTCCTATTTTTATGATCTTAAAACATATTTTTTTGTTTTGGTTTAGCTGCAACTGTCCTTTTGAGGCTCCTCCTGGCAGGGATGACATTCCAGAAAAGCGTTGGATGAAACACCTCAAGCGGGTGTTTCTACATTTGCTTTGTATACTGCCATGATCACTGAAACTCCCCAAACTTTAATAAGTTAATCCATCAAAACAGTTCTTTTTTGTTTCAAAACCTATGAGTCTGGTGGATACTTATAGTGGAAGGAGGGATGGATGTTAGGCTCAATGAAACCTTAATCCTGGAAGTTCCTGAGTGGTTTGCCTCTGATTTTGTGATCATAATAAGGTTTAGTCACACATACACATGTATAACATATGATGCAGAAGGAAATAATGATATGATTTTATAGCACAGGAAGTTCATTTGAGCATACAACTTTTAGTGTTTTCCTGACAAAGATCTCAGTTACATAAGCCATACTCATGCAGGTAATTCCACTGAAACTAAAGGTACAGAGCCCAAGAAGGAAACAGCACAGTTTATCAGAAGTCAGAATTATAGACACAGATAGAGATTTGCAAGGCCAAGGCAAGCTATTACTCTCACACGACATCCTTATAACCACTGGCAGCTGGAGAAAGTAAGATGTTATCTGGAATGAAAATCAGAGGTTAGGCTAAATTTATTTTCCTGCTGCCAATGAAAACACCAACACAGGAGGCCAGATTTTAAAAAAGAACATGTGTCAATATGCAGATATGCATGTGTTGTTATCTTTTAACACTGGGTGTTCCCTGCTGCTGTACATCGTTTAAAGATCCATTGCCATCAACTTCTTGAGCTCCACTGTTGCATCTTCTGTTCCTATTTTCATCAGCAATGACAATTCAACATTTTGATGTATATTTTTTAAGGGAAGTCTCCTGCTGTATTTTTTTCCCTAATGTTTTATTTTCTTCTGAAYTTTGGACCTAACTATAAATAGATTTTAGATTCCCTTATTTAACACATGTATCAAGACAAAGGCTTATCCATACCCTCCTCCCCATCCCTCTCCCACACCTCTCCCGCTAGGCTTTACATTAGGCCTCAGGATTTAAATTGTTGTAGATGACAATACAAAGTGATTCACTCTTTGGAAATTCTTCTTGCAATGGTATGGGAGTTTTAGTGGCAGTGTGATATGCTCTCACAAAGCATGGGCCAGAGGAATCTCTGTCCTATGATTCCTAGTTTGCCCATGCAGCACACATTTCAGTACTTCACCTTATGCGGAGCAAGGGATTCTCTGGTCTTAAAGTGCAAATCCCACTTATAGCAGCAGGTATTAAATGAAATTAGCAAGTGGCAAGTTCAAAGCAAACGAGATCCTTGATGACACAATACGTGATTAAGCTACAAACCATTGTAACACAGGAACACACATAAAAATGAATGAATGTTCAAAAATGGGCAAATTCACAAAGAAAAATCTGTTAAGGTCTCTTGAATGCAGAGATACTGCCACTGTCTTAAGGCGTTCCTTAGCCAAAAATCACTAAATCTTGGGAGATTATTTTGGGGAGGGATCGCTACAGTCTCACTCTGTTCTTACATTCTTATCCAGGCTTCCACGTTTGACTATCACTGGAGACAGGATGCTGGTTAAGTGGACCTCTGTTCTGACCCAGTGCAGCTCTTCGCATTTTCTTACTTAGAGTTGCCTGTAGGAGATGTGGGATGGACTCTGCCCCATACCTCGTAGTTTCATGCTGGCAGATGTCTCTCAGCTGCAGAGCTGATAATACAGTGCAGACCCCAGTAAATCTCAGGTGCCAAGCACAGGATTTGCTCTTTGTGGAGAGAGCAACCTCTAATGTGCCAACAGCATGGAGCCACGTCTTGCTCAGGGACCCCCAAAGTGCAGATGCAGGCAGCCTGAAGGGTCATGGCCATGCTGAGTGGCCCGATCTGGTGCAGGGGGTGCTGGAGCAGCAGGGACACCAGGATGCAGCACTGCAGGTTGTGAGGTGTTTGGGCAGGGGACTGTGGCCAGCTCTCAAAGGTGTGCTGCCAGCTGCAGCTGAGCACGAGTCCCCACCTTATCATATAACCCAATGTAACCATCCTGGGACCCCTGAGGTCCAGAATCTGTTAGTTTAACCTGATAGTAATGTAGACACAAATAATTAGTGATATTGCCTGCCCAGCTTGATATACTTTCATAGGCACTCAGAAAACAAAGAAAAAAAGCCTTGCCAAGGCAACTACCCTGTTGCTAACCCAAAGCTGAGGCTGTTAATATCTGTGGGCCTCAGTATTTTGCCTTGGTTCTTGAAACGCTGTGACTTCTACTGATACTAACCACATCCCTTCACTCAGTGTCACCCACAAGCAGAGCATGGTGGGTAGAAAGAACCAAGAGAAGACAGTCTCCACGAGAGAACGCAGCAAGCCATTCCTTCAGCAAGCGGCAGCAGGTCTGCTTCAAATGGCATAACTGCAGATGGACAGACAGATCTCTCCAGATCTGTTTAAAAACACACAGCAGAGAAAAATCCAGTTCTCTCGATTAGACATCTGTCTACCCCACCAGTGCTTGTTTTTTTCTCTCCTGCCTTCTCCTGCCTTTTACATAATGAGCACCACAGAACAAAAAGTGAAGCCAAAGCAAACATCAACTTAGAGCAAGAGTTTGACCTAGGAGAGTCAAAAGTGAGGTCCCCAAATTTTAAAGCAAACACCTACCAGATTTTCAAAAGCACAGTTGGGAGGACTGTTGCCTCAGTCTATAAACAAGGAAATGATTCACACACCATCAGAGTTAAAAGCCCAACCCTGAGGAACCAGATCCCCCCTGAATATTCACTTCCTGATGAGATCAGCAACAGAGAGCAGGAGCCCACCAGGTGAGCATCTGATGGCTCTTGCCAGAGAATATATAATGATACCCAAATTTTTAACTCTGGAGATGAAAGTCAGTGAGAACAATTAATGTAAATGTCTGTTCCAAAGTCTGTGACATAAGTTGCCTTTATCATTTTAGGGGAATTCATTAGTCATGTTATTCCGGGGATACTATTTCAGGTTGTGTCGAGGCTTGGAGTCCTGAGCTCTTAGTCAAAGTGTGCTAAACCATTTCCTAAAGAACAAATTCTTATTTGTGAATATTTGCCCAAACAGACTTCAAATTAATTCCCAGGTCTTTGCAGACTTCACACAATTCATCAGTTTCTCATGATCAGTCTGGGGCAGCATAGAGTCAGGCTCATGGTCCTTTCATGTTTTCTCATTAAAAAACACCCATTGTTACATTAAYAAGACAAGAGCATCTCAGCAGGACATATAGCTATGTGACATTTCAAGGCTTTTGAAGAAAATGCACAGAAAGGAAGTGAACCCCAGCAGCTCCAGCCAGCAAGAAAACAAGTAAATGAGCTTTTGGTGTGGAGAACAAAGAGGAGGGAGCCAGGGAGTGGATAAAGAAAGTGGAAATATGACAGAAAAGGAGAAATCACTCTGCTTGGGAACYTCATTAGTATCAACAGACTCGAAAGAGTGAAAGACTTCAGAGGTCAAACTGTTCTGAAGTGTCCAGCTCACTTAGGCTGGATAAAAGACACCAAAAAACACTGTCCCATTCTTTCCAGTGTATCACACCCTGTACTGAGTCCCATTCTGAACTGACTAAACAAAATGGTTGGATTCACTGAGTGTCCCTGTATCTATTACACCTTATTTATTTTGACGGTTTTTCCTTCAGACTCAGCCAGCAGAGTAGGGTAAAGACATTGGAAACAGTGCCTCATCATAGGACTCTAGGAACACCAGGGGTCCTAGATTTAGCTAACACTAAGGCCTATGTATGTCAAATTTTTTGCAGGCATACATTTTTATTTGGGCTCATCTGTCCTCATGTGATTATCCTTCCCTTAGTTTCAAACTTCAGCTAAGACCATGCAAACCATGCATTCATGGCTAGCAGCAATAAATACTCCCTCCATTTGATGCTATTGCCAGGTTGGTCAGCGCTTCCCCAGCTCAGAGCAGCAGCTAAATCCCACCAGACTGAGGGAGTGGAAAGCATCTGTAAACACTGGTGACAAGTCTAAACACTGACTCCCCTGTTCTGCAGTATGAACAGCTGCTGGCAACAAAAGCAAATAAATCCACGCTTTACACAAATATTTATTAGTAGTGAAAATTTGTTTTAAAAAAGTAGATTTTTTCCTAACCACTCTAGACTGCCTTTCTACAAGCTCCACATTTAGTATGTACATGGCCTAATGCATTCCCCACTACACTGAATGTGCTCCACCTTTATTATAAGGGTACTTTTCCTTAGAGACAGGAAAGCACAAGCTTGTTATATACTCATTTCAGTACTTTTCACTTTTTCCTGTGAGTTCTTGACAGCCATCCTTTCAAGTAGCCTCCACACTTCATCAACATACTGAATATGCTAATCCCATTTCTCAGTGTGCTGAACTCTCCCTCTATTCCTTCACTTAGACCAAGCAGCTCAACTTCTTTAGTGAAAGGTTGAGAAACATCTTCACTTCCTATATTTTCCATCATATGTCCTCAGGCCTTTTAGAAATCATTGAATATTTGCTGACTTATAACTTTGGGAAAGAGGGTCTTCCCATAAAACACATCACATTCCTGCTTTTTTAAAACCTTGTTTACTTTTTTTTGATAGAGAAAAAATAAAATATTCCCACAGAGATGCCACACAGCATAACTCATGCTTCCAATGGATTGTATTGTTTTGGAAATTTTATGTCACCAAACCAGACAGTATCTGGTTTAGATGTCTTAGAAGTATTGAAGTTTATACATTTCCAAAACATTTGCCTCCTGGTCTAAAAATTCCCACATGTAGTCTCTGACAAAGGACAGATTTTTTTCACTGGCAAGATTTGGTCAGATCACAGAATCACAGAGTGGTTGAGGTTGGAAGGGACCTCTGGAGATCATCTAGTCCAACCCCCCTGCTCAAGCAGGGTCACCTAGAGCACGTTGCACAGGATCACATCCAGGCAGGTTTTGAATATCTC
>NW_020450820.1:0-11750 GCF_003343035.1 Apteryx rowi
TCTCACACGAGCCCCCGGCAGGCCACAAACCTCTCTAGACATGAGGTCTGGTCGGCAGATAGATGCGTCCGTCCCCTCCTCCCCCAAACTCACAACATTTCTCTGTTTTCATTAACAGTTGGATAAAAGAGCAGCAAAAGTGCATCTGTTTAAAATAAATCTTGTGTTTTGTTTTGTTTTGTTTTGTTTTTTCTTTCTTTCTTTCTTTCCTTGGGTTAACTCTTAAAGCCATTTTATTCTTTGGTTTTATATTGTAATTGAGTAAATGAATACTAAATATGTACTTTTAAAAAGTGAAAATGTTGTGGCTATTGTAAATACTTCTTGGACAATACATGGCAGGGGGAGATGCTGAATACAAAAAAATCTTTCTCTTATGGCTTTCCAGACAGACTCCACATGTCCATTTCTGCATGTCTATTAACCGTCACCTTTAACTGTGTGCTAGATATAGCTGTGGCACAGCCATGCTGAAGCCCTAAATTATATTTCTGACCTACAGACATCAAAGGGATGTTATCATTATCTCCAGCACTGGAACTTTAGTCTTCATTTTTGGAATCAATATACTTTATTTACCTAGATCTGTAGCGGCTTAAGACACTGACACCTTCCCACTGTTTGCTCCTGAGGTTACAGCAGGGTCATCAGAGGAAACGTGCACTTCCTCCTCAGTCAATTCTGTATGGACTCTGATTCATGATTTGATCCGAGATGCCAGATTTGCACTAAGAAATGTTAATATTAAGAGAGAAGTTTCCTTTTGCTGACTTTTTAAGAGGGCAGAATCCTGCATCAGAATTTCATAACAGATGGCCAAAGACAATAATGACTTAAACCAAGACAGCTTCACTCTAGAAGCATTAAGGTCTAGAAAAAAACCTTTGTATTAAGTAAAACAAGTTGCAGAAGTTAACCCAGCTTCCTTTGAATTTCTAGTTTGGTTCAGTCAGAGCTTGATATTAAGTTCTCGATTTTTCCAGAATTTGTCCAAAACTTGCCAGGAATTTATACCTTTCCTGAATTCCATGAAGAACTGAAAAAGCTTTAGGTAAGATAAATTATGCCCTGAAAACTTTCCCTGACTCTATGAACTAAATCTTCTTCTCTTCTCTTTGCAAATTAAATTCAAATATTCATATAGTTTCTTATGTTTTTGCCTTGCAAATGACAGCAATTATATTAAGTGAAAACCCATAAATTTCCATACATTTTACATATTCCAATTGGTCTTGACCATTAGCATAATAAAAAGAAGGGAAAAAATCCTAAGGATATTTCTTAAGATTTTACGTCAGGATTAGGCATATTTACATACATTTAGGTTGAAGTCTTTGCTGATTATGCAGACACTTTCCATAGGTTTCGCCCAGCCCTTATAATAATATATTGTACACACCACATCTCCAGATAATTTAAGGCCAGATTAATGTTTTGATAAGTCTTATCTAAAAAAGGTTTAATTATAATTAGATCTAAACAAGATGGCCCTTTGGCTATTTCTATATCATCTTTCCTAATAACCTCCTGTACGGATCAGAGAAAGTAAAATAAAGACTTTTAAAGCAGAGATATAAATCCATGTGGCATTCACAGATGCTCCCAAAGCCAGTTGTAGCATGGGATTCTTAATGCTGATAAGACCCTCAGAAGTGATGAGCAATTCAAGAAGCGCTGCATCCTCGCAGAACAATGTTTTCAGTAGTTTTGGCATTGCAGCAATGGGCAATCACCAGAAGTCAATCCTGACACGTTATTTGTGATAGAAACAAAGAATGAAGGGCACACTAGGAAGGGATGTATCACACTTTCTGGCTTATTTTTGTGCTTTTACTCTGCTTTTCCCCGTTCATGTAAAAAATATTAGTAATAACTGTTTTGACTGGGCAAATTAATCCCAAACATGTTTAAAAACAAAAACAAAGGCAAAAAGCCTCTGAATTTGTCTGACTGAATAGGTGGTTTCTCAGCTTCATTCTACTTTAATTTCTCATCTTATTTTCCAGGACTGGTTTTTAAGTTTTTTTTTTTTTTTTTAATGCTCTTTACATCACAGGAGATATTTCAGACTATCGTAGTTCCTCCACAGTCTGTACATGAGTCTGTGCCCAGCAGCCATTTCCTTTCCAACTTTATCACCAGTTTTATTAGTGCATGTTGAAATTTGATACTAAATTCAATACAGTCAGCTTTCTGCTATCCAAACATGAGTTATGCCAAAATTGTCAGGAAGCAGAGGTTATGATAATGAATCTCATTTTATAATTCATTTTGCCATAGTCCAGGAGTATCTTGTAGACCTCCTTCAATGTGCATTTGCTGAGTGAAGTACCATTGCTGTAGTGTCAGTAACTTAATACAAGAGGTACCAAGACTTTGGACAAAATACCCCAGAAAAAATGCCATATACAGTCTATATGATAACATACAAAAAGGAAAGTTTAGGCTTTCACTTGAGACAAATCTTGTCTTTCATTTAAAGAAGTGCTGCACAGTACCGAAGTGTCTCAAAACCTCTTTGCATAAAAGCTGCTGCATTTGAGATGAAGACAAGGTGACACTAGGAAAACAGGTGAACACACAGAGGTAGAGAATAATTGGCTGAGGGCTATAAGAGATTCAGCAGAATGGTAGGATAACAAATATATAAATTACCCTTTCCTAGCAGCTAGTCCTTCTGTAGATGAGCACACAGAAAATGTACATATAACATTATGAGAAATGTAACACTTTTTGGTGAGAATGAGGTGAAATTTAAAACTGTAAACCCAAGAGTGTGATCTTGCAGAACCTGTCAAAGCCATAGGCACTCCCAGGTGGTTGCTGTGCATTCAGACATTGTTGCCATCCTGGACCCTAGACCTGACTGGATGATCAGATTTAGTGTTCATCTGCCTAAGTCCCTGAGAAGGCTTAACCTGGTAGGTGTGCACTGAACACGCATAACCCACGCCAGCCATGATCCTTACAAAAGAGTGGCCACACACACACAGCCAATTTTCATTCAGAACAGAGAAACAAAAACAGATAAAAGTAAGGGGATGATGCTGTCATGCTCTCCTTTCACCCAATAGCTTAGTGATTGAGCACTTGTCCTGGAAGGTGACATGGGTTTACTGCTTTCTTTATCCCGAGAGCGCTCATCTGGTAAAAAGTTCGGTGCTGATCTCTTCTCCAGAAAGTGTTTTTTTTGTTTTTGTTTTTTCCTAGTGACACTTCCAGACAGTCCTCGAAGCAGAAGCCAGCTTGCTCCATCGCCTCCTTTTCAGGTAGACTCACAATACCTGAGCTATAGAGCTGTCCAACTTCTTTCCTCTGAGATGAACAACAGATTATTGTCTGGAAAGCTACAAAGAGGTACTTTTACTAACTTACCTTCACTAAGGGTCTGTTTCTGTGGTGAGGGCGTCYCCTTGGAAAATGGTATCTGTGAATGGTAATCGAGGCGGGATACACCTTTTTTCCCTCTTTAAATAAACATTTCTCCAAACATCCATTTGTTTGGTAAAAGATGGAACACCGTCACTACTTTTTTTTTTAAGTGAGAGCTCTATCTTTAAAGTGGGTTCTTTACTTTAGGAGARGGCTTGGGGCCACAAATTTCTGAATGACAAGGGTACCTCCCTAGCTCTCCTGAGCCTGGACACTGTTTGAATCTCTTTCTGAAGCAATTAATTCTCCCTATGGGCTCTGTAGGGAGGGTCCTAAACTCAGGATAGGACATCCAGTCAAGGATAAGGCACCAAAATGTTAGGCTTGGCAAGGCTAAGCATTGAAACAGAGATACACCTAGATCTCTGTGCTTCAAAGCTGCCTCTGAAAAGCAGGATACACCCTTTTTAAGATGGCACTCACATACTGGAATAAAAATTCATAATAAATTAGTATTTTTAAAGTGTGTGGCAGCAGATAATGGAAAGGTACAAAGAAATAATGAGAGGTAGATAAAGTGGCAGTGAAATATTCATTACAGTAATAACTATCAATGACAGTATATCATGTGCCTTTTCTAGGCTTGTGTTGTAGCAAATTCTTTAGGAGACAAGGCTTTTTGCAGCAAGTGTGAGAAAATGTATGCTGGGTGGGAAGAAGGAGAAAGGAGGTAGATTACGGTGCAATATATAAATGACTAGGGAAGGTATCTAGATTGATGTCATATATCAAGGTGAAGGAGAGTATGACCATTGTGAAGGCATTACAGAACTAACCCTGTGTTCACAACACAAATACTCAGATAGTGAAAATGGGTCAAAGAAAAAATCACGATAGCAAAAATTTACCTTACAAGCAATATTCTTTAAAGAAATCCCAGTGTAGGACATCTATAAAAGATAATATTGTTGCACTCTCCAGAAAGGAAACCTGAAGATTGTTTGACATGACCTTCTGCTAAGGAAGGTCACAGAGTAAAAATGTCTTGAAAATCATGTGAAGAAGGAGCTATGTCATAAGATTCCACCCTAGTGCTCCAGGGCCTGTAAAGATGACTTCGTGGAGTTTCTTCAGAAGCCATAAATGCTGGTTCATTTCTAGAGAGATTTAGACTAGACTACAGTCCTCTAGTTTGCTTTGAACTAAACTGCTTCCTGTGAATTATGAAGATGTGATTTTCATTCAAAGTCTGGTTCAGCCCTGTGCAGAGAGATTGTGCCAGCTCAGTATGCCATTTGACTATTGTCCAAATGCTAGACTCTAAGCCATTTGTGCATACCATCTAGTTTTATAAACAAGGCAGAAAACCRCATGGTAACTGACAGTCTGCCTGGAATGTGGATTGCCTGGATAGTGTTTTGAAAAACACTTCATCAAAGAGATTAAGTGAACCGATTTTCAAAAGATATCCCAGAAGCTAAGGCTACCTCTAAGATGTAGGAGAGCTTCTGAACTCCCAGGGTAAGCTGAAAGYAGCCAGCCTCCAAGATGGGACAAAACCTGAAACAAGAAAAAGCAGTGCAGCTATACGGGCTAAATGGGAATCATAGCCCAGTTCTTGATTTGGACAACTGGGACACCCAGTCTCTGAAGGGCCCTGCAACAGTCATGCTCACAACAGTTAAGATGCAGCCATTGACAACAATGCAAAGTACAGGATAATGAACTATTTTGGAGATGTGGCCTTTGCCTCCTGTGTTACAAAATCAATGTATTATTTCATACTATGCTTTCTGAGGGAAATAAGGTGTGCTTTGGGAATTTCCTGTTCATTTGTGGAAGAAAATGCAGAAATTTATTTTTTTAAGTAACTGAAGAGTCTGAGATAAAACATTTTATAATTCAACAATTAAAGGTAAAGCAAAGGTATTTTAGTAAAAAAAAAAAATCACATGAATATTATATCTTGCACATATTAAAATATTTTTTCTAGTTATATATCTTTAACTTTCCTCCAGCCAGAAACTCCTCCTTTTTTGTATGCTTAGCCTCTAGCAGTTTAAGAAATCTTAAAAATCTATTTTTCAGTTTCCCCATACTTTATTTATACTGTTCACAATTAAGAACAAAATACAGAAGGAAAAAAAATCTTCAGTAAGGACAGCTATAATACTACAACATAACGTATTAATAAAAGAAATACTTTATCTAGGATGATATTATTGGTTAGTTTTCAGGAAGAAAAAACTTTTCCATATCTTGTACTCGAGCTTCCCCAGTCACAAACAGTTCCCTCTAGTCTGCTCTAAACCTGTCTCTGAGCTTATTTTAATTGTATGCATGCTCTTTACTGGTTCATCTGTTTAGCAACTTCATAATTATTTCATCTACTTAATTGCAAAACTATGATTTCTGCATTGACACAGTTGTCTCAGATCCATATGCTTAAGAATGTTTAGACTTCTCCTACAAAGTGGTGGAATGTCAAATACAATACCTATACAGCAACAAGAAGACACAAATAAGTCATCGTCATGTTAGAACAATACAGTGTACTTTCCAGAATGAATGGTTCATAATCATGTCAGGAATTGCACACTGCTGATCCTTTCCTACCCTCCGCAATGTTTTGAAGAACCATACCTGTATCATACAACTTCTGAAAAGGGCCAATTTAAAGTAGATTTTAAAATAATGAAATTCGATTATATAAGAAATTTATCTCTCCATGTATGTTTGCATGCTTGAAAGAACTAATGGAAAGCTTCTGTTAAGATCTACTTAATGTCCCTTACATTCTTATTTATACAGCACTATAAATGCATGTAACTCTTATAGATTATTAAAACAGAGAAGGAGCTTACAACCTAAGGGGAAGCTTTTGACTTTGCATCTTGCCCTGACAACATCACTTCTGGACATAATCAAAGGGAAGACAGTCCTGACAATTCCTTCCTTGCCTCTGGGAAAAATTAACTTGTGCAGTTCAGTTCCAGGCCTATATTCTTCCTCCTTTGTTGTTGGCTGAACTGTGCAGACTGCCAAGTTGTGGGGCAGCATCAGCTCCCACAGTCCATTTATTCTCTTCATCCAACTGCATAAAGAAAATGGAAAGGGAAAGAGTGACTTTCAATACTTTATCCTCATTCCAAAGCATATATAAGCTAAAGTCTTTATGTCCCTTTATTCCCTGCTCACATTTATCTAGGAAAAGCTATAATCTTGCTTTAATTCACTTAATTGTTGATTGTTCAGAACTTCTTAAAACCTTTAAAGAAAGGAATATTATTTTCATCTTCTCAATACAAGGCCCAGGCATAAAAATATCTTTTCAATCTCAGCCAATGAATTATTCATGGTCCCTCAGGCGGTGTGCTTCATATCATGAAATAAATAACTGTATTTGATAACGTCATTATCAAAGAAAGCAGTTTTCTTGATGTGAACAGAGCATTAAAGATAGACTTATCACTGTTCTTTTCACTCTGATCCCTGTCCACAGCACCAAGAGGAGACCCATATCTGCACCCCCATCTTGAGGAAGTACTTCTAGTGGGGAACTTTCAAAAGGTGATAAAGAAGAAGGAGAAAGGAAAGACCTATCAAGATTTTTTGTTTCATCCACACCAAGTAGCCAGTTCCAACAGGATGAAAAGAAAAAGTACTTTATGAGTGCATCTATTTTGGTGATTTAGTGCACAGGAGGAGTTCTTTTAGGTGCAAAAAATTTTGCAGTATATTTAGAGTCCAACAGATTGTGCTCAAAGGTACTCAAAGGTTTGCCCCCTCCAATGGCGGAACCAAGGCTGAAGTTGCTATATGGGCACCATGTAGAGTGCACCAGTTGTAACTTGGACTCAAGACCCTTTAGTGCACACCTTGCTGTCCACAGAGATGAAATGTGGATGTGCTGTCCTTGGGCCACAGTGAAGCACAGCAGATGAAAACCTTCCCTCATTGTACTGCACCAGTCACTAATAAGCTAATAATCATTTCTGTCACAGTATTAACATTAACATGGAAGTCTGACTCCTTTCCATTTTCTTTTAAAAGACACCAGCATTATTTTCCCTTCATGTAAGAAAACTTTTTTGTTTGAAGTACAGAAATGAGAGAGTGGAGGGAAGGACATCACTGGCTTCTTACCAATCAAAATGAGTCAAACTGGGTCAGAAAAATATGATGGCATTTCTGAAGAAGGAGGTATATTAATTATCCACTTAACTTCATTTAGCATTTCTCTTCAGTAATAAATAAAAGTACATTTCAGTTAGACAGGTACTTAGATACTTCTGTCTAGAAAAAATGACCCTCTTTCCAAATATGAATATATTTACAGATGAAAGATAGAAATCTGGGTAGGATAGAGTAACAACCTAGCTGAATTAATGCCAAAAGTGCTCAAGACTGTTTTGGAATCCAAAAAAGGAGGTTTTGCCTGACTTTTCATTTACACTTGCTTTGCCTATACTTCCTGACACTTTCAGTCCAAGGACAGGAAACAGTAATAACAAAATTCAGTGTGATTATGTGTCTCCTTCTTTGTTCTCTATTTCTAGCTGGAGAATCTCATGATCCTATAAGATTTCTTCCCTGCATCCTGATCAGAAAGACCAAAAACAGACCAGCAACAGACTGAATCTTAAAATATGTATTCAAACATTTTGAAGTTTGTCTATACAGAATGCCTGCATGTTGCATTGAATATTTACACTCATGTTATTTGTTTGCACTAGTGGTTTCTGGCTCAGCAACTTCATCCAAACTCAGACCTTTTGAGTTATAGGCAAGACAGCAACTACTTCAGAGGCACAGTTGGAATATCTGTGCAAATATCATACCTTTCCAGCAATAGCTGGTTGAGTATTAGAAATACTAAAGTTCATTTTAATCAACTTTATTTATTCCGAATGGAATGCCTGTAGTTTGGAAATAAAATGGCCTACATCTCTGAGTATCAGAATCTGATTGTCAATGGTCCACAATTCTTATAAATCCATTTAAGATCAGTAATGCCTGCCAATGTTGACTACATCATACAAGAAAGATTTAAAAATTTTGTGTTAAGTAGATAAGGTAACACTCCAAAGATTTAATCAAGAAGACTTGCATGGTAAAACAGAACTTGAAATGTAGGTTTTTAAATGCAAGAACTACAACACTGAAAACCCCAGCTCTGCTGTTGTCTAACCTTAGACATACTGACTGTGCAATGACTTCCCTATTAGTCTACAATGTTTATATATTTATTCAATGACCATTGAAGGTAAAATACATAAACAGCTGTTTGAGCAGAGTCTTGAATAAAAAACTTCTTCCTTTGGGTGAATGCCTGAACCACCAAGCTAGAGYGATGCTTCTCTTGTGTTCATTTTTGGTATATTAATCTTCAGTTTTAAATTGTGCAGGATCATAGTTTCAGAAAGAAAGGTTAAAAAGTGCCATTATCTAGCGTAACTTTTTGGCTAAGTTTTGGGATATTGTATATTCCCACATACCAAAGTGGGAAATGAACTCATTCCCATTCTTCTTTCTGGATGATGACTTGATTATAGAAAAGGTGGGGAGCTGTTGTGGCTTGAATCCTCTTATGGATCAACTCAGTGTCATTAAAATACTGTCTCTTTAAATTTTTAATAGCTCCTCAGTAACAGTAAAGGTCCAAAAAAACTTACTTTTATTATTCTTAGCTAATAACTCCCTTTCTGTATATAAGAACCCAAAAAAGGCAGCTGTCCTTACTCACATTGACTTGACAAAAATGATGCCAGGACAGTGAAGAGAAAAACACATCATGAAAGGCACTTGTTGCTGACACAAAAACAGGTTGTAATGCAGCAAGTGCTTTGGCAAACCATGCGGACCACATGGGGTGTGTCAAAATGTACTCATCAGAAGACTCCTGTCTGCAAGCAGCCTGCGTACAGGCAATTATATTACAGGCATTGGCACCAAGGGACAAAAATCAACCTCAGAGGAGTGAATCAAATAGAGCTCAAGACACATGTTGTGAAATTGCCCCAAGAAATAGGCAATAGGCCAATAAAGCATAAGGCAGCATGGTCAGAAATGAAACGTGTCATGGTCTAACATATGGGATAAAGAAAAATCAGAAGAAAAGACTCTCTCTATGTCTCAAAGCCTGACACAAAGGATAAAGGTATGTCCTATCCATCTATGTCTCTAGGTGCCTGAGTATTTATAATATGCTTATCACAGAAGAGAAATTATCCACCTCTTAACTGAAGTCATCCTGAGAACAGAGTCATAAAAATCACTTAGTGCTTATAGTAAGAATCCAGCTATTGTAAATATCTCTCAAATTATGTGTATCTTTATAGAAAATGCATATAGAAAGTGAGTAAATGGTAAGCATCCTTTATTTTTTTTGTAAGATTTAACAATTAACAGTATATCACTGTTGTAGAACTGCCAAAGATGGCTGATAAAAATATTCTGTCTAGTTCTCCATAAATTCTATAGTTTCAAATGAACACTTTAAAAGGAAATGGTTAATCTTTATATATATCTTGCTGATAGAACTTTCCAGAGAGTGTAAAAATACAGGCATTCTTTCAGGGTCAACTTTGTAATGAAAGGACACTGCAAAGCCACAATTTCTTTTCTTTTTTTTTTCTTTTTTTAATTTCTATATTTCAAATTTGTCTACATTTCAAAGTTTCAAAGTTTCAATAGATTCATATATCAAATATAGATTCAAATCTTTGTTTCAATTTTTTTTCAAACTTCTATACAGAGTAATGTATGGAATCCTTTGGTCCAGCAGGAATGATATAACTATGCCCCGCTGTTTTCYAAGGAGAAAGGTTTGGGAGGAGAATAGCAGAAATAATAGATCCATGTTTCCTATGTTTTCAACTTAAATGGGCTAGAAAACAAAAATTACATGTGGGACCAAAATTGCAATAAAAAGAAGGAGACTTTCTCATTTCCCAAATGGTCCATATGGGCCCGTGTGCAGACCCAAGCTATCAGAAGAAGTTTTAATACTGCACTCCACAGAACTGGCTCATGAGCAGCCACGAACATCATACTAACATTTAACCTGTCCAAGTTTAAGGCTGTTTGCACTGAGCTGTCATTTTGTGGAAAAGCAGCATTAAGAACAACATACCAGAGAAATTGTTTGGCTTTAAAATAAAGTCTTGGGGTGGAGGGGGGAGTATAAGAAGGGGAATGTACAGAAGGGACCCTTTCCTTCTTTATGGGGAAAGTGACAAATCCCTCAAAAATTTACAGGCAAGCAGTGTAAGAGCCAGTGCAAAGGCTATGCAAAGGTCAGCTTTGCAAAGGCCAGCTTTGCATGCATTTCAGGCAGAAGCAGGCACATTTACATCTAGTGACACTGCGTGTGCCCCAGAAATGGAACCATTTACTCGCAACAGCAGCTGTGTTCTGCACGCGAGCCACAACACTCCTTTGTGCAAGGTCAGTTCCTCTTTTTAATTCTTATTATTGTCAAAACAGCAGTCCAGGTCATTGATACGGTGAAAGGGTAATATCAGCTGATTGGCAAGTGTCCCACCAGCAGGAAGTTAGCTGATAAGCTTCTTAAGTGGTGAGCCCTGGTAAGCAGGAAGCATTGGAGCTAGCTCAGGGAAGTTACCCTTAAAATTGCTTTGCTCAGACCTCAACCTCAGCAGGCTAATTAGAAGTTGTTGAAAGGAAGAGTCTCTGGTGTGCATTTTTCTATAGACAAGACTCAGGAAACATGTTGCTTGTGCGGCAGTAAACAGACAGGGAGATAAATGTTTAAAAGCTACCGTAAAAAATCTCAGACGATTCATGAGTACAACAATAGAAAAAAGCAGCCTAATACAAGTGGTCGCTGAAAGGTTTTGAAGCAGCCTGGGACAGGTCCCAGTGGGAAAGCAGCAGGCAAACAGGCGAGCTATGCAAATGACTATTGGTAATTTGAACATTTCCTATATATGGAACCCGATCAGGCCTGGAGAAAGGAATGCTGCATAATGAGGATTATCATATTTCTCCACATGATATGCTGGATAGAAAGAACACTAACAGACCTTTCTTTATTGTGATCTAATCATGTAGACAGGCACTCTCATTCTTTAGGGAAAAGACAAAGCATATTAAATTAGGAGCATTAGATTGATTTAATGATAGGATGGCTGTGTGAACAGAGAAGGGCTCAGAGATGTAAATGCATGATCTGCTAAGGTTATTAAAATAACATTCTCCTGAGTGTTCTCTCTCCCTACCCTGAAGTAGTGACTAGAGCTACATCCTCACAAGATTATAAGATCTTTAGACTCATGAAGGCACTCACATCATTCTAAAGGTAAATTTATATATATATATACACACACACACACACACACACACACACACACACA
>NW_020450820.1:11805-61385 GCF_003343035.1 Apteryx rowi
TATATATATATATATATATATATGCGTGTGTGTCTGTGTTATGAACTCTGATTTTCAAATATAATGCAAAAGGTTACTTTTTACTTAGGGCTACCCTTCTTCCCCCAAATGGGAAGAGTTGTATGGAGGGGAGGGCGGGCAGGGAGAGTGGGCAGGACTAGTTAAGTTTTTTCTGCACAGTTTGGTTTGAAAAACATCAAGCATTGACACAAATAAGCCAGTTCCTACAGGATCTATTCTGACGTCTGATTACCCTCTTCCCTTTTCCTACTCTACTGCCGGCACAAACCCCTTCACCCCATTAAGAAGTCTGATTTCTAGATCCAAGAACAATGCCGGGGAATACAAATGTTAGCTAGCTGGCACTGTTTTCTGAATTGCCTTCTACCTATGGCAGAAAGTTTGACTGCTAACACAATCACTGATGAAAAATCGTCCCACACCTAGTTAACTACCCAAAGCACACTCCACAAGTGCCTCCCTCCACTCTACAGGCAGACAGGTGCTTGCACCTATGAATGGCGACAGACAATCCGAATTACGCATTATTCGCTCACAGCCAGTTTTCAGTGTAGTCATATAGGTCCACCATAGATGCTGCTGGTAGGAGGTCTGCATACAGCCCCTACTACCAATTTCAGCTAATCCCTAGATTCCTGAAAGAAGGGTTTAGCTGTCATTCCTCAGCAACTGCTATCTTCCCTTTTCAGCAAGCAAGGGGTCTTTGCAAAGGAGAACACAGCTACCACCAGACCCATAATCTCACAGCTCCATTAACTTTGTGGCACTGATATCCACAATCTTTGACAGAGAAGCTATCAAACACTCCAGGATCCTCCCAGCAACTGCAGGCTAGGGAATGTGAATGTACAATATTTACTGAGTGCTTGATGAGAGCACAGGAGGATGACTATGCCATGCTAGGGATCACTGGGCATTTGTGCCATATCAGTGGAGCTGGCAACTTGCAGTTTAAGTATTAGTGCCCCTGTACACACCTCCCTTTCTGCTCCCCTGCTGATGACACAGACACATCCTACAGCCCTTCGAGGTTACTTAACTTCAATGCATAGGCATAGCAGGGTGAACTAAAGACTGCAAGAAGGAATTATCTCTGAATTCCCTATCTTATGTTGATAGATATTTAAAAGGTGCATATGTACATACGTATGCATAGCTATGCATAGATATATATGTAACAAAAATATGTTTTTTAAATGGAATTTCATGAGATATTCCTATACTGTAATTTGTGGAGCATATGTCACAGACACAATAGAATGCTAAAGCTCAGAGGCATTATAGACTGTCATGTCAAATCATACTTAGAGAGTTTTAATATGTGGATTACAGATATATTAAACCATACTCTCCCCTGCCTATTATGTCAATGGGACTTTGCATATTTGAATAATACTACTGTGTATAATCCTAGAACTAGACTATGCATGTACAATAGGTCTGTGTAAATTAGAAATGAGTAGGAAAAGTCTAGATCCTTCATCAAGCATTGGTTATTTTTAGTGCATAGCCACAAGGACAAGTACTGTTATTTTCTAAACTCTCTATATGCAAAGTTAGCACACACAAACACACATTTCTGATAAAAATCTGTTTGTGTTTAAATAAAATATATATATATATATACTGTTTTCTTACTCCATTCTATTTTAATTTTCAGATCACTTCCTCAGTGCATTGGAACTAAAGTGCTGAAAACAACTATACTATCTTAACCATCTCTTCTTTTTCTCCCTGCCCTCTAAATGGGTCTTTGCTGTTCCCAGTTACTGAACTCTCCCTTCAACTTCTCAAGGGAGATTCAGTCTTTCCATATCTCTACCTTCCAACACTCCCTCCCTCAATCATTTATTGAATTTCATCTCCTCCCTTCCTCTATGTGTTCCTGCTTCTCACAGATTCACAAAGACCACACACTTGTGCCTAACTTAGCTCCCCTGTGCTCACTGATTCTTTTTTCCCATTGGTTTGGGAACTGCACACAGTGGGGTAATTGAAAAAGAAGACAAAGCAAAAACAAAAAGACGTTTTCAGTGCCAAATTTAATTCCTGCAAAACTGATTAATGATAGTTATGCCTGTGTTAGAAGTTTGTGGTGGGCAACAGGGGTAGATCTGTAGAGTGAAACAGTTGTTGGTGAGGACTTGATGGCCATCCTATATGCATTTTGTTGGGGATTTACTTCAGACTAACTACAGTCTTGTTCCTTTTACTGACTGCCACATAGCAGGTTCGGCATATTAGATGCACTCCTGGAGTGCATTTTTTTGATTAATTTCATCTAAAAGTAATTCAGTTTATGCAATCTGAAATCACTCCATGTTGCAAACCAAAGTGGGTACAATTGGAAAATTTGCTGCAACACTCTTCCTGGTCTGAGTTAAAAGGCTAATGTAGCCACATGCCTACCAAAAATAATCATTTATGCCCAGAATCATCTTAAGTTACTTTGTGTGCCAACTGAAGTATGCAAAAATTATAAGTGTAGTTGTCAGAAATTCCTCTCTCTGTATAGCTGAGAGAAATAGAGCTCCTAGAGAACAAATCAGTAGAGGTGCCAGTAGAACATGCTACAACTTGATACTGTTTGAGGCAAAGAACTTCAAAAGATTCAAATGATTAGAGGTTTATAAGAAAAACACTAATATCTAAAGCTTATGTATAAAGCAAAGCAAGACAATTTTCAGTCTTGAAACAAGGCCTAACTTTTAGGAAATGCATGGGACTTTTGTCCCATACTATAGGATTCCTGCCATTTTGTATCAACAATACATACCAACTGTTGGAACTGTTTCTGAACTGATGGAGCTGAAGCTGGATAGCGTGGTTCTGGTCTTAAAATGTAATTCTGATCTGCATGTATCTGCTGTTTCCACCTCTTCACAATCAAAAGCTCATTCTCAGCCTGAGTCTCCACCATTGGTCCGCATCAAAACCTGCCTTCAGAAAATGTTTTTCATCTCTCCCTGTTTTTTCTTTCTGCCTCTTTGCTCTGGTGTTTTGTCTTCACACATCCCTTAGGCTTTTATTCTCTTATATCCTCCACAGTCCTCTATTTCTTTGCGTAGTCTCATATTTCTATCAGTACCTTTGAGGTCTCTATCTTCCTTTCATTTATCTCCTCTAGCATTTTTCCCTCTACTTCTATGTTTCCTTTTGCCCTTTTCTTCTCTCCAGAGCTAATGTCAGCCTATGCTGACTCTGTGTTTTCTACTATAACATTCTGTAAAGAAGGAGAGACACAGTCAGAGATTGCTTGCTTATTTTGGAAGCCATGAGGCAGTATCCATCTTTCATTAGTTTTGGTGTTTTCTTTCCTTTCCTTTTCTTTCTTTGCCTTTTTGAAGGGAGAGGACGTTGTCTAATTTCTAATAAAATTCAACTTCCCAATATGAAAAGCCATAGGCACACTGCCCTTGATAGCAGTGCTCGAGTTTAGCCATCAGTCTGCAACAGCAACTGGCTTGGCCTGGTTGCCTCCATACACTCCTGGGGCAGATCACAAATTTGAGTTAGTTTCCGAGCACAATAACCATCGCCTTGACTGAGCAAGGCCTACCAACACTGGCTGGAGAATCAGCTGGCTTATTTCTGGTGGAAAGTGGGAAATAAAATATGTAAAGTCAATGACGACAGAGTTTAGGCCAAGTTCTTTATTACAGTGTGAACACAGCAGAAGAGTATTCAAAGAAGAGGCATCAGCCAGTAAAAGCGATCCACCAGAATAATGGAGAGTGGACAGATATCATCACCTCCTGTAAAACCTCTTAAGGGGCTGAGGAGCTGACAGTGGGAAAACAAAATTACTTTTGGTGGTCCCAAATATATTCCCACCACAAACTACTTGCCACCATGGATGAGCATGTGCAAGTAATTATCAAATCCTAAAGGCTTTTGTGGTTAAGAATTATTTTAAATGCTGAGACTATTTTATATGAACATTAAGCTACACCAGTGCATGTTTAATTGGTATATTAATAGGTACCTCAGGTGACTGAATATGTTTTGGCCTATAGCATTATGCCTCACAACATGCATTAATGGTTCAATAAAATATAACCTCTTGTGTCCTGGTGCTCTGTTTAATTAATTTTAAAGTTCTTTCTAATTATTAACCCGAATTCTTTATTATTTTCCCTTTTTAATGGATGATTTAACACAGCTTTCATGTCTGATCCTACCATCTCTGATTCATGTGGAAATACAGACTGAATAAAGTCTGAAAGGTTAAGCCTTGGTGCCTAATTGCCTGTTTTATTTTCCGATATTGGATAAGTTGTTCAGCTTGCTTGTGTTAAGTGCTTTTATCAGTATTTTCTCTGCATGCTCCAACTGGGTGAATAAATTCAACATGGCTGTGTCCTTTTATTTTTTTTCTTTTTAATATCTGTGAAAATAAGTATTACAATAAATAAGTTTTTAAGATAATTACTCAAGAACTTTCTTTCCTCCTGCTGTGGAGAAGACGACTGTGATAGTTTAGTTATAAAGCTCCCTGTTCATAATTTTCCCCCTYTATGTAATTTGCAGCCACTGAACAGTTTGTGGACTAAAGTTGTTTTTTGTTTGTTTGTTTGTTTTTGTTTTGCTTTGTTTTTTAAATTTGTCTTTGGTTCTGTCTATTTTCGTAAACAGTGTAATTTATTCCACCAAGTCTCCCTAACCCTTAAAATTACAGTACAGCAATGAAACGTTCAGGCTTCAGGAGAAAATTGCTCCTGGGGAAAAAGTCAAACCTTCTGCCTTGTTATATGATACCAGAGTTTAATGAGTATGTAAAGTATCAAATTAAAAAATGTTAGCAGTTTATTATAGCTGAGCAATCACTGAATGAGAAACAGGTTTCCCTTTCATTGAGCCTTAAGGACATGACCTGCGGCTGATAAGCACACCGCTGCCTCAGATCCAACATTTGATTTAGGGCTGGAGTACTTGCCAGCCGAAAATCAACCTAGGTTTTGTTTGTTTGTTTAATCAATAATTTTCCAAGCTGCTTATAGGCAAGAAGTGTTGTAATGAATTAAGAAATTAACTAGGTTTAAGTTAGGCATTTACATTCATCATACTCTGTTTTTCTCCAAGCCCACTGCTATGCAAATGACCCTTAAAAGACAGCTAGACCCTACAAAACTATTTCTTACTGTTGTGCTCACCCCACCACAGTTCTGGGCAATTTTGGTGCCCATTTGCCTTCTGTGACACCTGTTCCTAAGTATCTGTAATATATATTCTCAGTGGAGAAATTAGAGCTGCAGAGAATGGAGGCAATGGCCTTTAATTCCTGTGAGCTACCAAGGACCATCCTGTAGAGCTTGTGAACTGCTTTCCATGTGCCAGGACTCCCAGTCATTCTCTCACTAAGATCACAGTACATGTTTTGCAGATGCTTCGTCCCCACCACGAGGACACGCTCCCCATGAACAGCTCTGCCAAAGGGCCATGCTTGCCCCAGGACCACCGCTAGCACGAGCCTCCGCACCCATCAGTAATCACCGCAGTTTCCAAGTGGCCTGAGGGTTTCCACCTGGCACCAGCCGGGATGAGTGGGATGACTGATGTATGCCCAAATCTTGCTTTATAGGAAGCTGGGCTGTGGCCAGCGATCACTTGTTAAACCTCAAAACCACACCCAGGTCCCCCAGCCCAGACACTGCCTCTGTTGTCATGTCCTACACTGCTGTTTTGGGGCTTTGGGGCAACTGTGGCCCTCAGCCACYATGAACAGTCCCTGTTCATGCTCTGCGTATTGGCCACAGGCTTCCAGCCGCCTCCTCAAGGCCACAAGTGGCCGGGCCAGGGGTCTCTGGGGGCCCTGGCATGGCACTTCCGGGGCAATGTGTTCCCCTCCACCTTGCCTGCTTTGACCACGGACTGCTCTCTATGTGCCAAAGGCAGCGTTTCACACACAAGCAGTCCCCGAGTTAGCAAAGAATAACCAAGGATAAATAGGCGTATATCAAAATCAAATAAGCAAGCAAGCAGGCATTTTCCTTCTACACATGTAATTGAAAGGTTTCCTGAAAGCTCAGTTGGCATTTAGAGTAACCAAGACAGAGAAGTCTTACCCMCCCCCGCCAATTAATTCATTCTTAATGCTAGGAATTGATGTTTATAATACAGCTGCTGGAGGGTTTTTTTTTTTTTTCCTTGTTTCTAATGGAAATCTGCTACAGAATGGACTAGAAAAGGACTAATATGAGATACATCAGCTGAAAGGTAAATTTCTGAGAGAGACATTAGCAAGCAGGAAATAGGGATTCTGAACAAAATGATCATTTCTGCCTTAATTACATTTACTGAAACAATAGTAATATTTTCCCTGTTTCTTAGGTTTCATTTCTGACTGCTGCAATCACAAGGATCCTGCAGTACAATTTGTTTGACCACACTTTATTGCATTTTCCCTGTAAGTAATCCCTCTTCTGTTACATTGTCCTTCCTAATGCACTGTAATAGAGAAGCAAAAATGCTAATACAGAGTAGTGTAGTAGAAGGTGGCGGTTCTCTGACTTCTTTCCTGTGATTTCTGATCAGTTCAATCTTGCCATTTTCCCAAAATTTTTTCATTTTTGCTTTTGTTCAAAAAATGCTCCTTTTCCATTTTAATCTTCCATTCTCCTGATAGAAATACTTTTTATTGAGCCTCTGTGTAGATATTTTTCTCCTGCTCAGTGCAACTGTAGATGTTATCATTTATCATTTACAATGCAGCAGTATCCAGAAGGCCCAGTCAGAATATGCATCACAGTGGCTGGTGCTGTAGAAAATCATGAGAAAAACAGTATTTGCACCAAAAAAATACTTCTATATGTGGTCCTGATGAAACAATAAGTTTTGCCAGTGGAAAAAAAAATGGCATTTGGAAATTAAGATGTCCTCACTGCTCATCACTCTCCAGTTTTGCAAAGGGACGTGGCCAAAGTTCAAGCCTGCAATAAAAGACCACAAATTTCCCTCAATTTTGTTTTCAATGAACAATAGGAATTTACTCTTGTAAGGTGTTGGGTTTTTTTTTTTTAAATTAGTACTGAATCTGTTTTAGCAGAACACTAACATTCATCCTCTTACACCCCCACATCAAAATCCGCAAAATTCCCTTTCACAGTCTACTTGAACCTCAGATTTCATTATGCTTTTTGTGGCACTTTGCACTCCACCTTAGCTGCAGACCTTGGGTAGAATACCTTTGCCTTTTCTGAGTTTACACACTGCATTCTCAGAAAGTACGGATATTGGACCTTTTCAGTCCTTTTATAAAAATGCACAAGTACCAGACTGCATTGCTCTGAGTTCTCTGTTTCTTCTTTCCCATCTATGTCAGCCACAGCCCAACCCACTTGTGTTTCTCAGAAACTGCAGATAGTGTTTTGTTATGCTTGGGTCCCCTTCAGCACAGCMTTTTTCTTTCTTTAATGCTAGTCAGTATCTTTCTCATAATCAATGAATGTCATTCACATTGGTGAGTTATTTTCATTCATCTTTACCAAGAATTCATTAATCATTGGAGGAGTTCTGCATAGTACACCCTGATTAATAGCCTTTCTGCTTTCTGGCTCAGTAGAAATTTTCTGTTATAGTTGGTAAATTTCTCAGTCATTTAAGGACAGAATCTTAGAAATCATATGGCTGAAGACATTATCTAGTCCAACCTGCACAGAGGCAGGATCAAAATCACTTAGACAATCTCTAAAAGAATATCTGTCTAGCTGTTATAATAATAACAAAAACAAAAAAGAGTGAAGACAAAACCACAATCTGTACAGGAATCTTATTGTAGTGCTTCACAAACCCTTGGCTTGCAAAAATTTCCCCAGTATCTAAACTATATCATCTTTGCTGGTAATTCAACTAGTTTCTTTTTGTCTTAGGCCTAGTGGTCACAGAACAATTAATCACTGTCCTCATTATAACTGCCTTTTACATAATAGAAAAGACTCTTGCTACCTCCTGTCTCTTATTCTTCCATCTGCTAGACTGAACAAACACAGTTATTTCAACCTTTTTTTTCTTCATAGGTCACTTTTTCTAAATCTCTTATCAGTCTTACTCTCTTCAACTTATCACAATTTTTCCCAAACCATGATGTTAGGCTGCATTCCAGCCAAGGATCCACCAACTCCAGGAAGAGCTAGAAAAATTGCCTCCCATGTCTTACATCCAATAGTCATGTTAATTCATTCAAGAATGAGATTTTCCTGTTTTGCAACAGGATTCACACTGATGGCTCGTATTTATTTTGAGAACCATGCTAAGTTTTATATCTTTTTCAGTACAACTGCTAGCCAGCCAGGCCCTATTTTAAGTGTGTGCATTTTTTTCCTTCTTTCTAAATTCAGTGCTTTGCACTTGTCTAAAATCAATCACTTGAAATTCAAAGAAAACCTTTTCTCTAATCATGATCTTGCCCTCTAAAATGTGCATGCCACCCTTCCCAGGGTGGATTCAGCTGTAAAGTTAGTATATTGTATGGAATATGCAGAAACTCTTATACAAGAATAACACATTGACTTTGAAAGAATCCAATTTGAGTAGGTTTGTATGATTTATTGAGTTTTTTTCAATGATCTTTTAAAGAAAATTGCTGCTACTAAAGCAACTGTGTATCCACATAAGTTGCTTCTCAATTGCCAGTGCTACAGTCTCCTGCTCTCTACAAAGCCACTCACTCTGTTTTCTTTCTCCAGCAGATTCTTTCCTCTATTCAGCAGAGTCTATTCTGTGGTAKACATCTTTATCTTGCTGTTCATTTCCTGTTCCCGGTGACACAGAAAGGGATATGCAATCCTGTCTGTGAGGGATACATCTGTGGTTGCCCCTTCACCTGGTTGCTTCTTCTAGTCTTACGCCAGCATCTGCTTCCCTCCAGACTCTCCTGGATTGCGCTGATGCTGTATTCACTATGCCCCCTGCAAATCCCCAAGGGCTTTGCACAGTTCAATGCATTAAATGATCTCTCTCACATTTCAGTAGATATCTTGGTTACCTCACCAACATCTTGGCTGCTACTTCCTATGAGGAATCAACCTTTGCACACATCATCACTTTGCATCTGGCATTCAGACCTTCAGTCTGTCAAAGCTGGGAATTTATTCAGTTCAATGCTAATTTCTATCATACCAAGCATTTCTAATTGAATTTGGGATGCTTCCTGCAGATTAGTTTTCCTCTTTCCCACTTCCATCTCTGTGTTTGGCACAGGCAGATCCAGCAGAAGGACTGATGGCATATAAAGACAGATTACATACTTCCACAACCTATTGCAGCTCTTCACTCTGTCCAGGATAGAAAAAGTTAAGTACTGGAATAGCCTGAATAAGTCATTAACATATATGTGCCAAAAAATAAGGAACCAGGGAATGGCTCCAGTTTACTACTTGACTTCCAGAAGAGGAAAAATAACTACCTCTGAAAAGAGATTACATTGAATGAGTGAGCAAATTAAAAACTGGAAAGATGATAAGAGAAAGATTCAGGAAGTCTAACAATGCTTTGAAATCCTCTTAATGCTGCTGTCACTGCCTCAACCAGCCTGCTGCTCTGCTACTTTGTTAAATCAGTCCTTCTAAATGCAGTACTTGCCAGTGACACTACTTCCAGTTTGGTGCCAGTTCAATACTACATGGAAAAGGTAAGGATAGCAGAAAAGGCAATTGCAGCAGGAAGTTTTCTGTGCTCATACCAGAAATGCAAGGTTGCCCATGATAAATCAATATATTGGTTAGTTGTCAATAAAGTGAGGCTAATGGTACAGTTTTTTCAAGGACACAGTTTTTATAGACTTCAATATCCTCACACTTTACATTTATTGGTAACTATGACATAGCAGAGTGAAAATTAAGGGTCTCCCATCATATCTACTTTAGTCTCCATTTGCCTTAAGCTTTTATCAACCATCTCAAAATAAGTTGACAATGTATATCCCCTTTTGCCTACATTGAGGTTACATGAAGAGCTTATTTGAGTAGAATCTGGCTTTTAATATTGAATGTCCCTGAACACTAATCAACACACATTTAACAAAACATTTCAATATATGCTTAATTATAAGCACATGTTTAAACCCCTCTAAAGTCTATGCGACCTAAGTACATGCTTAAAATTTTGCTACACAGAAAAGGATTTTTTACATACTTAAATACCAAATTGGGATCTAAAAGAAATTATTAGTAAGAAAATCAATTCTTAAGAGCATTTTATGCTTTTAAAAGCATATACACAATGTAATCAAGTGTGATAACTTCCTATGGAATATCTGCATTAGAAACTTTGTGGTTTTTTTCTAGCATAGTGATTATGTACAATACTGAAATCTGTATGTTTTGCAAAGACCTGCTATATTTATCTAAAAAAGTTGATTACATCTGCTTATGGAACTATTCAACAAAAAATTTTAAATGTTCTTGGATTCTTTAGAAAACTGCATTTTCTATGTGGGATTGTGCAAATGGGTGAGTTGAAAAAGACAACGCAACCCAAGAGCTGATGAAATGTCAGAAAGGAAGCTGGTCAAGTGGATGTGACAGAGGTACATAAATAGTAAAGAGTTTTGACTAGTATAGATTAAAAGCCAATGACATTAACAATAGGTCCTGTCACACACAGATGATCCCAAAGTGCTTTATACATTATGCATACCAAGAACAATCCACCCACTACTGGAATACAATTTTCTCTGTGGGAGAAGTCACCCACTACTGGAATACAATTTTCTCTGTGGGAGAAGTGTGGCATACCATGATAGCAACCACATACTCTGCCAAGGTAATTTGATGCAATTGCAACCCTGAACACTTATATCCAGCAAGCATAAGTATATTAAAATTCTCTGCAGAAACACACACACACACACACACACACACACACCTATATATATACATATATTAGTCTAGCAGCAGAGGAGGGAGGAAAGTGCTTTAAAACATAATTTTCCCTTTTAAATTTCCTTTTTGTATTATTATTATTTTTCAGAATCACAGAATCACAGAATGGTTGGTGTTGGAAACGATCTTTGGAAATCATCTAGGCCAGCTCAAGCAGGGGGAATAGATAAAAAGATAAAAAGAAAGTACCTCCAGGTTTTGTATGACCCCAGGTAAGCAAGACTTACAAAACCTTCACTGCTCACTTCCTCTGCTCACCTCTAATTGTGTTACTGTTCCTTTACTTGGTTGTCAAAAGAACAGCAGCAGTTGCCAACAACTGACATATGTTGTCTTCCCTTCTTTTCCTTCTTCCCCCTTCTGATACAAGAAATTGGCCAGTAGCTGATAAATGGCCATCCCTGGTTGTCTGCAATAATCAATTTGCTTGCAGTATAAAAAGTGTGAATTCAACTTCTGCATATCTACCAATGCTCCACTAGTCACAAGATACATCTTTAGTAATCTGAGTTAAAAAAAAAAAAAATTCTTCTTCCTGTTTATGACAATAGCCTTTAGCCCTAAAGGACTCTTGTGGTGTCAGGTTATGTGGACACATGAGATGGCAGGAGGAGATGAAGAAAAATTTTGAGTTGTATGCCACAGAAACTGTATGTCATTCACACCTACCCTTCCTATTCTGGCTGTCTGTACAGTTTGCAGGAGAGAAAAATGTATTGGGTGAGAAGACAAGATTCTCTTTAAGTTGAATACATCAGACCATCAATTGTCAGTAGAACTAGGGAATCTGATTCATCACTCTGTGATTCAATGCTATAATAGTTTAACTCCATTGAGTTTCAACCCCATTGTGCTGTTCTGTTGGAAGGGACCCATTTATGTGCAAACACATGACATCCAATTTAAAAAGACTTTCTCTCTAATTCTCTCTGTCTGCAGTCCATCATTTATACAGACAGTTAAGTGCTGCATGTACATATATTGTACATACCCACAAAAAGCTATGTTAAAAGAACTTGTTAGGTTGAGTGCTCAATAGCTCGGAAATGTCAGGTTTGAGGTTTCTTCTGCAATGTTAATTTGATCTCTTATACATATGCATTATGTTATAATCTTTAATTATACCATTACATAAGTTCTTTTCGACAGGATTCAGCCTCACTTAGGGCCATGAATGTATGATGCTGACTTAGTGATCAATATGATGATCAATATTTTCTTTTACCTTCATTACTCTGACCTAAGTCTTTACTTACTCCATACAATTCAAACCTTGTTTCTGAACAGGAACTATGATTAATTCCTCACGGGCTGCTCTAAGAAGTTCATGACCAGGATATCCCAGTACTTCATAAATATGGATGTACTTATTTTCACAACTACCCCACTGGGGAACATGGTGATATTAGCCCTATTTCCTGGGCAGGAAATTGAGGCACAGAAGTCAAAATCAACTGAAGACAAATTTCAGAGTGCAAAGCATTATACTGGTCTTCAACCCCAGTGATATGCTACAAGAATCCGGCCCTTCTGCCTGTCATGTCTGAGGCAGCATTAGGCCCCCTTGAAGCAAGCCAGGACCAGCTGTGAAAGTGTGGTGTAAGTACCTTGCCCAAGATTACATGGGCACTGTGGTAAAGGCATGAATACAATTCRGCTACAACAACAACACATAACAAAATTTCCCTCAATCGCACTACTTTTCTGCTTGCAGCTTGTATTCACAGCATGTTTTTTTATTAAGGATTTTGGACATTTTGGTCTTTTTCAGTGTACTTTTGAAATTCCAAATGTCCTGAAAAATAGGCAAACCATTTCTCATTCACTTTATGAAAAAGCAACATACCTGAGAAGTAGTGCCATATGTCAAAATTCCCAGAACAAATGGAAAGATGAACAAATAAACCTAAAAGAAAGTGTTAGTTTAGCTTTTGGGTTTCTTTTTTTTTTCTTTTTTTTTTTTTTAATCTGAGAAACAATTAAGTGTGCAAAAGTGATCCAAAATAACAGTCACATCATGATTACAAGGCTAGATATGTACAAATATATCTGGTACACATTCTTTGAAATCCTGCGGCTCTAACTTCCAAGTTTGTAGGTTAATTTCTATAAGTTTCCAGAAGAACATTAGCAGCTCAGTCTTTGCTGTGCCAAAGGGCTTCTTTCTCTTATGCCTCTAATATGAATTAGATCTCAAATCATAAGCAAACAATATACACACTTCTGTAGATGCAGGACAGACTGCTTTTTATATACTGGTATACTCTTCCCAGTTTGCTACACTGAGATACAGGCTTTTCTATGTATATATCAACCTAGATTTGGTATAAGCTATCAGAAATCTTCCCAGATTCATTGAGACTTTTGATGAATAATAAGCAGAATCTCAATATGGTCATGTGAAAGCTCTGGCCCATTCCTTCTACAGTTACAAGGGGAATCCTTTGGAGAAAGGCCAGATTGTTACTGAGTTACACAAGGAGCATCTCCAAATAATATCAGGCACGTGTATGTACATGCATGCATGCATATGTAAGTATGATTACAGAAAATACACAGTTACAGCAATTAAATATACATGAATTATTGTTTTATAATAAACTTAAAACCTTCTCAAGAGCATTGTTATTTTTGTTATGCTATCTTTGCATTTTCTCTTGAGAACCAGTTGAAGGTCAGCTATTAATGGTTATAAATTAGATTGTTTTACCTAATTAAGTCTGTCTGTCATATTAAGAGAGTCTGTTATTTATTTGACACCTAGTTTTCTTTTCCTCAGTTATCTAAGCTCAGCTTACCCGATAGCAGTAGTGAGACAAGTCCCGTTAGTATTAGCTTCAGGTTGGTGAGAAAACTGACATTAAATCAAAAACAAAGCGATGTTCAAAATAACCCAAAGTGTTATTTGGGTAACTTACTGTGTAGGGCACTCCCTGTGGTGTGTGGCTCATTTCTGTGTGTGCTGTGGTTGCTTTTATGGTTTTCCCCAACAGCTAAATCAAAAAAAGGAAACTACAAAACACAGAAGAAAAGAGCACTGCTCTATCAGAAAGAGTCACTGGTGCCAGCACACTGTATAATGCAGAGGTGTGTGATGCTACTGGCAACAGCATCCAGCTGCATCCAGCCCCATCATTAACCCTCCTCACATCAACTTGCTTGAAAGAAGTATCACCACTGTTAAACCTGTTTCTTAGAACAGCAGCTCATAAAATGATAGTTTGGCCCCCTTTATGTTTATTTTTTGCAATTTCTCCTCCTTTCTACCTTCTAGCTCGATCATGCTGACATCATAGCCTCAGCATGTTACAGCAACAGAAGGGTTTGACTGACTTTCCAGTACTTTTGCCCCACCAAAGAGTGATTTTAATCCATATATTTGAATAGTGTCCCAGAACAAAGAGACAATCAATCATCAGCTAGATTTCACATTATAGTGTGAAACTCATCATCCTGAAGAAAAGAGAAAAATTGTTTTTGAAGATTATTATAGTTTTATGATTAGCTGCACTTGTGTTTTCTGACATCTTAGATTTTGCATCTGGCTTGTGGTAAGGTCACTCAGTGATGTTAGTAGCATCTGTGTTTTACAGATACCCAGACTACCCCTGACAGCACTATATGCCTTCTTAAAATGTGTGCATCAGAAACTGCCCTCCAGATGAGGATTGTCAAAAGAATTCATCTAAGGCTCTGTCCTACCCTCATAGTTTGTGGCAAAAAGAAAATCTAATGTTTTTCAATTTGAGAGGGAGGCAAAGGAGCTTGACTAAGCAATCTTCAGCTACATGGGGACACTGCTCAAAAATAACTGAGGAAGAGATCGCATGAGGTTAACAGTTAAACTCCACTCCTGCTCCCACACACTCCTAAAGGATGGAGTGATGAGCCTGTGATGCAGTCTAATAGTTTGAGAGAAGCCTAGAAAGTAATCACAAAAATAGGTGTGTGATAACCAAAGAAAAATCTGCATTAATTTTTGTAGATCTGGAAAAATAAGGCATAACATTCTGGTCCATGCCCAGTCTTTCCAGTTTCCTTTCCTATTTTTCCACTGATTTCCTGTCCACATTGAGCAACTTGCTTAGCCCAAGAAACTCAGAGTATATATACGGTAACCATCTACATGGATTTTAATGGAAGTGAGGCACATGCATGCCTTGAGAATCCAGGTCTTCATCTTCTTATACTCTGACAAGGAATTGTAGCACAGAAGTGCCTGAACCGCCTGTCAGCCCATGGCAGCTGGAGCTGGTATATTCCTGGAGAACTGGATAGAGCCAGGAAGCGGTACCAGCTTGAGGCTGAGAGTGGTACGACTGTGGTGCTGTGCTGCCCTGCACTTAATAAAAATTGCCTCAAAAGCTGTGCCATGCTGATCCAGCTGCACCACTTTCAGGGCAGAAAACTATTCCAGGATCTCTGTACTTGTCTTACAGGAGTGCTCAAAAGCAGCATAATTTAAATCTAGGCAGTTCATTAGGAGGAACAGATTCCATGACAGGATCCTGGAGGATTCGCCTTACTAAAAATAATGTTAACTGCTACATTTCTAGTATAATTTTCCTCTCCTCATAGATGGGAAGCAGGGATAACACTAAAAAACATCTTGAAGTTCATGTGTATTTTGATGTTCATGCCAGTATCTGCTTGTAAAACTGTGTTATAGCTGGGAATACTTTGACAATGCTATAAAAGCTGATTTTCTGGCACTGCATTAGCTTGTTCCTGGAAGAACTGTCTTCCATGGTACAGTACTTAATATGTCTCAGAATAAAGATTTTTCAAAACACTAGTTCCATGGGCACAGTTTAATCATTCATACATCCAGCTACTTTAAACTACCAATTTATTTCCAGAACGGAACATATATATAGAACAACAATATATATTTCTCTGTTAAAAGAGATGAATAAGTAAAAGAACTGGCAAGTTTGGTGGGGGGGTTTTGTTTTGTTTTTGGGGGGATTTTTTTGCCCCCCATAGAAAACTGCATATTTGCAATAATAGTTATGAGATAACTCAGGAATGCATAGATAATCTCACTAACTTGCCTCTTTCTGCTGCAAAGTAAAATGCACTTCTCTACTATAAACCTCTGTAGCACAGTGTACATATTAAACATAAATAAACCAGCAAAAAACACTTCACTACTCATATGCTTCTTTCCTCTCAGAGAAGATGAGGGGAAGGGTAGACCACATATGAATTCATAATCTCATTGCTTATTGGAAAGGGGTTAGACTCAAGATGAATGTGCCATAAAAACCTGAATACATTACGGCAGTAACTCTAGCTTTATCCTAGTGAGAGAAGAATGTTTAATTGCACTCAGACACCAATGAAGGGACAGATCCAGAAAGTCAATATTTGAATTGACGTTTTAAATTAACCTGAAGTTTGGGGCTTACAGCTCAGTCCATGTCTAGTAAGTGCACAGTTAAAGTTTTTAGATGTTTTTCCATGACTAGACTTTCCATCTATTCTTTCTGTGACTGAGGAGCTCTTTCTACCAACAGTTAGAATAGCTAAAATAAACATATACTGTGTCAGACTCATTTGTATCATCACTGTCCCATGTACATACTCCTAGTTTTCTTCAGGGGTGTCTGTATGATAGTTCACTTCAGCTTTGAAAGGAAGAGCCAACATGATTTCTGTTTTTAATAAGAATGGCCATAAAATATTCTGCTATAAAATATTAAAGCTAATTTTGCATCTTTAAAATTTGTTTGTCTGTGGATGGAATAAACAGTTATAAATAAAGCTGCTTAAACAGTGATAGACTTCTCTGTTTTGACCCAAGCCGTTAGCCCGGTATTCAACAGCTTACATATTCTTCATTTAGAAAGGATACTTTGACAATGGAGATGAATATCAATCCTGTGACCCTGTTTAATTCTGAAGAATAATTTTAAGATTTTTTTGTTTGTTTTTAAGCACAGCAGGGACCAAAAAAGAGGAAATTTTAATTTGTTCTTAGAGCCAGATTTCTGTCAATCAGCATTTGTCCCAAAAGCTGTCACTTGAGGGTTTGGGGATTTTTAAAGTTATGTATAGTATTGCATTCATGGCAATTCTTGGTTTCCTACCTTTCCTGACTTAAAGTTTATTTCTGTCTTCTCTTCCTGTCTTGAATTAATGGGCACCCTTCCCTAAAAACAAGTGCTCAGCAAAGCACTACAATAATGTAGTTTAAAATCTTGGGCAATCACACACATGCTGTTGTTTTGGGCAAAGACATACACAGGTATTTTGTTCTGAAGCTCCTAGTGTTTCTTAACGTAATGAAGAATGGGTGTTAATGTCTCTAGCTTCAATAAAATTTTCACAGGAGCGGATCACGGCCTGCAAGACAAATTCCAAAAGAAACACAGGACCTCCACTTACCTCAGTGCCTTTGCTATAAGGGCCGAGCACAGTCCCTTGACATTCGTTATCCTTGAAAGTAAAAATATGGCAATATGAGCTAAAAAACAGTAATCAAAAGACAGAAACACCACCTATACATGGCATCAGCATTCATAAGTTGGGCTAACTGTACTTCCACCTTCTACAGATGCCTACTGTACTGAGYTGTCCACAGCTGGCCAGTTAATGCTCTCTAATGCTCCCTAATCCCAGCAGGCACGTTTCACTTTCATTCATGTGACACTCCGCTCCCATACACCATACAATTTGTATGGACTTTACTGTCACTACTGAAATGTTCACCTGTGCATTGTGGCTTCCTGATGTGTCTGATTGTGTTATGTTGTCAGGTTTATGAAATCTACTTCAAAAAGCACTTTATTCTTCTGTCTATTCTGTGTGCTGCTGTGCTCTTCTTTCTTGAATTAAGTGTTTGCTAGTCTTCTATTAGATGTTTTCTACTTTAATTAGATGTTTGCAAGTCTTCTGGCTTTAAGCTATGTAGGCTATAATCAAGCCAAAATGCTTGATTTTGACATTTTTTTCTGTCAAATATCTAACATGTGCTTGAGTAGTTTTGGGAGAGTGCATGTAACTAAACTGTAGAAATACAATATGCTAATAGCTTCCAAATAGAAAAGATACTCAAATGATCACAGATTTAAGATACTTTTTCTAGACTATTTTTTTTCTGAAAATAATTATTCGTGAAGTAAATCTAATGTGGATTTCATCAGTGGATACATAAAGAGTTTCCTTTACAAACATTTATTTTATAATAATGTCTATGAACTCAGTTAAAATATAAATCTCAAAACCTGAGCAACATATGTAATTATGTCTTGGTTCATCTTTGTTCATGTACTTTGCAAATAAAAGTCCTGGTTATGTCCAGTTATCATAATTTTAGGCATATTGTTTTCCTACTCTTTACATGATTTAATCCTCTGATCACCCTGAGAATTTTTTCATAGGAGTAGGTATTATTTATATGCTCTAGTAAAGACAATTTCTCAAGGTAACATACACAACAAAATGTAAAATAATTCATAAGGAATTTCAACTTTCTTCTAGTTTTTTTCCTTTAGTACTGTTCATATCAATGTGGGGAAAATGTCACTTTAAATAAGAACATAGACATGTGTCTAAAATTGTGAGAAGAGAAGGTACTAAGTATGAAAATCAACATAGGAACATTGCTACGTTTGGAATAGATCATTTGTATCTAAGTCTGTACATTGCAGGAAAAAAAGAAGATCAGATATTTTAAAGATATGTGGAAGGAATTCCTAGAAGAAAATGAGGAGGAAAAAATAATGACATTTAAAATGTGAAAGTTGTTTCACTGTGAGCACAAAGATTAGCTGTGACAGGGACATCTAAATACATCATGAAGAGCTGCATGTAAAGAGCTGTATATAGAGAACCATTGGAAATGCATGAGTACATCTTCTGTTGGTCCAACAAAACCGCTGAAGAATGCATATATATATCTTCTTCTGTACCATCTCAGGCTTGTCAACTCATCATTTTTTTTTGAAAATCTCACAGTATTCTATGTTCTTCTTAGATCCTAAATTCCTTCTGTCAGATAATTGTTTATATAAGAATCTGAGCTGTCTTATTTTAAAAGTTTCTAATCTTCATATTGGCTAATTAAAGCCTGAAGGTGCACAGATCCTGAGAATTTAAAATCAAATTAGCAACCAAAATGCATCTTCAAATTAATATCATTAAAAAAAAAATCACAGATCTTTGGCCTTTGAGTCATAATTTTTGAGTGTTCAGAGATGGCAACATTTCATATGTTGGTATATAAATTTACTAATTTACACATCCACACACACAGTCTTTTGAAGAGGATTCTCATAACACACACTATCTATGGAAAGATGACTCATTTCAAAGAATAAACAACTTTCCCTTATTATACAATGCCATTTGAGTTGCACGGAATAGCCTAACAATTATAACCCATCTTTAAAAAAAAAAAAAAAAAGGAGCCATGCTATTGCTATGTTCACTCTTCCAAGCTAACACAATTGATTTGGATGCACAGTCAAATACAGAGGAAGAAAGAGAGCTACATGTTCTCTTTGCAATGACTGCACTTTCAGAATAAAAACATTCTTTTAAAAGGCTTTGAGACAGTTTATCAGTGGGGTATCCCACATTCCCACATTTCTGAAATGTTCTGGAAGTCCAGAGCATTTCACAAGAGTTTGGCTTCTTCTACCTCTCCCCTCAGCAGTCTGCACGTATATGTGTGTGTGTGTGTGTGTGTGTGTGTGTGTGTGTGTGTGTGTCTGTATACATGTATATATGTATATATGTATGTATATGTGTATACATTCACGCATATACATATACATACATACATACATATATATTCTGTAGGCTTGTGGCTTGTATATGTGAAACTTAGTTAAACATCAGCTCTCCATGCCTTTGGGGAAGAAGGTGTGGACAAAGGTGCTAAGATCAAGATATGGAGTAGAATGGTTGCTATAGTGAAATAGCAACAAGAAGAATTATGGAAGAGTCTGAGCTATATACCAATAACAGAGAAGAAGAAATATATTTGGGGGTTGTTGTTTTGTTTTGTTTTGTTTTGTTTTGTTTTGTTTTATGATGTGACATGCAGAGTGTTCACCCATCAAAAGGCTAACTCCCACATAGGATTAAAAAATTTAGGGTAAAATACTCCAAAATGTTCATGTTTAGCTTAACAGTCAATCCATTTAAAAAGTCCCTTAAAGGGAGAGGTTTTAGCTCACTGTCTTTGAACTTGATAAATTGACTGGCCCACTGTGACCATCAAGTACAGTAACACTAGTACAATAAGTTTACTGTATCTTCTTGTTTTAGTGACTTGTTCTTCTAAAATCTCACTGAAATATCTTTAGCAGCCTTAAAGTATCGATCAGGAACCCTGCCTTCTTCAGCCAGCACTGTCCCCAAATGTCAGAAGAATCTGTCAGGATCACCTCACAGAGACGGTTCTCTTCTTGAAATCCTCTCAGGTTTTTGAACAGATGGACATATTTTGGCAAAGAGATATCAGATTCTCTTAAAAAGACATTTGAAAAGAACTATACACAATGACATTTTTTTACAAAGTATCATTAAAGGTATCATTAAAATGTTTGCAGAGACAATACAGAGAAAATCAGATTTTCTGGGAAGGCTAATTCAATCTCTGACAAACTCATTTGAATCTAAATATTTTTTACTGCCTGCTATATTCATTGTGCCAGCGATTCCTAAATACTTAGCCATACGTGCTTTAAAATTATGTCCATCATTGATTTTCCCTTTTCTCCCTTTGCACAAAAAAAAAAAAAACAACAAAAATTAATGACTTTTTTCAATCTTTCTGGAGAAATGAGAGAGAGAGAGATCTACGGATGTTACTGACAGTTACCATGGTTATAAAATGTGCTTTCTTTCATCAAGCTCATTGTACATTTTCTAGTGTGAGACAACAGAGATAATTTTACTATATCTATAAAGTCCACAGCTTTATAAAAGAARAAAGACAGTACATAATTAATAGTTTATATTACACTCAGGACAGTAAAAAATCTGTTATATTCAAAGGATTTCATGACACWGTCCAAATATTTAATATTCAGTATGATCATCCATCAAAAGATCTATGTCAGATTAAAAAATATATATCTATCAATACAGATAGCAGATGGAAGTTCTAAAGATTAAGCAAAGGAAAAAAGGAAAATACAACACAAGAAAAGCAATGCAGCAAGAACTGTACAAACCATCTCTAGCCAATAAACTGTCAACCTCTTTATCAGACCCAGCCTGAGAATCTGAGGAATTAGCTTCAGGAATAGCTTTGTACCATCAACATTCATTAGATATATATCTAGTCTTATTCCCTATAAAAGGGATTTTCTCCCTGCATATTCCAGAAAAAAATGTAATCACTTCAAACAACTGATGGGAAAGTTCAGAGCTGATCTCTTTTGCCCTTAAGTATTGCACTATGAGGCTGTTATCCGAAATTTTCTATGTATCAGAAGTATTTTTTTCAGCTTTCAGTGGTAGACTAAATAGTATGTCAAAGAAAGTCACAAGAAGTTTATACAGTATTGCTTCTACTGAGTCTAATTCCTCCACATAGACTTCCAATTCCCAGCCAAATCTCAAGTATCTCCTCTCAGCATTGTTTTTCAGAATTTTTGTTCTCCAGTAAAGTGTTTCCTTTCATTAAGTCACATTACAGACTCTTCACTTTCACCTTTCTTTGCTGAGCATCTATCAGTATCCACATTTTACTTTTCCTCCAGTTGCCTTTCAACTTTCGTTATCCTCATTAAAAACACATCCATATTTTTTCTTTCATCTTTTCCTTTAAGGATTTGAAGGATGACAAAACAGTTTTCAAAGAGAGATGGGTCCGTAGCATAAGACATTTCTGATGAGATTTTTCTACCACGCAAAACCGAGCAAAACAGGAAACAAACTAGACCTGTGTGAAATCATTATTTTTTCCTTTCATAAATGGTCTTCTGAGAAAACACAGCTTTTTATGCATCCTGGTGAGCAGTCTGGGAAACATTTTGAAAGAAAAATCTACTATAACTCTGTTACTCCAGTGATAATTATATTGATTGTAAGCTCTTGGGACATAGACTATGTATTCATATACAGGCCATTTATCCCATTGGATAGTTCATATTTTCATAGAGGTGTCCTGAGATTTTACCAAAACTGAGTAACTTCTATTTTATACCAATAATTCTAACAATTATGCTTTCATATCTAAACTGAAAACTTGTTTGTCAAAGGGCCTCAATATTTGTAAAACTTGCCAATTTCTATCTTTTGGTATAGTGAAAAAGCACAGAAGAAAATGCAATCTTATAAACACTGAGAACATGAAGCAAAAGTGTCCTTTTTCATGAGTCCCATATAAACATGTTTTGTCAACTGTTTCATCAACTACAGCTTTTGTGCAGAGCTGTAAATCTACCAGCATGTGCTAGCTTCAAGAATCTCTTCATTTTGCTCACAGCATCCAAGTGTGGAGTCTGAGAAAATTCTTTTTTTCACATCTTTCTTTATCTCAAGTAATATCTTTGTTACTCACAAAGTTACAGAAATAATATATTTGTTTCAAGGCAAATATTTCTGCTTTCTAAACATTAAAAATAAAATCTTTTTTTTTTCTTTTTTTTCTAATGGCAAGTGGCAAGTCTGTTAGTTAACTCAAGAGCCAAAATAAAGGAGACAGGAAAGACTCCAAAGGCAGGTCTTGTCCATGTAGCTGAGGCATGTAAACCTATGTAAACTTACAATCTCCCAAATTAGACTAATCTACTCCAGGACGTGCCCCAAAACGGTTAAGGCATCTGTATTGCTAAACCAAAAATGGAGAAACAGCTTTCAGAATTTCAAATGTGGACTTCAGAATTTATGTTTTATGTAAGTTCCATTTTAGATACCTTCAGCATCTTTATTTTGGATCTAACCCAATATAGAAAACAATTTAATGCTCCATTTGCTGCATTGCAGGTGCTTCTTGATTTCGAAATGCCTATAAATTGATTTTGAAATGCTTATGGATAACTTTGAGATATAATCCCTTATTCAAAATACCAGGATATTACCTGACAATAACTTTAGACACTCCACAGTTCAAAGGGATTGTATTCAGTATTCAGCTTGGTATGGGAATATTAAATTCAAGATTGAGTGTAATAAATAGCACAGACTAACAGAATCACAAATCTATCGGGTTGCCCAATTTTCATGCATTTTGCATTGGGTAAGTAGTTCTCTTGAAGACAATGGGTATGACTCCTTAGGTCACCTGAAGACAATGACTTTGACTTTTAGTTCCAGCACAGCTACTTACTGTACTCCCTGAATTCCCCGTATCCCTCAGGATTAGGGTCTTGATTACCTACATGAAAGTTACTATGTACCACTGTCTTCCATCATTCCTTTGGTTGCTATCGTGAACTACACAACAGTAATTAGATAATACATGGAAAAAAAGAAATGATGACATCAGTGGTGTAGTTTGTCAAGAAGTTAGGTACAAAGGAGAGGTAAAGCATAACAACTACATATAAATAGGCTACTTGAGGTAGAAAGAACAGTCTTCCTGGGATTAGATCAATGGGCCATCTAGCATAATGCTCTGCCTCTGACTGTGGCCAGGAAAGATGCTTATGGGAAAACTATAAGAAAATGGGGTGGGAATAAAGTGATGTTTTTTTCCCATAAATCCTCCCAAAAGCCATCAGTCTGATGTTTAAGGGGTTCCTAAGTGAAAGGTTGCATCTGTATCATGGATTTAATATTCCCTGTGGATTTTTCCCAAAGGATTTTTAACTCATTTATATTTGTGGTAAGCAGAAAATCCTACAAATATAAACTCTATGGTTTAATTTTGAATTGTATTAAATCATTTTCCCTAATTATTCTCTTCCTGATTCTCTTCCTGTTTTCATATATCTGCATCATATCTCACATCAGTCTTCCAGTTTTCTAGTCTGAATGTTTAAGCGCATCCTTTCTTGCCCTTTTTTGGACCCTTTACTGAGAAGAAGGAATGAGGACTGTATACATCATTTGAGAGACTGGCATGCTGTAGACTTATCCAGTATCATAATTCTATTTTCTATTTTATTCTTGATCCCTTTTACATAATTCCTAACTTTATTTCTGATCGACATTTGACCAACTGACATTTTCAGAAATACTATCTAAAATGGCCTAACAACCTCTTTTCTGGCTGTTTATAGCCTATTTAGTGCCTACTGGTGTATACAAAGTCAGGGTTGACTTTTCCCTTCATGTGCATTATTTGGCATTTATTGACATTGAATTTCATGTGCAATTTTATTGGCTGCTCAGTACCGTGAAATCTTTCTGCAGATTCAGTAAATTTCAGTTTTGATCAACTTGAATAGTTTTATAACAACACAAAACTTAATGATTTTGCTGTTCACCCCTTATCCTAGATTATATAAGAACATCTGAGAAACACAGATCCAAGAACCAAGCCTTGTGGGATAACTTCATTACCTCCTCCATTTTTATAAGTCACCAYTTAAGTCAACTTTTTGTTTCTACCCCTTAACCTGTCATTGGTCATGAAATTTTCTCTTATTCATTGATAACTTTGTTTCTTTGAGAACAAGTGATGAAGGATCTAGTTGATAGCTTCTTGCAAATCCATGCAGGGTGCTTCAGCCAGATAACTCTTTTTTACATGTTTACTGATATTTTCAAAAATTTTAGTCTATTTGTGATCCATAGCATTCCTTTCCTTCTAAAAATGTCCTATTTACTCATAGGATTCTATTATCATTTAAATCATGTTTATTAATAAGTTTATGATCTGTATTCTTTAACATAGTTTCTTTAACCTTTGCCTGATATAGTGGTCATATGTAAAGATCTTTAATTTCACAGATGCTTTTGGCGTCCTTTAGAAAACAGTCGTTACATTCATTCATTCATCTGATACTAAAGTCAACATAAGCAGTAAGCTATCCACCACAAATAGATCTGCAATCTCATATTTGATTTCCTTTAAAACTCTTGGGCGAAAGTAATTTCACCCTGATAATATGTAGCTATTAATTTTTTCTAAAACCTTTTATACTGACACTTTGGGGACAGTTCCTTAGAGCTGACACCCATAAAAAAGAAACTTCTGTAGTGTCCTTCATTGTTAATACTTAAGCAAAGAATTCATTTAACTTTTCTGTGGTGGCCTTATCTTCTGAGAGTGCTCCTTTTGCACATCAATCATATGTTGAGCATACAAATTCTTTGGCAGACTTCCTGCTTCTGATTTTTTTTATATATATGCATGTATATATATATATATACACATACATATACATATATATAATTCATTTTTATGCTATTAGCAAATTGCTCCACAAAATCTTTTTTGGCCTGCCTTCTTGTGTACTTAAGTTTACCTTGCCAAAGTCTAGACTAATTTCTCTTTTCCTCATTTGGACACAGTTTCAGTTTTTCACTTTTAATAGTTTCTCCACCCTTCCTGTTGAAACAGAGCCAATGACCGCCAGGAATGCAAGAGTCATAGGGCCAGAAACCAAAGAGACAACAGGGGGCTTGAATCTAGCTCAGCAGAAATGGRAGAAACTGAGTTTATTTTCTCTTTTTCTCTTCTCTTCTCGTCTCATCTCTTCTCTTCTTTCTCTTATCTTCTAGAACTGTTCTATTTTTCTCCTGTGGTGATGTCTGACAGAAGCAGGATCTAGGACCCCTGTGCAGGTGAGGGCTGGCTCTCTCTTCCACCCCTCTGATTCTTCAGTGGCGCGGCAAAGTGAGTGTCCCCTCTCCACCTCACAAATGTCTGGGGCCCTGATCAGCACTTTCTGGCAGGTAGAAAAYATGAACTTAACCCTTCTCAAGACTTAAAATGACGATCTCCCATTCCTGGGGCGAAAGTTTAAAGCACAGGGCAGACCCCAACTTTAACACAGATATGAAGCTGGAGATAGGGGTCTATTTGTACATGAGGAAACTTACTTTATTTTCCCTCAAAGCTTTCTTTGAGGGACCTAGCAACAAGGGTATCTAGTGGATAGGAAAATTATTGTTCCTAGTTACTGAATTGTCTAGGCACATTGTCTGTGTCTACAACAATTAAAAAAAAAAATGATGCGGGCTCACTGGCACCTATAATCTGCACAATTCATTTTTTTCCACGGTCCCTTGCACCAGTTAGGCCCAGGTGAATTATACTCATTGATAATGCCCCAGACAAGGGCAGTATGGGTCAGGGACTGTTACTAAGTTGGATGTGGCCAGCCATTTGAAAGGCAAAAAGATAGTAAGCTGTATGAACACAATCTGTACCATCCCGTTTGCCCACAGGACTAAAGAATAGTCCTTAGTCTGTTGTTTTTATTAGTATATACGTAGCCTATACTTTCTACGGATCATTCTGTGCTGTTACTTAGTCCTGTACTTTTAATTTTTCCATTACGTAATTTTTATACCTTCTGCTCTTATAACATGTAATATTTATATTTTAAGATTTGTAACATATCACGACTAAAATCTTTGAATATTAGACCTCTTTGTATAAAAGACTAGTGTTACTAGTGAAGGAGCAACCAGGACAAAACTCTGTGTCCCTGTAATGAAAAGAAAGACATATATGCATGCTCACTCACACTCTCTGGCGTGAGCATGTCAGAGAGCATCTGCTTGTACAGAATTAAGAAAAAACATGGTGGGAGACAATGATACAAGAGAAAAAGAGTGAAAAACCCAGCAGGTCTTCACAATTACTTTAATGATCAAAATCTTTGTTACTCTCTCAGGCATAACTGAGGGGAGCCCAGCTTCCAAGATCCTGTCCCTAGAAATCAGCACTGTAAGAGCAGAAATTTACCAGATCCATAATTATAGGCAGCATTTTAGTCCTGTTTTGTGCAGGTGACTGACAGGTTATTAGAATATATCTTCAGTGCCGTCAGCTGGAGAGGCTTGGGAAAACAATCTATGCAGAGCTGAGAAGTACAAACTGAAAGTCTTCTAATAGGAGGAGCATTTTTGTTTTCCATTTTATAACCTGGCTTGGTAAGCTTTGCACTCTTAAGTTTTGATAGATTGCCGCAGTTTTTATTTATCTCATAACTCCATGTGGCTATATGCATGATTTTGAAGTAAAAATGATTTATATTGGGCAAATCATCTCCTCTGGGAGTTGTGAATAAACTGTACAGTGGATTAATTTAAGGTGCTTGTCAGCCCCAGAGGATATGGGAACATCTCTAGAACTGAAGCATGCAGTTTGCTTCCCTGTGGCAAGCAGTGTCAGCAAAGTGAAATGGCCTRCCCTCAGATCATGCTCCTTTCATCACTCTAATCTTTAGCTGATCTTCATGATGAATATCTTCTTCTTTCTATACATTTTAAAAATAGGAGAACAAAGTATGCAAAAACTCTTTTGTGTCTTTTAAATCTGCTGCTCTCCAGAAAGCTAAAAGCTGGAATTTATAGAGCAGTTAAATCCTGCAGTAAACTCTGGTGTGTCTATATTATGTTTCAGTTTGGATCAAAAGCGCACTTTTTAAGCACATTTCTTGATTGCCCTCACTAATCACACTTTGCTTCTCATCATGGAGCAATCTCAGCGCACACAGACTGGGCCTCTTTTGCGATGAAACTAAACTGAGGCTTGCAATGCACTCCAGATGCAAATAGGCCTTCGGTGCCTGGGACCAGGCTGGAGCTCATCTGAAGTACAAAAATTGTATTAATATGCATACCAGAGACATCAGGTCCTGAGTAACAACTGTTTTGCTCTACTTATCCTCTCCTACTGGTCCAGACTTCTTACTAATGTAGATGTTGCCATTAAGGAATTGGTATTAGCATGCATGTCTGTAGCAAAACACCTACTAATGACAAAACAAGCTAAAAACCTAACAACATTAATAAATTCAGAATCATTGAAAAATTAAGCACAATTTTCTTAAATAATAAGGCAACTGAAATCCACATATAGGATAAAGCAGTTGTGATATAACATAGCTGATAAATGTCTATACATACAGAATGTCATTAAATCAACATTTTTTACTATGGCTGCACATACATGACTTCTTCTTGTATAATCCTGCAAAGGCTCCTAGTGTCCAAATTTGAAAAGAAAAAGTAAAGTCTCTAAATTCAAAATAACATGCTTGTACATTGTCCTGATACATGTAATATCATGCCAAAGTAAATGGTTTTGTTCCTTTTCATTTACACTTTAAAATATAAACATAAAAATATAAAAATATAAAATATAAAAAAGTTAAACATGATATAAAATAGCATGTTCCAGGCCTTGAAACACCAACCAAAAATATATCTCAGTAATTTGCTTTCTACAAAATGCATGTAACTCACTTTTCTTTTTATTGTGAGTGTCAGTGCTCTTTTACAGCATATTTTTATTACTTCTTGCCATTAAAACTTTTCAAAATTTGTAAGCCCTCCTTTTCAGCATCATTATAGCTATCTAGCCAAGAAAGTTCATTTATCTATGCTTAGAATAACAGACTAATCTTTTTGGTAGAGTTATGAGGAATTCTTATTTTCCTATGCAAACTAATTCCCTTAAATTATTTCAAAAAGACAATGGTTTTAACATTTCCATTTCAGTCCATGCAGTTTTCCAAACAGCTATGCTTTTCCACAATTACTAGATACTCTGTCCAAACTGGGTGCTGTTTTGTACGACAATTACAACTGTAGGCAGTTATTCAGAACCCAGAAGCACCCTAGTTTCATTAATATCCTTTTGCCATGTAACATAGTACTTCCTGAAAATGTTTCTCACAGCATCTCAGTCAATCCAGTTTACATTTATGAAGTGTCCTTCATGCAAATGCCCCAGGCACACTGCAAATTTAATATAAAAACAGATACAATAAATATTTAAAAGGCGAAATCAAATAAAGACAATTTAGTTCTGCCTTACGAGTAGACAGTAATTTTGATGTTTTCATGTATAAATGAAAATTCAGTGGATGTGATTGGGACACAGATATACATACTGTGAGGGCTGATAACCACAGGAACCTGGAAGAAAGGCTGGAAGCTCTGCAGGACTCAATTGGCCTTACAGGAACATTCTAGCTATCAAACAGTAGGCCAGGTTAGGATGGAGCAGTGACACCCTCTAGCTTTTACCTGAAGTGGACAAGATGTGTAGCAAGGAATACAAGTCAAAGCATCACTAAAAAAGCCTGGTTAAGGTATGCAATTAGGAACAGAGACCTTAGGTTCTAGTTCCCATTCTCAGGAAAACATAGGCAATGCTAATTAGACAAAAAAAAAAAAAAAAAAAAAAACGATATAATGCAGCCAGTATTATATAGTGGGACTTCACTTTTCATCTAAAAGTGAGCTAACCAGGATGGTATTGTGACTAGCCTGCTCTCCTTCTGCAGCAATAAATCTTCCATTTTCTGCTGCACTGCCCTTCAGAGTTAGCACTGAATGGATTTACTTTGCCTATAGCTTGGTAAATCAAGACCTGAGAGATGCATATTTGAACTGAAGAAGTAAAGCATATCTTTTTCTATCAGAGTGTGTTAGTATCTGGTATATTAAAATTGGAGTCCACCTTCATTATCACATCCTCCAGGTGTGTTTTTTTGTTGTTGTGTTTTGGTGTTTTTTTAAGGGAACACCACTATTATGCCATTAAGAACACTTCAAGCAGGTTACAAAGCTTCTTTAGGGAACTAAGGTATCTCCTTGCTAAGTTGCTACACTSCAAGAGATCATAAATAAGAGCTTATCCAGGCCAGAGAACAGCTGCACATTTAGACAACATCCATGCCAAACCAGAAGGGAGCACTGAAGAAATTTATCAGATTATAATTTAAAGTTTTGAATTCCTCACCTGAAGGAAAACAGCCCTCATTTCATCCTGAATCCTTTAACAGCAGAGCCGGTAAAAACATAGTTAATGTGGTATAATTAAGACTTCTAAGGAAAGGTCACCAGCACCAAGGTCATAGTCATTATCTGAGGCAGTTAAAGAGCTGCCACTTGCAGATACCAGCATGGATTACACCTGAGATATCCATGCTGAAGAACTAATCAATAGGAGTTCGGTTTTATCTCTCCTAAGTTCAAGAAATTTTGAAGACATGCATGTTTGGATAACATGGGCAATTATGCAAAGCATCAAGCAGCTTCCCAGGATCTCAAAGACTGCAAGAAATGTATCTATGTATTATCTGTATACATATGACACACCAGGATAGGACAATGAATAAAGTTATTCTGTGGAAAAAAGCAAATATAAAGCAAAACACAATCCCTATTAGATGGTGAGAGGCAGATGGGAGGAATAGGAACTCTGAAAATAATGGGGATTAGCTAAAACATTAATTCCCTGGAGCAACATACTGGATTTGCCAGGAGAAGCAAAATCTAACCCAGGCCAAGTTAATTAAAGAAAAAAAAAATCATGGTCAATAGTGTAATAGGCAGAAGAAAAAGCTTTTCATCAGGCCCAAAAAAGGAGCTTACCTTAAAAGGAAATATGTATTTTCATTGCAGATCCAGAAAAAAATATTGGGATTATGAATTTACTAAACACCATTTGATTAAAAAAGGTCAAAGGATTAAAATATTCTTGATACTCTGCTGCCCAAACCTTCTTCACTCTTTCAGCTACCTTCATTTAAAGGCCTCAAGCATAGGGAAACAGTTTCTCACGTGTGTAATATGAGCTTTTGATGCTGAAATTCGCTGGCCTGCTCTATGCAGGTCAGACTAGTCAATAGTGATTGTCCCCATTGTCTTTAAATCCAGTGAAGTAAAACTAACATAGACACACTAGGCAAAAAATACAACTGATTTTGAACGACGTTATAGACCATAAAGGTTTTACCTTCATCAGAATATTCTGACTGGAATTATGCAATGTTTTGCAAGCATCTGGCTTCCTCCACATCTGGCTGTCATCCAGTCTTAGCAATAAGGAGCACAGATGATAGGAAGTACTCACAGATTTTGTATCTTATTTCAGGCCTCTCTAGCAGTGGGGATTCTTTCCAGCCTTCCTAAAAATTATTTCCTTTCAGAAATGGGAGAAGAGTGGCAGCAGTTAGCAGAGCTGCTTGGGAATGGTGTCTATAAAACATACATCCTAGGGTACTCTCACGTGACTTAGCTGTGTGGTACTCAGCCTGAAAACCAGATATGACGCTGAACACATCACCTTTTGTGTAATGTTGGCTACAAGGATTGCCTTGCCTTAACCACTTTACCTGATGAGTTTCTTAGATCCACATTAACCCTATACTGCATTTTATGGTGATTAGCATTCTTGGGGCTTATTCTTGCAATGATACCTACATTTGAACAGGGAACTCACTAAAGAGAAATGACCAAAGTTTCCTCCCTTCCTAGGAATGTCCACATAAACAAAGGAATCCAATTCATTTTTGTGAAGGGTTTATATTTATTTTTCTTTTAATTTATAAGCCACATCTCATATGTTTTCTGTAGAGTGTTAAGAAAATCTCCTATTTAGTTCCAGGACCAGCCACAGATTTGTTTTCTAAAATAATTTTAAACAAATCTAGAAACAACTAAAATATACCAAGTAGGAAATGTTATACTTTGTATTTTTCAGGATGTACAGCACGGTCTTTTAAGGTACATATACTAAATGTTCTGAGACTTGTAATTAAAATATCAACATGTTAAAGCACTGGAAATTTTAGTTACATGGGCATTGCCTCTAAAATAGGACAGAATTTTACATGACTGATACTGCAATATCAAAGCTGAATAATTCTTAGCTAGTGCTGACAGTCCAATATTAAAAAATAACATTTTCTTATGAAAGGGTCATCTTATCCTATTTGCATTCTGATTAGAAATATAATGTCTTCATTAGTCAAAGATATCCTGTTATATAGTATTAAGAAATCGAAAAATATATATTTGGAGTCAATCCAGCAGTGCCATGCATGAATTGCAGTGCAAATATGTATCTTACGTATTAAACACAACCACTGCTGGAACATGGAGGGGTTATTTTTTTAAAACAAATGCTGCAGATCAGGCAAAAAGAAACCCACAGCTCTGATTTTGTTCTGACTTTTTCCAYTGATTCCTTTTCAGTCAAATACTCATGTCTATATGCTCTGAAGAGTTTAGCACAATTCACCTCAATTAACATATCTTTATCCTGCTATTTAATGATTCCCAAATTATAAATTTAAACAAGCTAACACAGAAAATCCTTTCTTGGTAAACAAGCAGCATTGCTGCTGGCAAGCTGAGGCCCTTGAAGCATCCCGCTTGAAGCTGTGTATGCCTCGAAGGTGCCCATCTGGTTGTTCAGTCTCTTCGTAAGAAAAGAATTCATGTCTTCTCCCAAGGGAAGCCCTGTTCAGTTGTTAACAGCTTTAGAGTAATTTCCTCATTAAGTAAGAATGTAACCTGGTCAGGATCCTTTGCAAGGCAATAACTGTTTAGTTAAAATTAATTAAGATGTTTAGTTAATATCTTGGTAAAATGGAGGACTGAATGGCTGAGGTGTTTGGTAATGGGACATTGCGCATTTCATTGCAAGGCTGAATAGTTCAAGATGATTGTGACCAAAATCTCATTAGCCTCTAATAAGCATTCAGTGGCATTACTAGATAATATTTGCAGGATGTCCAGAGTTCCAACATGATGCTGAATGTAGCAGTTACCAGTCCTGCCATTTGTCACATACTGGTAGACTTAAGCACTCACAACTCCCTACTACTATTAATGAGACTCTAAGGGGGTGGCAAATGCAAATGGGGGGACTAGGRTCTGGGAAAAAAAAAAGGTGGAGTACACTTTAAACCCCAGAATAAGATTACATGGGGAACTATTAGAGGACTTATTTTAAATTCATTACTTCATGAGAAAGCATTTGTAAGATTCACTTACACTTCTCAGACCAGTTCACACAGGACCAGTATTCCCAGAATGAGCCCATTGCATGCCATTTGGGGACAGTCACCGCAAAAGTCAAGGATGGAAGTAATATAGATATGGAACTATCATCTTGCTGAAAGATGTCCTCTTTATACCAGCATGTAGGCAAGGCTACATGAGGGAAGCTTGTTAGCTATTGCTCATTCTTTACCTGCACTGCATCTATAATTTAAAAAGAGGAGTTCCATCTGCAGGGCCATCCATCTGGTGTAGTACAGAAGCATTAAATTCAGAATGAAACATTAAAACACAAGAGCAAGGCAAGCACTGAAGCCCAAGGCAAAATGGGAGCAGTATAGTCCTTATGGAGATGTAGAGTACAACACGTGTTTGTCCTCAAAATGAGCCAGAACAAACCTTTATTCCACAGGCCAACTCATGACTTGACTTGTGGCAGAAGAGAGACAAGGCACCAGAAAATCTCTAATTGCAGTTAAACATGGGCACTGAACTCCACTGTATTTCTGTTCCATTCAAATTGAACCCAGAACTAGCAAGCAGATGACCTTAAGCTTCCTTTTTTTTTTTTACTTTTTTTCATGACTTTAAAGCAAATGCTTGATCATTTCCTTTTTCGTGTGTGTGTGTGTGTGCGTGCGCACACCTTTCCTATCCATGAAATAGAGGTTGTACTTATTTACCCACCTTACAGGTGTGTATTGGTAGGATGACTTTGTTAAAATTTCTGCAGTATTGTATCTAAATACACATCTAATGCTTTTTTCTCATGCAGAAGCTATGCCTGATTTATAACCCAAAAAAGATATAATAACTGCTCGTAGGTAAGGTAAGATTTACTACTGTACCTTCAGTTAGCAATGCAAAATAGAAGTCATCTGTCCAAGGCTCTCAGCTGACATGCTGGAATTCACAGCACTTTGATGTTTCCCTTCATAATCCATACATTGCAAACTTATATTATTTTTTAAAAACCTGACCAACATTTGATTTAAAAAATGCTGCTAAAATCTAGAGCAAAAGAGAACCCACAGGGAAATATTTTCTTTCTTCAGTTTTTGTTGCCTGTGGATTATATGGTCCAACACAGTCAACAGTTATTTTGAAAGCCAGAAAAGATGATATACGATAGTAATTTGAAAGAAACAAATTGGATCTAAACTTTATATAGTGGAACATAATGTACTTGGGAAAAAATAGTATAACTATTTCTTAAAGAAAGAAAGGTTAACAAGGGCGACACTTAGAAACTGTGGAAATTCATAAGGAAGCTATTTATTTCACTTCCCCAAAACTTGATGACCGTATCAGGAACTGTTTTATTTACTTCTACAAATGCAAAAACACAGCAGAGAAGCATGCTTGCTTACAATCATAACAGCTATAGAAGAGCTGAAATGCACACTCCTATCCAACTACCTACAACTGACACACTGAAACAAATGGACAGTACCCAAATAAGACTCTTCCAGATCCCAAAAGTAGTACCCACCTCACTTAAGGGGACTAAAAGTTGAGCATCAGTGTCTGAGCTACTAGCTCAAAGTTCCCTCAGGCACTGGAAAAAAAAACATAAATAAATAAAAAATATAGCAAACTCCAAAGAGCTATATGTCTGACCTCCCCTAAATGTTTTAAAGAAGAGATAAATTTTCTCTCTAATGACCTTAAGGAAAGTGTAGCATTAATAAAAGGTCTAACTGTTAAGTCCATCCCTAAAAATCTATCCCCACATGGTAATTCAATATCTCTGCTTGATCTCTCCTTGGGTGACTGTTCCTTTCCCAGACCTGCTCATTCACATCAATAAAGGGGAAGTGAAGATGTCTATGATATTGAGTAGTGACTCAAGGATAACTTAATAAAGCACTGTATAGGCTAGACTCGCATATGGCATAAATAATTCTTGGAGCAGGATAGACTGTCATGTCTCTATGCTGTATTTTGGACTGTGTAAGCTAAGTAAGCTGTATATCTAGAGGTATCTAACTACACCTACAATATCCTCCTCCTTCAGTGGTTGACATAATGGAATGACTAATTTTTAGATCCTAGTAGGGTTAAACATAGTAGTCATCTAGCCCTCTCAAGACCAAACCAGCTAGATCTTCATGCAGGCAAATCTCTAGGCAGCTCAGAACTGCTAGAGGATAGGCTATCTTCAGATATCCATAGACATCTCTAGCACTAGACAGAAGATGCAATTTTTATGTGAACTGTTTCACATACCTGTATCCTCTAATAGATCTAAGTCATATGAGGACTTCTAAAAAATCCTAGGAACCTGCTATATTTTTTGACATCTGGCCTAAGTGACTTCTTCAATGTCCAGAGAAAGTCTGAAGAAAAAAAGCAGGGAACAAAACTTCTCTTCTATCCCAAGTTCTATGACAGTAATCTTGTCACCAAACCTCCTCTGTCCTCTACTGCAACAGTCTTCAAAATTGTCCCAAACACTTGAATGACATTTTTTCACCATCTTATGTTCTGCAACATTACTTTTTGAAAAAGAATAACCAACATTGTTCTTTGATCAACAGATGCAGTGCAAAACCCAGTCTGCTCACTGTAGGCCTCAGGAGATCAACTTTCTCAGCTCTGAGAAGTGTTTCTCTTTATTATTTTTTCCTTAGATGATTTTATTTTGTCCTCATTTTGTACTGTAATGAAAGTACAAAAGGAAAAACAATTTATGAGTGGCAATTATATAGACTGCATCAGCTATATTTTCCATTACCATCTGGCTTCTCTTATCCTTATAAGTTAGACAGTAGAAAGATAAGCAATAGAATTAAAATGAATAAATCTTTTGTTGATCTTCAGAAAAAATAATGATTGGATCATTATGAAAATGGTGCTTCTTTTTAAAATGTCACACATAATTGTGCATAGCCAGAGTTAAATGAACCAGTAAATGGATTGGCATTAATAATTATATTGGATATGCATGCAATTTCAAGTATTAACTAATAAAAATGATTGATAATTTTTAGATAATTGCATTTAAGAATATGAAAGAAGTTTTAACAAAATGTGACTTGTAGCTTTTTAGAGAAGTTAATTAAATACTTGTTAAACATAATAATAATTTATTTTATCATTGGTATTTTATGAATAAAATAAAATAAAAAGAGAATAATCTACAGTTTTTATAAGCACTGGAGTGTCACAAACCTGTAAACATAAATCTCAATTCTTTATGACTGTTTCTCTCTTCTCCCTGTACTGTCAATTTGCTTCCTGAAATTCTTTATGGTTTGACATCCATTAATCTATAGTGAATGTTCTGCCTTCACCTCTCATTACAGGCTTGTTAAAAAAAGAAAAGAGGAAAAAGTATGATGATGAAACAAAAATATACTGGAATTGCAAAGTGGTTTCAAGACTCCTGACCCTGAGGAATTACTAAGATACTTTAGAAAGGAAGATGGCATTATTTACATTGCAATAAACAAAAATCATTGTTTTTAACTTGATCTGTTAGGGATTATTAAGTGTTCATCTCAGTAATGTCCATATGGAGAAATAATTATTCCATCAAATAATGACTCTGCTTTCCAGGCACTATAGCATACTTCTAATAACACTTTCTAACAGAGGAGGGAAATGGTTCTTTATGGTTACAAATTCACGGTTTAATTCATAAAAATACAAAGATAAATCTCCAAAATCATTTTACAGACCACATTGTATTTGCCTGATACATATATTTTAAAAAGAGGGGAAAAAAGCCTTTCCCACAGGAACTGGGGGGGGAAAAAAAGTATCCCTTATCAGCTTGTATTTCCATTCCTTCCACATATTTCAGCAATCAGCTATCACAGCCTTTCTCTGTATTTGTAATATTATGAATACAAAAACTATTAAAAAAACACAGTGGTCAATCAGCAAAATGAAGCATTCAGAAGTCATGAAGTGCTGGAATCTTCATTCATTTCTCTTCACTGTATACTTTAGGATGAAGATCATAATTATGTGATAATATTTTTACACAAGTTTTTCCCCATTCTGTACAGAAAATGGATAATGTTTGGTAATTGAGCAGCTGAACAGAAAGCTTTCACTGAGCTGGCTTTGGTCTTCCTAGCCCAGGTGCTGGGGACTTACACATGTCATGGGAGACTGAGACTCAGTCTCCACACACTCTGGAGGAGGATCTGAACCCCTAACAGCCACCTCTGAGATCAGTGGCCAGCAGGCCTGTGTTGTCAGACCAGCAGAGTATTTGGAAAGAATGAGAGTGCTCTATGTCTTCTAGACACCATTCAGTTTTGATAAGTAAAGTGTTGGAGAAGGGGCAAGAATTTAGGTGAATTCCTTATCCGCCTACCTAAAGAATTATCTTCTCACTTTCTATTTCAAATAGCACTCCATTATTTTAAGGGAGGAACAGCAGTGCTGGGTATTGGGGTTGAAATAGCCTTACTTTGAATATACTATGGGCCAACAAGTTTGTTAAATAGGTTAACCTTACTTGTTAAGTATTCAGAAAGGAATATTTATATACTTGAGGATATTTATATTTAAGGAATATAAGAATACTGCTTCATTTTATAATCCTTATGTTTATTACATTTTTTAAATTCCTTAGATTTTTATTTACAGAATAAGAGAAAAATGTCAATATCTACCAATATGAAGTATGGTAGATATGGAATCTACCACTGAGAATGATAAATAAGTTTCCACACACTCTGATAAGTTGTTCAGAACTGGTACCTCCGATCTGACAGATACAATATTCACTTGGGCACTGAGACACTTAGGTTCCAGTCTCTGCCCCAGTGGAGTTTTAGATTTTGCATAGAAAAAAAACCCCATTGTCAAGCAACCAAACTTCTCCAGGACAATACTGATTACAGAACTTAGGCTGCAGCAAGTGACCTTTGGTGACAAAGCAGTCTGGACTAAAGACACTTGGCAGCTGAGCAATCTTCTGGAGGCAGTCAAGCAAATCCAGAACCTGGCTGGCTTCAGGGAACTTTTTTCTTTTTCTCTTTCTTTATTTGGGCATGGGGAAGGCAGAGGGGAAATGGTGGAAGGAAAGGACAGAATAGGGGAGAGGCTGGCTAAAGCTGACATGGACTTTCACCTACCTTTCTTTCTCAGGGAAAAAAAAAMCAGCTTTCTCTCCTCCCAAGAAGAATTCTTACTCTTTAAAGAAAGAAGTCATACTTCCCTAATAAATGTCTAATTTATAGATACCTTGTATCAGTAGAATAGATAGATTGCTTAGGAATTTTTCATCATGTAGTCTTATTAAATGCAAAAAAAGGAACCTCATATGTACATATAATTTAGAAAGTTGAGATATATTACTGTTATTTTTCTTCAGATTTAGCACTAAAAGAACATTCATATAAAATTTTTGAGTGCTTGACAATAATTATGCTACTAATAGCAACAGCATACACACATAACTACTCAGAATACATTAACCTTGCTGGTCAACAGCCTTAAATACTCAAATGCAGACAACAGTTTTCCGCAACCTATCAGCTACAGAAGAAGGAAGAGCCCAGAAAAGCTTTTCTCTTCTCACACTGAGGGACATAATTTCATCCTTTTCCCAAGAATGTATCAGACAAGCAGATTTTTTAGTGTTTCTGGAAGACCGCTAAATTCAGATTATTTCAGAGAAAAGGTAGAGAAGAAATTCCAGGTTCTCAAAGTCCCCTGAGATTTTTTTTTTCAATAGTCCATCCATTTTACTCTGCATGCAGCCTAGGTCAAATAACTAAAATGGCTTAGAAACTTCTCAACATGGAAGCATGGTTTCTCAGCTAAGCAGATCTTGGAGCATTTAAAGTTCTATAAATTGTAATCAGCACTTTAAAAGATCATCCCCAAGGTAGCTGGCAACAGCCCCGAGGTATCTACAAAACTGAAATAAGGCTGCAGAAATCATTTCAGGTAAACTCCACAGTGAGACAAAAACAGTGCATGTAAGAGGAAAAAATGATGGCAGTTCAGTGCCCAAAAGAACAATACAGTCTCATTACGAGGCAGCAGTAAGAATCAGTGAGGAAGGCTGGCCTTATGACACCAAAGGATTCAGAACATTTACCCTGAGCCCTAGGATATTTCAAATTTGGAGGCACTAATAGAATAGGATAAATGAAATGTGACGGAAACATCAATAGTTAAATTCATAAAGCCTCAGTGTCTCTCTAGTCATTTCTTCTCTCATAGGGAATGACTTAGTTCTTTAGTTAATCTTATAATTTACACTTTATTGAGCATATAGCTAATATTACTACTCTTATTATCAGATACATCTCTGACTTATAATAACTAATTATAAATATGTTGGGCAGGGTAGGTATAGTATAACAAAACAGTTATATCTAATCAACCAGCAAAAGCCAACATCTACCAGTGAGGTTAGGGTGAGTATTTCAAAGGGGTAAACTCAGAAGAATCAAAGCACCTAAACCAATTTGAGCACTTGACAGGTTTTCTCTTATTTAATTGTATGAGTTGTGAATATAGAGAAAACCTTTGTAGATCATTTAACACGGTCAGACTTTTACAGCTACACGTGTGCATAAGCTAAGTCAATCTGATCAGCTGCTTTTGAATAAATTTACATCAAGGTCACAGAAAGCTGCATCTGTCTCATAATATTACTTCTTTATTTGCCATTATGTTTACAATTTACATTGCTCTTTGCTATTTACTGTACAGGATCACTGAGCGTTCATTTTATTATGTGCTGCACAAAACATAAATAAAAATAATCAAAGCATTATTTTATGATAGTTTATATCCCAAGCACAGAAGTCTTTAACAGAAATAGCTGTACAGACTCTGTGAAGAGGTTATACCATATGGACTGAAGGGAAATTTGTTACTATTGCAATAAAGTCAGAACAATGACATGAAAACAGATTTGTCATTTTGAAGTAAGATCACGGACTGCTCTATGGAGAATTTTTTTTTCCCCTTAGTAGTGCATAATGAAAAGGATTTGCTTTGTGTGAGTGCATAAAATATCTCTACAAATAAACTTAAGTGCAGATCTCAATACAAGCTGTAAAAAAAAAGGGGATTAAGAATATACTATGAAAACTTCCCAGGCCAGTGTTTTGACCCTCAAAAGGTATTTGACCTTAATATTTACCAGCCTTTAGAAACTAGCCGCTACTTAACCCAGTAATTACTTTACCAGAATGATGTCATTGAGCAAAGGGTTAACAGATGACAATATTTAACTTTCAACAGACTTATCACTTTGCAGGTTTTGCTTTTTTATTTTTTCTTTCTTGCTTGCCTTGATAAAGCATAAGAGTAAAATGTTAACATGAGTCTTGAAAGTTCAATTTCCACCTTGTATAATGCACTTGGCTCAGAAATGACATATATTTGGCACTATTCTACTTCATCAGTGTTAATCATATTTTCTTTCAGCTTATCTTCAAAGATTTCATCTGCCTTATACATTCAGTTCATCTGGTTTCAAAGTCATTTTTTATTTTCTTATCTTTTTTAAATTCTTCATTGTTGGTTATTTAATTCTTTTTTACATTGTTAAACAGGATTTTAGAAAGCATCTCCCTAAAGAAAGCTAATCCATATAATATAGAGTTCACCTTCAAAGCATATTAGATCACGCTGTACTTTTTGTTACAGAACATAAAAATGTAAGGGCAAAATGACTAAATTGTATTTCAGTCAGGATTCCTGCTACAAAGTCAAAAAAGTCCATCATCATTACCAGAAGTACAGTTAGTAAAGCAATAGGGAATTTGGAAAGGTAATTTTTAGAGGATGTATTTTTGAAGTACTGTACAACAGCCAGTAGAGTGCAGAACAATTTTCATCTGACCCAGGATTCTGTGGGAAATTAACTGCCTTTAATTTTATGATGTGATGTATGATATTCTGCAATAAAGTACACAGAAATTCTTAAATGTCAATGTATACGGCACTTTGTAAACAAGAWACACAGTCAGGAAGTCTGATGTGTTTCTGGAAACTATCCCCAGGCTCAAAAGACTGAAAATGGAGAGCTGCCATCTTCTGTCTGAATTGCAACTACTACGAAGAAGACGTATTTATTTGTAAGACCCCATTGACTTCCAGATCTAAAGATGCCTTCACCTTACAGAATTCATGAAAAAAACATACAAATTAGATGGAGGGACAGAAGGATGTTATCTTCACATTAGAAAACAACACCAAAGAAAGCATATATTACCAACTGATATATGCATACACATAACTGAAGCAATATATTTCACTTCTTGTGGTGTTCAAAATAATAATTTAATATCAGTATAACAGAAATTTACATTCACCTTTATTTTCTGATTGAAACATGTACCTTTTAAGCTTGCCACATCTACACCTGAATGCCCCACTCTTTAGGAAAATGCTGTTGATTCAGGAGTAATGAGGAGGTGCTGCATTGAGTGTAAGATTCAAATTGTAGATTTAAATGAAGGTTTCAGCAGAATTAAAATTCACCTGGGCAAGGAGAAATTTATGGTTGTACAAGTATTTTGACTTGACCTCCAAAAAAGCGTTGCTGTTTACATCAATGTTGAAGATGTCTTTTTAATACTTATTCATTAACAAGTAATTGCATCATAATAAGCCATTAGGTGGAAAGCAGTTGGTCTCTCCCTCTAGGCTTGACATAGAAACAATGCATCTTGTTCATCCCCAGCTAGAAAACCTAATTCTTTACTGTGCATGACAGGTAGCATGGTCAAATTCACTGGAGTGCACTTACTCTGGACTTCTCATTAGTGGGTGAAAAAGAGGCATCTCCAGGTGGCAGTTCAGTCCATCTAAGATATGAATCCTCCAAAATGTTTTAAACAGCTCACCGCTCACCTTTGATTGCAGAGATCACAAACAGGAATAGCTTTTTGCACATAGAAACCTAACACAGAAGGTATTAATTGAGCCATGAGGCTTTCACTTCTCAAGAAACTACTTCAACCCCAGTACAGATCAAACTGGTACGTCAAAGAACTTATTACTAGGTGAAGTGAGTGCTGCAGCAAAAACATTACATGCCATGAAGCAGATTTGAAATGGGTAGATTTCAAACACAACTTTATGAAAAATAACTAAAACACTCTCTTAATTATTCTGCAGTTAAAAATCACAAATTTGTTCTTGCTCCCCGAGACAGGGAGGGGCCATGTTTTTGTGTTCATTTGCACAACAGTCAGCATACTGGCATTTCACAGAATCACACAGAATCACAGAATGGTTGAGGCTGGAAGGGACCTCAGGAGATCATCTAGTCCAACCCCCCTGCTCAAGCAGGGTCACCTAGTGCACTTTGCACAGGATCGCGTCCAGGCGGGTTTTGAATATCTCCAGAGAAGGAGACTCCACAACCTCTCTGGGAAACCTCTTCCAGTGCTCTGTCACCCTCACAGTGAAGAAATTTTTCCTCATGTTCAGATGGAACTGTCTGTGTTTCAGTTTGTGCCCGTTGCCTCGTGTCCTGTCGCTGGGCACCACTGAAAAGAGTCTGGCTCCATCCTCTTGACACCCTCCCTTAAGATATTTGTACACGTTGATAAGATCCCCTCTCAGCCTTCTCTTCTCCAGGCTAAACAGGCCCAGCTCTCTCAGTCTTTCCTCATGAGAGAGATGCTCCAGTCCCCTAATCATCTTTGTAGCCCTCCGCTGGACTTGCTCCAGTAGTGCCATGTCTCTCTTGTACTGGGGAGCCCAGAACTGGACGCAGTACTCCAGATGTGGCCTCACCAGGGCTGAGGAGAGGGGGAGGATCACCTCCCTCGAACTGCTGGCAACACTCTTCCTGATGCACCCCAGCACACCATTGGCCTTCTTGGCCACAAGGCCACATTGCTGCCTCATGGTTAACTTGGTGTCCACCAGCACTCCCAGGTCCTTCTCGGCAGAGCTGCTTTCCAGCAGGTCAACCCCCCACCTGTACTGGTGCATGGRGTTATTCCTCCCTAGGTGCAAGACTCTGCACTTTGAAGGCAGCACAAGGGTTTCAATACTGCTGAAATGGAAATCATATCTTGTTAGCAGGTGTGAGGTGACATGGTAAACCATAATGCTTCTTGAAAATGCTGGAAAGTGTATTGTATGTAAGAGATTAAAGAGATCATTCCCCAAGGCTCTCTGTGGCACTTCATCTCTGTGCTATCCTTGCATATTGGAAAAGTAGACAAGCATCTGCTCAGGAGCCACCATTTTGCTGTGGTTGTATTGCAATCTACTAGTTTGTCAACCAAGCCACAAAGAAAGAGAAATTATTATAGTTGCCATAAGGGGTTGTATTGAAAATTTATGGCACCTCAAAGTTTAAGGAAAATAAAGGCAGTTAATTTAGATCACACTAAAAATCCATCTTGCCCAATACCTTGCTACTGAGAAAGACCTCTCCTGCCTCTGATAGAGGCCTGAGGTTGCAGTGAATGCCTGAAGAGGGATATAGGAACAGGGCAAACATATACGATAGTGTCCCAGAACATGTAGCTATCCTCAGCAAATTGAATCTTGGATACTTCCTGAGCCAGGAACGGTCCCTATGTACTTTGTAACCCTCAGTGGGTTTCTTTTGCTGAAACTGCCCATGAAAAACCTTGAAGGCAAGTAAACTTTGAGCACACACAACAATATGGAAGAAGCAGATCTACAGCTAAAGCATTTCTATTATATGGAAGACTTTTTGCTTGAAAGGCTTATCTTCCAGCTTTGTTTGATTCTTTGTAATGCTTTTATAAGGAGATGCAATAAACAAACAAACTCTAATCATCGTCTCGACCTTTTTTTCCCCCTAATTTTATAAACTTCTATTGTTGTTTTCTACCTTCCCTCCTTTTTCACTCTAAAAAATTCTAGATTATGTAGTCATGCCTTTTATGGAAGCCATTCCATAATTTTGATCATTCTTGTTGCCTGATACTGACCCATCTCCAGCATTATTAGACATACCCCTTTTAAGATGGGGGACCAGACTGTACACTGAAGTCCAGATTGACATGGTTTAATTGATGGCATAATGGCATTCCCCGGTTGTTTGCTCAGTCTTTCCTGATAATTCATAATGTTCAGTGCACTTATTGACCTTTCCTAAATGAACTGACCCTTTCCTGGAACTATTTGATTTGCTTTATGTTGATGCCTGAATATTTTCTTTTTTCTATTTTTTTCTAAAATTCTATTTTTATTCCTAAGGAAAATCAAAGGAAGGACTAACCTAATACACAATACTTCATCAATAAAGGTAATTAAACTGAAACCTGGTTTCAGTGCTACACCTTTCTTATTCTTAAAAAAAAAAAAAAAGAAAAGAAAAGAAAAGAAATTACTAAGAACATATAGCAGTCTGATTCACATTATGTATTTGTGAGCATAATGACATTGCCAGAAGCACAAATGTAGGTACCTAGTTCTGGAAGGAAGGTAATACTATTTGGATTTGTTTGATTTACCTTTAAAAATATTTACTTTGAATTTTATTTCAGCATTTTCTTTCATTAACCAAAATTAGTTAGACAGTGCTGAAAAACAAAAAGCACTCAGTCCATGTTATTTTACCTACACCTACTACTAAAAAGAATGGAAAAGGTAGATTGGGGACAGTAATGTCAGAACATGATTCAAAGAAGCACAGAGGTTTTGCTCACTGTGATTTGTGTGATCTTAATCATTATTCAGACAAATGATAGGTACCCAGGAAAATGTCTGTAAATCCCCAGTTTCATCTATTTCATCAAGAAGTGGTGTGTAGCTGACAGTTGCTGGTGTTTCATTAGTAAATCTTTGGTTAAAATATTTTAGATATGAATCTGGGAGTGCAAATAAAATTGTTTGACTTGTATCAGTGCTCTATTTTTTTCTTTTTCTTTTCTTTTTTGCATTTAAAAATTTATCAGAGATTTTGTTATATCACACAGTTTCTTGGGCACATAAAAAATGATGGAATCATGGTTGTAGATGTTAATTCCATGTGAATTTGGGGTCATGGAAACAAAATACTAATCATCATATAGCCAGGATGTAAGATCAAATCTAAGAGAAGGAAACAGACTCCCGGAACACATTCAGCGTCTATGCATAATGTAAATACAAGGGTTAAAATCTGACCCACTGAAAGTCAGTAAAAAGCTTTGCTGATACCTGAAATAGCTGAAAAGGCAGTTCAGATGGTAAATCTTTCCACTATGGCATTCTGCAGTGCTTGTCACCTTGAACACAAATACCTACCCCTAAAAGGATAGGGCTAATTATTGATGAGATACATTACAAAATATGATAATAGCAACCTTAATGCTTTCATAACCCAGTTCAGGACAATGACATTTTTTGTGGAAAAGAATATTCTTTCTAATGACATCACCTACAAGAAGCATTCAGGATTCTTCAKTATCTTCCCAAAATTCCTCTGGGTGATATTTCCAGGAATGTGCCAAAAACATAATATGCATTGGAGAACTAAAGAAAACAAGATACCCACTACAACTCTTTATATATCATAAAGTTGACCTCTATTATATGACCTACAGAGAGGATTATGAATCTATTGACAGTGCTGGCAAAAAAAAAAAAAGAAAAAGAAAAAACACTATTTCTCCAAATATATATTTTACTCGTGCAACCTTTTTCTGTTACAGAATCTCGGGGATCAGAATTATAATCCAATCTGCCCAACTGTGCACCATTTATAATCATATCTCTGTTGTCTGTAACATATGGCTGCATTATGCTTCTTTACCCACAGGTCTGCAAATATGTTCAGGATCTGCTAATTGACACCCGTCTTAGATGGATAACTCAGAACTTAAAACACAATTTAATTCATATTCTGCTATGTTCTATTCAGACAAGTCATTATATTAGGTGGTGCCTACTGCATATCATGTAAAATCCACCCTCACACTGCCCAGACAAATAGAAATGTCATGACGAAAATGAAGTTATTAATGAAGTACCATTTACACTAATAGCCCCATTTATATAGCATACCAGGCTAAGTTTATCATATTACTTCACTAATTCACTGCTCTGATCTCATTTGGCAAAGGATATATATATATATATATATATTTAATTCTGATGATTTTTTTTCTGTCATCAGCTCTGCACACAGCAAAAAGATGAAAGGAAGTATCTGAAAGTAGGTGATGGACCAAAAGCAACTTTGTTTATAAAATGACTCTTTACAATTACAAACACTGTGCATCTTTTCCCAACATCTGTTTATCCTTTACAAGACATTTTGGACCAAGTTCATTCCAGGCTCAATTGGACTGATATCAGCTGAGTCACACCTGGGATGAATTTGGCCCTTTGTGTTCCTCTCAACACTCAATTATCACTTTTAGTCTGGATTAAAAGTTCCTTTCCTGATCTCACAGCTCTTCTAATCCTGTCTGTGACTCTATTTCTCTTATGTGAAACGTTATCACAGTCTACTGACTGATGTTCTTTCTGATGTGTGTTGTTATGTATTAAGCCTATTAATCCCTTGGTATTTTTGCATGTTATTGTAACATAGTCACATAATGTCTACTTCTTTCTTTGTAATAAATAAAAAGATTAAATGCTATGCATGTGGATAATATTCAAAAACTTTAGCTTCGTGCCTCTCTGATCCATCATTGGCCAAAAAATCATCTCCAGCTCCTCTGAACATAACCAAGGAATTATTTCCTCCAAAGCCTATTTAAAAGGACCTCGCTGACCAAGATTGTAAAACAAGCTATTCTTTTGGATGAAAAATCCCAAACTTTTATCACAATGTTTCCATTTCAGCTGCTCCCCTGAAAACAGGCATATTTCACTATAATTATATCTTATTTGCCAGTCCTTTCAGATCCAGCCACACAGGTTGATAAATAGTTACAACTTTGATACAGGTCTATGAAGTAATGCTTCCCCAAGCATATTTTTATTGTTTTATGGTGGCTTTGATCCCCTGCCAGCCACTCCTTTCCTGATCTGTGAACTCCTCTTCCCGTCTGTGTCTTAAAAGCTGCCAAAGGAAAAAAAAGAAAGCAATGCATCAAGAGGAACCAAGGAAAACATAACTAAGCAGAGAAAACACATAAGAAACTTCCAGAGTAAGAGGCAATGACTAGTGATATCTTCCATATGAATCCTCTTTCCACCTGACCACTTACATCATCAAAACAGTATCTTGTCCTCGCTGTATGTTCATATCTTCAGTGTATTTTTTTTCAAATATTATTTTTTCTCATGCAATATTTCTCATTTTTATATATTTTTGATAAAAAATGGCATCAGCTAACAGTAAGCAACTAAATAAAATAAGTTATGTGTTAAAGTAAAAGATGAAGAAAAAGCCATAAATAAAACATAAACAGAAAATCTCTGAAGAATGAATTGTTATTTTAGAGGGCATAATCTGTGTCTTTCTACAGGGCACTAAAGGAAAACAGAGAAAAAAAAACAAAAGTAATGCCTAATTGGTTGTTTATAATGGCCTCAGACTCCATGGGTTTTATTATTTTGCAAAGAGTTATGGGATACTTATAACCTCTTTTGCTGGAAGGCATGAATGTTTCCCATCTACCACTTTTCTTTCAGGGCAAAGGCTGCCTTGTGGCTCTGCAAAATTATAGGCCTGTGCAAGGAAAGGGAATTCTCTAGTTTGAGGTGTCCATGAAACAGTATGAATTCCCCAGGAAATCATAATTATGAAGGAAACATAGAAGTAAGAAGTCAAGGATCTACTTCGTTCTCATCAAGGCAGGTCTTAGTAAGAGAGGAAAAAAAGGGTTGGTCTACCACGGTACAGAATGTCCTACTCTTCACCCCGAGGAGAGTTATACTCTAGCCATCAGAGACTACTTCAGTTTCTGAAACCTTGGAAAAGGATTTTTATTATACCTATGCTTCCTCTTTATCTTGCTACATTCTTCAGTGTCATGACTATTTTTGCTTGGCAATTATTTCAAAAATCAAAACTACTATTTAACATGAAATGAGTGGTGGAAAACACCTCTGTAGCAATAAATACTCACCAAATATTGATCTGGGTAGCCAGAAGGTCAAGGGAAGTGAATTTTGCTCTCTATTCAGTACTTAAAAGATCACATCTGGAGCCCAGTGTTGAGCCCTTTGGTCTGAGAAAGGTATTGACAAAGTAAAGATAGTACAGCACAGGAGCACTACGATGGTTAGGGGGCTGGAGCACATGGTATGCCAGAAAAGGCTGAGGAAACTGGGTTTGCCTGGACTCATAAGGAGAAGGCTAAGGGATGATCTAGTTGCACTCCTTGACTACCTAATGGTGAATTACAGAGAAGACAGAGGCAGACCCTTCTCCTGAGTCCTGTAACAGGTTACCCAGAGAGGCTGTGAAATGTCCATCCTGAGCTCCAGGCTCTAAGAAACCTCATCTAACTATGAAGCTAGCAAGCACTGTTTTGAGGAAAGAGTTGTACCAGAGGACCTCCAAAGGTCCCTACCAACCTTAAATATTCTATGCTTCCATGAAGTGCAAGGACCAACATTCAGAACAACTTGAGTGGCTATTTTGCTGGTATTCTCATCAAAACAGAGTCTTMCTTTATTTATATGAGCAAATGATTCCGTTTCACAGTTCTCTTATTTTCCCACAGTTCACCTCACTAGTGCAAAACATTTTTCAGATCCAGATTGAAGCCTCTCCTCAGCTTCTTTAGCTGGCTTTGAAAAGTGCATGATGATCTACAAAACACACCACGCCATATTCATTATTACTTTAATTAATTAAGATCTTACTCATGCAGTTTAGGCACAGTCCTACAGTGGAACCTGTGCCTCCTGGACCTTCCTGGTGCACAAGAGGAATTTGTATATTATTAATTATCAATATAAATTTGTATTACATGAGCATCTTGAGGCTCTGTGGTGCAAGGCAGTGTCTGAACCCATGCTTGGAATGATACCACTCACCACCGACAAATTAACAGTTGCTAGAGAGAAAACAGGAAAACTGCAGGAGAAGAAATTGAAAGTACAAATCTACAAATGGGAAACTGAGGCTGACAGAGTTGCTTAAAGGCACCTAAGACATTTACTCAGGACATATGCAGGAGCCAGGCAGATATTCACTGAGGATATTCTCAATGGTTTAGACACGGGACTATTTCTTCCTGTCTCTTTTGCCCTTCTCCATGGTGTGCCAGCTAGCTACCTTGAGGAAGGAAGAAGCAGTCATAGCTCTGGCTATCCTGCACCAGCTTACAGGAGTGGGGAGTAATATTGTCTTTGTTTTCTTCTGAAATAAATTTCATTTTCTAGCAAATCATAACTAATATCTTCTCTTTGTTTATTAATCAAGTAAGGCAGAATGGATTCCCCCTGCACGAGACACCTACCTATCCACATTCTTGCATAGGCAGTGGTGAAAAATAACACTGTCAGGCAGTAGTTCATCAGACCTAATTTTGATCTCTACATTAGGATCAGATAAACTGGATCTCTCTTTACATACACTACGGAAACAGTCTAGCTAGGTTCACTCGCACAGAAATTTACATGGAGTTTATGTATAGTCAGATGAATCTTACCTTCATAACTAGGTGACTGCAAACTTAGTTACAAATCAGTCATAAAAAGCAGATGGCTACTTCATCCAAGGTCACAAAATCACAGAATCACAGAATGGTTGAGGTTGGAAGGGACCTCTGGAGATCATCTAGTCCAACCCCCCTGMTCAAGCAGGGTCACCWAGWGCAYKTTGCACAGGATCGCATCCAGGCGGGTTTTGAATATCTCCAGAGAAGGAGACTCCACTACCTCCCTGGGAAACCTCTTCCAGTGCTCTGTCACCCTCACAGT
>NW_020450820.1:62460-238721 GCF_003343035.1 Apteryx rowi
AGGGATGGAGGTGAGGCTGACTGGCCTGTAGTTCCCTGGGTCCTCCTTCTTGCCCTTTTTGAAGACTGGGGTGACATTGGCTTTCTTGCAGTCTTCAGGCACCTCTCCTGTTCTCCAGGACCTTTCAAAGATGATGGAGAGTGGCCTAGCAATAACATCCACCAGCTCCCTCAGCACTTGTGGGTGCATCCCATAGGGGCCCATGGATTTGGGGGTGTTAGATTTGCCTAAATGATCTCTAACCCGATCCTCCTCCACCAAGCGAAAGTCTTCCTTTCTCCAGACTTTCTCTGTGGTTTCCAGGGTCTGGGATTCCTGAGGGCTGGCCTGACCAGTAAAGACTGAAGCAAAGGCGGCATTCAGTAACTCTGCCTTCTCTGCATCCTTCATCACCAGGGCACCCACCCCATTCAGCAAAGGGCCCACATTTTCCCTAGTCTTCCTCTTGCTGCTGATGTATTTGAAGAAGCCCTTCTTGCTGTCCTTGACATCTCTTGCCAGATTCAATTCCAAATGGGCCTTAGCCTTCCTCGTCACATCCCTGCATACTCTGACAGTGTTCCTATATTCCTCCCAAGTGGCCTGTCCTCCTTTCCACTTTCTGTATACTTCCTTCTTCTGGTTGAGCTTTGCCAGGAGCTCCTTGCTCATCCATGCAGGTCTCCTGTCCCCTTTCTTTGACTTCTTACTTGTAAAGATGCCCCAATCTTGAGCTTGGAGGAAGTGATGTTTGAATATTAACCAGCTYTCTTGGAYCCCCCTTCCTTCTAGGGCCMTAACCCATGGGATTCCCCCAARTAGGTCCCTGAAGAGGCCAAAGTCTGGTCTCCTGAAGTCCAGGGTTGCGATCCTGCTTATTGCCCTGCCTCCTCCTTGCAGGATCCTGAACTCCACCATCTCATGGTCACTGCAGCCAAGGCTGCCCCCGACCTTCACATCTTCAACCGGTCCTTCTTTGTTTGTTAGTACGAGGTCCAGCAGCACGCCTCTCCTCGTTGACTCCTCCACCAAGAGACGGATCTGTCTCTTGGCTATTACTTCTGGGACCCAAACCGTCTCTTGTCATTTCAGGTAGACTGCTCAGCCTGTTTTTATGTTGGCTGCTCCAAAGACTGCCTCCTCACCAATAAAAGACCCCAACACACTGAGTAACTTTTAACTACAGACTTCATTTAAGATAAGGTACATGACATTGATTTCTCATACAGTAAGTAGTGAACATAAAAACATAACTCTTTAAAGTAGCTACCAAGCAACACACAATGAGTAATGGCTTCCTTTTATATATACTTACCAGTTCCTTAACAGTTGCATCATGCATGTTCCCATCTGTTTTCATGCACCTACAGGMATTTTTAGTTGGTTAATTATTTCAATCATGCACTCAGCATCACTCAAGTTGTTATCACAATACATATATTATATTTCTGTGCATGTCCCATATCTCCAAATGTTAGATGTAGATATTCTCAAATCATCCTCCTGCAGTATACACACAGACTGTGTGTGTAACTTTGTTAACCCAATGGACAACGAAAATCTTGCCCATTAGTCTGCTGTTGATCTGATTATCAAATAACCATTACTCCAGTGGCACAGCTGCAATAAGTAACTTTCTTAATCTTTAGACCTACACTGTACTGCTTCAAGCTGCAACAATATTATCAAATTCAGTGTAACATAAAGCCCCACAACGGAAGAAAATGTCAAGAGTTTATTAAAAAATAACAGATATTTCTGTTTGTTTTTGCTTATAGAAGTTGTCTGATTCATTTTAACAGAGACCAGAACCAGTCTGATGTGTTCTCCTAATTTCTGATGTTGATGCTGATATTAATTTTCCGGCTCATAAGTATTTTAGGCATCTATGTCCCAAACTTTGATTCAAAACCTTCCATCAAAAAGTCTGAGATTCAGTATTGGTGTGTAGACTTACTTGTGGTCAGATCTCTATCAGGAACATATCACCCTGCCACTTTTAACCATTCTAACAAAAGTGCAATCCAGAGCCATCTTAAAAGAAAGGAAGAGTTTTCTCCACTATATGTTCTAGAAATAGCACCACATATGAAGTGACCCTTCTAAAAATGTCAGTCTTAATCCATATTCACAAACTTTTCCCCATTCATTTACCTCCAGGGCCCAATTCAGTAAGTATTCTCTGAAACTGGCTTACTGATGGGATTTCCTGCATGGTAACAATCAGAGGATGCAGCCTTATGTTATAAGAGGACAGTGACAAGAAGATTCATGCAAAATTTAGACAACATATATTCAGTTCCTTCTCCTTCCCGGAAGAAAAGTTTTTGAGACATTTGAGGTTTTGCTTTATGCCTCCCTGCTCCCCCACCCCAAAACCCCAGTGAAAAGGAAGCTCTGGTTTCTATTTTATTTTATACTGAATTCAAAATGAAAAATACTGCTTTGGCAGCAGAAACTATGAGCATCTTGTGGGTATTAATATGGAGCCAGATCAGGAAGTTTATCAGCTTTTAGCCTAATCCCCAGCCCAGGTAACCCAGATAGAATAGACATAACCTTCACCACCTAAAACCCTATTACCCAAAACTTATAAAACTTTCAAATTCCAAACTAATTCAAGGCACAAAACTTTTACAAGGTCATTTAATCCTGAAACAGCAATGGCTATCTGTCACCAAAAGAGTTCAACAATTACAAGCCATTACCAGAAGAAGTCTTGAGGCTGTTGAATGTTAGAGTAATAGATAAGTTTAATTACTTAGGTAACAAGCAATAGAGGGGAAAAAAAAAAAAGAATTTTATTGTTTGGAAGACAACTTCATAACATACAGAGTACAAACTCCGACTTGAAAGGGTGACCTCCTCTGTCTGTATTTCATTGACAGCAAGGAATGGTTTGACATTGTAGAAAAATAAACCTCGGTTCCAACAAGCTCATGCCTACTAGGCAAGATTCACAGCCAGAGAAGGAAAGACTTTTTGAAAGGAGAATTACAAAATTAGCAGATGAAACCTCTAAGAATCTGTCATTTTTATAAGAAAGGGGAAACTAAAATGAAATATATATTTATCTGATAGTGGGAAAAACAAACAAACAAACAAACAAACAAACAAACAAAACAGACCACAGCCAACTGTTAAAATGATTGCTGTAGGGTTGCAGCAGTTTACCCTGCTCAAATCAAATAGTTAGGGCCACCACAGCATCCAGGGGTGGGGGTGGGAGGGAACCCTCCATATGAAAGGTAAATTCCATTTAAAAYGGTGACGAAATAATGCAGAAATTGTTTGTGGAGTAGGAGTGTAAAGTAGCTGTAAGCTTGCTACAGATACTGTATAGAAAGGAGGTGTCATGCTTGCGCTGCGCTGAGACCCTGTTGAAGCATTAGCGCCTCTCTGCCTCAGCCTAGCACGCTCACCTCTCTCCCCATCTGTTTACATATAAAAGAAATTTGGGGTTGAAGACCAAAAGAGAAGCATGCTGCAGTTTCACAAAGTTTCAGGTCTGGATTATTAGCAGACTAGGATCCTGGTGATTACAGTGGTAAGTATAAGATCAATTTAGATACAGCATAGAGACCACAGATCTCACTTGGTCTCTGATTTAGCAGTCAAAAGCCTCATTAAAACTGAAATTCCTGGAAAGATAGACAACAACAGAAAAGTTTTAAAAGTAATGATTCAGTTTGTGTCTGCAAGCTATGGTTACCATCAGAAAAGAAAACAGACAGAGGCGACTTGATGATAACAGCTGGTCTTGAAGCACTTATAGTTTGTAGTAGCTTGCCGTTAATTCAGGTAGATGAGGCTCAGGCAGAAGAGGCTAACTGCAGAGATATAATACAGAGATTTGAGAAGTGTTGCTCATTACATAAAAAATGAAACACATCAGCAATGCATTTCCAAATAGAGAGCAGAAAAAAAAATGGAAACATAGAAGTACTCATGTGTGAAGAGCTAATATAGCAATTCAGGGATAAACTGAATCCTCGATAAAATCAGCTCATGATTGAAATCTGAAACAAAACAGACAAAAGGAAAAATTTATGTACGACTCAGATTTAACTCCTGACCAACAATTAGGTTTTGTCTAGCAAAGASAGTTACGTAGACCAGACAAACCCGCAGACTGCAGACAGCACTTCGAGACTTGCAGACATGACAGAGAATCCAAAATACTGCAATAAAGAACACCTGAGGCAGAAAAGCATCCAGAGGTCAAAGTGAGAATCTATTGAAACCAGAACATGATGCCCCACATGCTGTGGTAAACAGCTGGAGCCAGCTGAAACAGCTGAGCCCCAGGATATGGCAAAACCAGAACTAATAGACTTACTGCCATCTGACAGCAATCATCTTTATGTCTCAAAGGAAACACCCTTCCCACACCCACATTGTCCCTGGGCTACATGCAGGGCATCTCTAAGCTTAAATCACATATTTCTATTTAGTTGTAATTAGTATCTGGATTATACATATTTGAAATTCTCCATTATGCTAAGCTATATGTTAACTGCTATGTTAGCATTGTTAAGTTTGGCTAGAAACAAAGGAATGAAGAGAATGTTTCTTTAAGAAGCCCAGTGAAAGCTATTTAAAACCAGCTGTTAATATAATGTCAATGTATAAAGGGCTAAGTAGTTACAATTTAGGAGGCAGACCACTTTCAGACACCTTTGCTCTGGCTCTTGGTTCAAGGGCTGTGAGTGGTGAACAGCCAAACTCTCAGTTGCTTGGATCCCAGATTTCAGTGCCTAACTCACAGTGACTTAAGTAGGAGCTTTGTACACATGCAACAGCAGGGCAAAACCTTCCTATAAAGAAACATGGGCCTTTCCTTAGGGACAGAACTGGAGGGAAAGTGTTAGTAGAGTATTTTTAGGCTCTGCCTCTGGATAGTTAGTATGTCTATAAACATTAGGCGGTCTCAGCCCTTGAACCTTCTCCTCATTCAGGTGCATCAGCCCTTCCTTTCAAAATCTCAGTATAGTCATTTCCTTAAATGGCCTAGAAGGAGCAGAGCTGGTGGTAGCGTCTTCAGTCCTCTCCTGTATATTAAGGTACTGCTTTCAACACCTGCCTCGAAAGTGAAAACTTTGGCTTTGACTCTTCTTAAAAGGAACGGAAAACTAAACTTCAATCTCCCATTTCTCAACCAAATGCTGTAATTACTTGGCTGCAGCACAAGAGGGAGGAGGAGTTCTCTGCCTCAGTTACTGAAGAAAGATGATGTTTTGTGGGGCACATCAAGACTGCTTACTAGGCACAGTCCCTGGCCTGGATGAGCCCTTGTTCCATGCCTGGGCAAATCTGCAGAAATCCTGTTTAGCAGTGGTGCTGTCTCAGGGACCATGCTAACAATTTAAAAGTCCGGCCAATGCTCAAACCCACAACCTGGCCCTGTTAAGGTTTTTACAATAAATGCAGAAAATGGGACTAAACAAGTATTCATGGTCTTAGGGAAAATCCTGTCTTTAACATGTGGGTTCAGACACCTTTTCTCGTTTGTAAGACCTGCACCTTGTGGTTAATCTAAGGTCTGTGAAGAAAGGTGGAACGTGAGCACACACCGTGAGATAAGAACGCTGCAAAGTCGGTATATCTTTCTCACAAGATATCAGTGTCTGACAGTAAGAGGTACTTAAATCTGTGAAAGGGCCAGGCAGGGAAACTCGATAAGTTGAGAATGACCTGGCAAGACAGACACTGACAAAAACTCCTTTAGATAGTCCAGGAGGACTGCTTCCATACCTCATTCAATATATGATCTCTTTCATAACAAATAATTTGGTTAAAGGTATCTTTGATTGTTGAAAAAACTGTATCTTCAGTGCTCTCCCCTTTTTCCCAGTTCAGTTCTCTAAGGAGGTTCTATAATACATGGGTACCTGAGTAAAATTAAAAGTTTTAAAGGTCTTTCTTCAAGCCTGTATGCTTTCTTGAAACTTGAGATCTGGTACTGCAAGGAGTGCCATATAGAATAATGAAGTATTCTCAAATGAAAAGTTAAAACTTATCCAGGACAAAGTCTCATACAAAACACACACGGTTTTATAGATATTCTTAAGCAGTATAAGCTCATATAGTCTGTCTGTTTGTCTCTCATATTATTGATATACTTGAACATACATTTACTGTGATTTACTGTGTATATTTTTACTTTGATGCCCAATTCATTTGGGAAAGATATTTTTCAGGTCTATTGTTTTCAGTGCAATATTTTGAGAAAGAGGAAGCATTAAAAAATACTACCACTCTACCTAGATGCTAATTCTTTTCTATAAAAACGAGAAAGCCATTATAACAAGACAAGACCATATATGAAAAGTAAATGTACCTTCATGGTTATACATAGCAAATATACAATGTATGAGGAAACTATCATCTTCTCTATGCAAAAGAGAGATTCTGCTACATAATTTCAAAAATTTTTATCTTTCATTTTGGATAGCTTTTATCATATTCACACTTTTCTACTTTACTCGGAAATAATGAACAACTTCAAAAGGTTATATTTTTAGTTGAAAAGACTTTCAATTGAATTTTAATTTAAAAAGAAAGAAGAAAAAACTGGAGAAAGTGGGAAAACGTATGGCACAGTTACAACACAACATCTCCTCTTGCCTACAGCGAATGCTTCTTTTATAACATGGTCCACATGGCACAAAGGTATACAAGAGCAGTTTTAGTATTTGTGAAAACCGTGTAGAAATACAGTTAGTATCATATAATAGAAAAAGAACCAGTAGATTTGTCAGCTAACATGAACAAACAAAATAACACTTACTAGCTGTCTCAGTAAAGCAGATAGCGTGTGCCAAATGCTGAGAAGCAGTCCTCCCCATAAGCAATTTTCAGACGGTTGAGTCTGCAGTCCTGGAGCCAGTTTATAGTTGCTGTTAGTTTTGTTTTCGTTATTGAAACAGACCATTTTTACACTGCCTTGGTCTCTCTTCATAAATAATTCCTGCAAACACTTACACGTGAGTAACTTCATGTGAGTAATTCTCTTAGCAAAGCTCTGTACATACATAATAATTTGCAAGATCAGGCCACCGAACTGTGTGTAAAACATTGCAAACATCATCCTCCGCTCACAGACAGAAACTGAGCATACCACAGTAAGCTAGAATAGCTTGTCATTTGTGAAGAATAATGCCTAAAATCCATAAACAATATAACAAAAATCTTCTTAATATTACTAAGCACAGGATGTCCGCTTACACACTTCCATGTATATTTGAAGTACTACGTGTACAAAGCCCCTGGATGTTTTCTAACTCCTAAAGTAGCATAATCCTGATCACAGGAAGATTGATTGTTTGCAGAACACTACTGTTAGAAGTCAGCGTGGCTTGCAGAGGAACGTTCATGGCCAATCTGAGATGTGAAATGACAGTATTTAAAAATTAAATGGCTATTAATCAACAACTGCCAAAAACAATATTTTGAAGTGAATGTTTTTTGTGCCATTCACTCGTTTTAAAACACCTGGGACTAAGAAAAAATACTTTTCAAAATAGTTGAACTTTTGCCAGCATGCTGGTTTGCCTTGTTTCTTAAATGTTTTGCTGCTCTATGGATTCTTTTAATACGATGATTTCTCTTTGGTGGACATATCATATTAGAAAATTTAAAGTTGACTTAAGCTATGCAGAAACCTAGAAAGTGGTCCCTTTAAAAGTAGGCCATTGGATAAAATGATCTGAGTAGAATTTTCAAGCACGACAAATTGCATGCAAACAGCAAGAATGAACACTGAGAATAGAGACAAATTTGGATGAGAAACATGAAGGCAACAAAGAGAACTGATGCTCCTTGATCAAGAAACCAAGATATCATTAAAATAAAGACAGCACCATAAATCATAACAAATAGACCCAAATAGCATCTAACTGAAGATTTTGTGTCACGTCTCCCATGGGTTACTGGAACAACATTCTTGGGGTCAGATGGATGTAATCAGGACATGATGTGGTCCATTGAGTTCAAGTGTTGCTGTAAATTGTAACTGGCAATAAAAGCAGCAGACCTGTCCAGACTAGAGAAGAAATTACCTATAAAAGTCTACTAAAATGTCTGGAAAGCACAGAACCACATTTTTCAAAGTAAAGCAAATATAATGAAATATAAGAAACATGTCCTACAAGTATCTTCAGGGCTGTGTTTTGAAGGCCAAACCTTTGCACTTTTTGGCAATTAAATATTTAATAACCAACAACTAACAATAAATGAATGGTGAATATGTGATACAGAAACTGTCTGTGAATTGTAGCTCTCTGGTGGCGTCATAGTACCAAAATGTTTTCCATAACAGCAACCAGCTACATCATTTAGCAGCATTTCTAGACAGTGGTTCTCTAGATAAACAGCATTTGGGGTAAAATTCCCCTTTTATACTTATTACTTGCACAAGCCTACACATCACATAAGTCTCATACCATATACTTTGAGTACTTTATTTGTGCATTGGTTTCAAGCAAAGCCACTCCATCCTGAACCTCACCCTGAAGTACTGAATTGAAGCAGTTATCCCCTTGTCAAAGGGATATATTTATATTTATATACTTGTTTATCTTGTATGTTCAGAAAAGAAGCAACGTGGACTAAGGCAATGAATATATAGAGAGGCAACTTCAAGAAATAAACTCTGTGACAGCAGAATACTGATAGGCAGGCAGTTTAGAGACTGAGAAATGTGTACTCTGCATCATCAGGTAAATATTTGTAATCATGATAAATGTATGCCTGATTCATCCAGGGATATAGTTGCCCCAGTAAAGAGGGGCTAAACCCTGTAAGAGTTAAACATTTGGTTCACAGATTTATAGGTATGACCCAGCTTGACCTACAGTGGTTAAATCCACTCCCCTGTCCTGGCTTGAGATAACAGAAATTTTCTCCTGCAAACTGTAAAGCAGACTTATTGGAACCAGTTGTAATAGTATGAGGTCTACTGTAATGTTTATTCAGCTCTTGACCTTCTAGCTGTGACTGACATCAAAAATTTCAGAAGAGGTAGTGGTTTTAAGTCAAAATGTGCAACTATTCCAAACTATCACTCGTTTCACTAACAACATTGAAAGTTTAGTTAGAGTCTAAAAAAAAAAAAATCATTCTTTTCTCTCTATCAAGGATTCAACTGAAATTTCATACATTAAGGTCTGGAATTCTCAACAGTTTTGAGATTTGCAGTTATAAAGTGATATAGGACATGAGCCATCACAATACATACCTATATATTATGTTATATTACATTATATTGTGTTATATTTGTTCTATATGTATATATGTGTTTGTTTCCTGTTTCTTAACTGAATAATGTTATTGCAGTATTACAGATCTGAATGAATTTTCTGCTACAGTCATGGCTGTTGCTGTAAATGCAAATTTTTATAGTGGTGTTTTATCTAAAAATTTATATAGTGAGTGTATAAAATCGCTTTATTTAAGTTACTCCTGGGGTAAGTGTACAGCATTACAAAGAACAGTCAGAATGGAAGAGGGCTATCTATTCTTGTTAGGAAAAATTGGCTAATCTGCTGCAGTTTTTTTTTTTTTTAATATTAATATAGGCTGGATGCAGTCTGCCATTCTAGAAGTACAAAGTGTATCTATTTAAGCAATGACCCAGTCAACGCTGCTAGATATCCTGTAAACTTCTGTTATAATTTCTTCTTATCATTAGTCCTGGAGCCAAAAGTGCCTGTGAACAGAAAAGACTTGTGGCTTTTACTGAATTTAAAGCAAAATTTAAAACTAGAAAAACAATGACAAAAACAGTTGTTCTAACTGTTGATGTGATTGGATTAGAATAATGAGCATGTATTTCTGTTTGGTAATTACTGTACTTTCCTGAAAAGACTATTGTGTGAAAGTAATTATACTGGATGGTTTCAAAGACTTGCTTTGATTTCCCCAGTTATTGTGTTTTACCAGGTACAATGTTGATGATATCAGATTAATTTATTATAAAAGGATGAAGCTATATTGTATGAAATATTATATGTATTCCAACATGTAGTCTATGAAGTGGTACACTAGGATCATGTAATGGAACTGTGAAAAGAAAGGGTTTCTAAATATTCACAGAGACTATACTGCGCGTGTGACCCTGGCCTAAGTAAGCCTTGGCCATTGACTCAGAGACTTGCTGTGCCTTGCTTGTGAGTCTAGCAGATAAGTAGCAGCACTCTTAGATGAATGGCAGTAGGCTCTGGACTTGCAAGCTCAGTAGTTGCCATCTCACAGGCATGACCAGAGCTGCAGTAGCTTCTCTTCTGTTCTGTTGCAGCATAATGTCAGATAAGCAAGGAAATGATCTAAGTCGATCTATGCAGCTGAAGCTTTGAAACCCTGGACAGAAAGAGCTATAGGGTGGATTTAAAATGTTCATTTTGTGACCTGTGAGTGAAATGAGACATAGACCATGCTTAGCCTCAGGCTCAGACTGAGGTTGGCCATGCAGTGTAGACACATTCACAGTCTATCTATATATCAGTAGACCTGGGAGCTTTTCTGAAATCCCAGATCTGGATGTACACCCAAGCTGTTCCCCAGTTCCCTGTTGCTTTGAGAACCGTGAGGATACCCACCTCCCATCCATTACCCCTAACTGTCCTAATGAGAAGTTCAAGTTCTGATTTCCACAGGACAAAAAAATAAGTGACTGGAAAAGATGGAAGTCGTAGCAAGATCCGAATTGTTATTTGATCTGGAGACTGGGTACCACAATTCAGTGTATCCCACTAGGTTCAGATTAGCAGTAGTGCCCTCTGTTGACTGAACCTCCATGGAGGCTATGAGCAAGCCGTCATCTCTAAAACAGCCATCAGTCTCTTCTGTACTACCCCAAATAAACAGCATAGAAACCCCAGGATTAGTCAGAAATCAAGCATGGCTGAAATTCACCTGTGAATATCCTCCTGAGCTGTGTTGAGTTCAGATTGCCTTGCTCTATCTGCAGTAACCCAGAGGCCATATGGTCTCTTTGATAAATTGAGGAGGATCTTCAAACTATAACAAAAAAAAAAAGGGGGGGGTGGGGGAGGTACTGTTTTATTAGGCATAGCTTTACCTGTTCTTGGAGGAGCATATGTCCTGTCAGATAAGACTACTTTCTCAGTTTCTGTTGGATATAAATGAGGAGGGGGAGAGGGACAAATTTCTGGCCAATCTGCTCCTGAAATTGCAGTTATTTAGGAGTTTCATAGTTTATATCATAATTGTAGCTTCAAAGTCTGGCAGGTCTGGTAATGTCAAAAAGTGATATTAGAATAGGGAGAGAGGAAAGTATAATAAGTTTACTTTGCTTTTATTTTCAGTGCACATTATTCCTTGTTTGAGTATACAATTAACAGAAGTTTGCAAATACCTTTGAAAAGCCTAACAGTTTTGTAAATTTTAGTACAAATGATTTTCCATAAGGTATTTTTAATATTTATTACTATTTGCCATTTGTTTTTTGTGTAATTAGAAACGGTCATTTCACACGGTCAGGGAACACACATGGATCTCAAGTGACCAAAAATAAAGTATGGATATGGTAAGTATAGTTAATAATACAGAAAAACACAGGTACCTTGATCCCTCAGTGGCATGACAAATTAGAAATGAGTAGCTGTTTGGATAAATTTAATGACCCAGGCTGAGATTCTCTTATAACTGTAGACATGTGCAGAGTAGGTATCTACATCTGTTTCCTTTTATAGCCAATGAGAGAGAAAAAATGTTTTAGGGTGCAATTCATCTGACCTGTTTTAGCCATGAACTTCAGGATGTTACTTAGAACTGTTCCTCCAAAGTGGTCATTTCTCTGCATTGACTGTAAAAGAGGCCAAGGGTGATTCACTCTGTCTTGCACATTTTTGCATTTAATCAGATGGATTTCACTCTCAGGTATTCCCCATGCAGTACCTCCAGAGCAAAGCAGCCATTAACTCCTAAGCAGACATCCCTAGGATAATTACCCTGTTCTCAAGTAGTACATAACACATATAACTTCTCCATCATTTTCCCAGTATCACGGAAATTTCTAGGTGAATCAGATATAACTACATTACTAATATTTTGTTCACTGGGGATTGCAGGCCTTTGTAGCAACTTCTTGGGGTTTTTAGCATCCCCCAAATCAAGCTCTCCCTATATTCACATGATAAAACTAGTAAACTTTTAAACTGCCACACAAGCACCTTAAGTATTACGGTCTACAGGATAGGACTACTCCTCATATTGTTCTATTTCTGTTTCCATATATCTTGAAACCACGCTTTAAGATGACAGGGAAGGAGTCCTGCTAAGTTCACTCCATATAAAAGCCTGAAGGGAGGGAGGAGAGGTGTGGGTTCAGCTTTTTCAGGCTCAGATAACTTCTGAACCTAGAGAATTCCCGATCTATAAATGTCTAATATGACAATCCTGCAAAAGTTGGGCAGTAGTGGTACCACCGCTACTGAGAATTCACTACCACTGAGGTAAGTCTTGTTTTACCCTTTGAAAGAGGAGCTGTAAGTAAGCGACTTACCTTCCAGCAAGGGTGCTGTTTTAGGGATCATAAGTGGCTGGAGGCAACTTCCTACAAGTTTTGAGTCAGTCAGCACACCTGGTCAGGCTGTTAGATATACACCTGGCTTCAGTTATTCCCATAGTTACATCAAGGTAGCTCCTTGGAAGGCCCAAAGGCTTCCTGGATTCAGTTCCAAGTCACTTAGCTCTCTCCAGGTCTTATGTGAGAAAACATAAATCTAACTCTGAGCTCTGAATCCCATTGTGTGCCCAAGAAGAGTAAAGTGGAACTTTTTCAAATCTTTATTTTTGATCTAGCTCCTTCTCTCTCTTTCTGTGATTCAATACATTCCAAATTATTTCCTGCAATAGTTTCACCAGAAGATAATCATTGGCAATGCTGGCTGAGTCATGCATACTCTTATTGCCATGGTATGTGAGAATATCTGGATGATTAGGCAATCCAGACAGAAGCTGCAGCTATTCCTGCTTAGTCAGGTCTCCTTAAAAATGAATAATGCAATGGACTTCCTTGACAAAAGGCGACCCCAAATGACAGCTGAATGTTTGAACTATGAAGAAGTGTGTTAAAAAAACAAAACAAAACAAAACAAAACAAAAAACTAGCCTGGTTTTATGCTCTTAGGAAGGACAATTTCAGGGTCTTGATTGCTAAAGAAGTTAAAAAGGCTGCCTGCGATATGGAATTTGGCATCTTGCTTTATTACAGATGAAAGGACCAAATACAATTGATCTCCACTTCTCAAGGAATAATTTATGCAGCTTTTCAGACAGCCTTTTTTTTTTTCCCCCTTGGTGGGGGAGGGTAAATGTCATAAATACTAACCCTAGACACTCATTTTCTGAACGGGAGAAGATCTATACAACATCTATACAACCAAGTGACATGACTTAAAAAAAAAAGATGACATCCTAAGTACTACAGTGATCTCTGTGGATTGAACCCAAGATGATGTAAGGGGAATACTACTGATGGATAAAATAAGCAAGTGATGAAATTTGCCAAGAGCGATTCTATAGAAGGTCTTGAAAACATGAAAGGACCAGCACCAAAGAGTGTTRTTGTTGTTGTTGTTGTTTGTGTTTATTAATTCTTGTATTTATTCTTTGAGATAAAAATGTAACCATGAGAGAATGGAACAAAAGATGCCTGTCCCTCTGTGGAGCTGGGCCAAAACTATACAGAGGTCCATGTTTTTAAAAAGTCAAGTAAAGTCTAGAAGGAAAGGGGAAATGAGCAAGAAGGARATTGTTAGCTAGATGAAGGAAAATAGTCTCTGTACTATCACTAGAAATGTGCTCAAATTAAAATCAGTTGGGATATTGTTGTGAGCAATGATTAGAGAGATGAGGACAGCTATTGGTTCCTGATTGGAGAGGTGGAAAATGAGACAGGAGTGATGAAAGGAATTGCTTTGATTGGTAACTTGAGAAATGAGATGCTCTTTTTCTCAAGCCTCTTTGATGAGAAAATAAAGCTCAGGTATTAGGCAGCAGAGTTTCTCCTGGAGACTTTGTAAGAAGGGAGCTGGAGTATGAGATTTTTAGGGTTGCCAGATGCTATAAACTATTGTCAGTGAACTGAGCAAAGGCAGGATGGCAGGGCCATGACAGTAGATAGAAGTGGATCAGGAAAGTAGACATTTTGGGGAATCACTAGATAAAAGATGTGAAAGATTGCAGATGTAAATAAATAAAGGAACTGTATAGCTAAAACTGAGACAGTATAACTGTTAAAGAAACTGTGACAGGTAGAGATGAYGTTGTTAGTTCAGGCAATCTTATATTAACAGAATAGAACTGCTTTGTCACCACAAATGGAAACTCTGGGAAGAAAAGTGTAGCTATTAAAGTGGAGATAGCAGTTAATGTTATGGGATATTTAAAAAGGACTGTTAGTAGCTTCAAAAATTAAAGATAAGTAGGAGTTAGATTTTGTATTCCAGAGGGATGCTCTGTAGAGCATCACAGACATATCCATACCACATACCGAGCAAAGATAATGCCAGTAACAATTTTTATGTATTTTCTCTATTATCAATGTCAGTTCCCTGTTTTTCAACAGTACTTAGTCATACTGTCAATCTGTGATTGCTCATCAGTAATATATATTCTTTAAACTAAAAAATTGTAAATGTCTGTTTCAGGCTCTGTTCCATATTTCACTTTCAGCATGAGTGTATGCATCTATAGAACTCACTTTTATATATAACCTTATTTTTCAGTGTTTTATCAAGGAAAAAAAACCTCAAATCTTCTCAAAATATATTGGACAGGTCAAAGAAAATAGTATCCTAACAGAAAAACAAACAAACAAACAAACAAACAAACTCATGTACATAGATGTTCTTCACTGCTAACTCCATGTCCTCATTTGGACTTAAAGATAGAATATATACCTTACAAGTAGGAATGGCTATACAAAAAAAAAAATCAATGACTCATTTAATCCAGTACCTTCTGCCAAATATTTAATAGGATGGCAAGAATTCTTCATAATTAGAACAGATCAAAAACAAAGAAAAATCTTTAAAACATACTTTTTGGCAGAAAAGGAGATTTAGGATGGAAAATGTTGAAAGGCAAAAGAAAATGAAACACAAAGTGTGACTGCATTTCCTGTAGATGAATCTTCTTGTCAGCTTAACCCAAAATAAAGTAAGTTTCACCTACCTGAAGCGCAGTGGTACCTTGTGTTTTATTTTCCTTTATTGCCCCACCTTCCCAAATAGTGGTGCACCACAGTTGGATCTGGTAGAAGCACAGGATGGGTCAATCAGGGGACTCTCTGGAATGTGTTTTGGGAATTGCAGTCCAGATCGGGAGTCCATGACCTGGTGGAATCAAAAGCTCATAGGGATCAAAAAACAATCGTTATGAGCTTGGGCACAAACAAAATCATATGGATTCAACCTCAAATAAATCTTTCAGTTTTATTTTTTTCAGCAGAGAAGAAACAATTAGAAAACCCTGATATTTTCTGGAAAAAAAATCTTACTTTTAAGCAAAAATCCTTGATCTGTGTGTGAAACATATATGATTTATGATATTTATGAAATATTTGGCATCTTCCATTGTTGTAATATGGCCTCAGCTMATTTTCTGAAACATCAGGTTAGGCATCTGCATTCCATTTAGTTCAATCCTAGCTAACAAAGGAAAGCTCCTACTTCCAGCATTCTCCCCAGCATTCTCAGTACTGTCATGAGGAAGTAGGTTSTCCTGGTTGATTATTTGCTTTATATAAATATTGTTTGAACCATTTTAGACTTGTCTTATGATTTCACTGAATGCCATTTTGTTCTTTCAATGCATGACTGAGAAAAAGGGATTTACACTGGTCTTCATTATGCCATGTTATTCTTTTTTCCCAATATAATTCCTTTCTAAATCAAAGGTTCCTAATATTCTATATTTCCCCTTATGTGACAGCCTGTTCATGCTTCTAAATATTCTGAGCTTCAATTCTTAACTTAGTTCATGTCATTAAACATGATGTAGCACAAATGATGTAGTCCAATTGGCTATAGGGAAAGAGAAAATTACATATCGTTGGTCCAAAATGAGAACCAAAATAATAATGCATTTCARTGAAAAAAGTTTGGGAAATGCAACTTCCTTTCATTATTTTAAACTTCACAAAAGAAAAGAAATTACAGGCATTAGTAATTACAATGCTTTTCAAATGTACCAAAGGGTACAGAATGGCACAGTATATGCTGCTTTCAACATTCCCTACCCATACAAACTGGCCTAGTGCTATGCTGACCTATCTGGATGCTCCCCAAACCTGATATAATATTTCTAAGTGAAGACTTGCAGAAGAATGGAAAAGAGCTGATGTAAATCATTTTTGTCCCTGGATTACACCATCTCCCTTAGTTGTTGTAATGTCCCATCTACACTGAGGTCACACATCCTGGGGAATTACTGCAGCATGATAACAGGTTACATCAGCTAATTTCTATCCTAATTCATAATTCATCCTGTTATGGGTTTTATCACAGTAACCCTAAAGAACTCTGGTGTAATGAAGGCCAGTGAAAGAAAAGAATCTTAAAGCTTTCTTCTCTTGTACAATATTTTCCAGAGGTAGCCAGTGGGATTTATTCACATGGTGTATGAGGCAATGTGTAGAGAGAGAGTCCTCTGTCATCTTTAATAGGTTATGTGCTCCAAACTGAATATCAAACAGTCTGTTGGCATCGTCCATCAGTGAAAAAGGTATCTTTTCTCCTCCATTTGGAGCCTTAATTTCTTCTGGATAATAAAAGAGAAGCACTCTTAACATTCTTTCCTACAAATCCCATCTTTAAGGTCATAAATCTACATAGACTAAGCTGAGTGGATTTTGCTACATCAGGGAAAAGGTGAATTCTTTGGCCTTGAAACATTAGATTCTTTCTTTCTTTCTTTCTTTCTTTCTTTCTTTCTTTCTTGTTTGTCTGCAGAGAGAATAGTGTCACTTTGTGAAGACAGTACAGAAGAAATAATTTCAGGAGGCATTTTGTCATCTACAAGTAGGAGGATTCACACCTATTTTAGCGGCAGGTCAAATGTCTTTGCTGAAATCCCTGATACATTAAATACAAAAGCACCTCTCCATAAATTATCTAACAGAAAACTACATTTCTCTCTTCAGCATCAGCAGCAGGTAATCTTAAAACTTTCCTGCTTTTAAGATAATTTCCCAGTTATTCAGTTTAAAAGCAAAGTGACATATACGACAACACTTATTTTTACATTAGTGCAATTTTCCTTGAAGGCAATGGAAGTTATGCCCACCTACACCTAAGCTGAATTTGACCCATAGTCTTTAGTATATTGTTTCTTAAAATATTATTTTTAGCAACCAGAGCTCCTCAAATCATTATTCTTAGATTTCTACATTTGCTCTCCAAATTTTCATGCTAAAGATGCAGCACAGCTGAAATTTACTGATTCAAGCAAACTCATTCACTTCTTTCACAGTTTTTCAAAATGCCCTTTCACATGTGAAGATTATGCTTCCAGCCAAACTTTTTCAAAGTTACAGATCTTTTTCACCTGTAGAAAAGGTCTTAAACTGAATGGAAAAAAGGAATATAAGCAATACATTGTTTAGGAACGAAATAATTTCCTAACAGGTCTTATTCTCCCTAGTCTATAGACAAGGCTTGTACAGGGCTGTTGAACAATCAAGAATTTACTGGCTGAGCCAATCTTTCACGAAGATTTAGAATTGAATCTATTTCTATGAAATGCGCTTGAACACCATCTCTGCTTTGGCCATGCTGTTTGCTATCTCTTCCTGCAGTTATGCATATGAAACACAAGGAGGCATGAAAACAGGAGTTTCATTAGCTTCTACTTCCTGATGCTGCATGGATCTATACTGTATTTTCATTACAGTACCTAGAATCATGGCACTTGTGACCAACCCTGATTTAAAAATGGGAAATATAAGTGGTTGCATTGGAAGCCTCTCTCTGCCCAGTTTGAAAAGCGTGAAAGACAGCAATCCTTAGCTTTTCTCTGAGGAACAACTGAACAATCCCTTGCCCCGACAGCACTAATCATGACAGACAATTTGATGGTGCCATGCAGGTTTTTATCATGCCCCAGCTTTACTGTTTTAATACCTTCTAGTGCAAATGGCCAGGAAAGCTTTTTTACCACTCGCACCTCTTGCAGAACAAAGCAGCAGGTTTGTTTACTGGGATAAGAATTCACAAACATATTTCTGGTGTCTTGAGCTCTTTGCATGAGCTGTCACTGTCAGTAGAACAAATGGAAACTAGGAAGGCTTTTAAAAATCAAGGTGAAGATTTACAATACATGGACAATAATGGCAGGCCAAAACTAGAAATTTTCACTTTTACAACATGGTCAAAGTGCACTTTAGTCAGCTATCAGAATTATTGAAATAAGATTAAGAGGACAGAAAGTCTTGATCTCACACAAATTTCAGTGTTGGAGGGAGAGAGGGATCATATAATCTCCTCATAAAAGAGCTCCCACACTATTCCTGTCTCTGCTGTTTGTTCCCAGTGCTGCAAGTCACAGATCTCCCCAGTCAAGCTGGAAATGAGGCCAGATCACTGAACTGACTTCAGTGGGAAAATAACCTTCAAACAAGAACAAGAAGGAAAAACAGAGGTAGGGGCTAGGAGCAATTTCACCAGCATTACTGCTGATTTACAACTTAAAACAAAGTAGGTCAAGATCATCTTCTAAGCAAGTCCAAAAAGCAAAGGTTGTATACTTGCAAGCATGACATGAGGCGCTCTAGGCAGGCACACTTCTAACCGTCTCCAGCTGCTGTCTCTTCTCATTGGAAATGCAGCCAGATAGAGAATCTTTACTCATATAGAAATGAAGGCTACTTGTTAAAGTGAGACGGTGAAATCCTCCTCTAGAAAATACAGATGCACTATGAAAATAGATAAAGTATAAATAAAATTTCCCAGCTTTCCCAAGATTTCTATACAGATACTTTTTATCATCTATTTTTCATATCTAGAGCTGGCAGTGTTTAGGCGTTTTACTGGTTAGACCTTTGTCTCACTGTTAAAATACAGGATCGAATCAAGAGACCATTCCTCAATTTTGACTCCTTTCCTATGCAGACGCACACCCACTGATGCCATGGATTTTGTCTTAAGCGGGGAATGAGAGTAAACATGTAATAGCTTAAGGCTTAAGTCCAAGTGAAAGAACCTTTTTATTTCTATGTTCCTCATGGTTGTTTTATTTATTTTCTTTTCCTCCCTTTCCTTGCAGTCAATGCTGCAAAACCTAGGTACTGTTTTGTGTCATGGATGAAAGACTCTTACTCTCCTTAGATAGATGATTAAAAATGTAAGGGGATTTCTCCAAAACAGTTGAGTTTCTCCCGTGTTATGCACCTCACTGACATATTACTAGGGATCAACCTTTTTCTGCTTTGGTACACAACTAATTGCATTATCACTTCGTATCAGGCAAAGGAGCAGCTAACAGTTCAAAGTTTGGGGTCAAGTGAAATCTATTYGAGGCTTTATGGGTAATTAGGTTAGGTTACAAGAGTCAAGCGAATATTCAATAGTTGCAGGATGAATACTCAGCACGTAGTAGAAATTTGCATTTCTACACGCTTCCAAACCTAATTCATGACTGATATTGACATAACAATCACATTACAGGTACTATTTTCTTCCAGACAAAGGAATAATTGATTTGTAATAACCTTTAAAGTATACCATCAAAACTTTCTAAAGGAATGACTCCTTTAGAAATGTGGTAGAATTAACCCTACTTTCTGTCACTGCTATTGCTGACCTTTCTCTACCAATTTTAAAAGGGACTTATTATGTGGAATAGTGAAAGTTATAATAATTCATAATTTTATTAAATAACATCATTTCATTTTGTACAGTGCTTGATTGGCATATTCATTTCTGCAACCTTTATATCTCAACAGTGAGTCATAAAACTTTTAAAAGTCTGAAAATGATTGTCCAAAACATTATATAATGCATAATTGGAGCTTAGATATGTAATTTCTATCAAAAATTGCATTTCATTAGCTGAATATCAGATATTCCTCACCTCTTTCAGCCATTATTGCTTATACCAAATGCTTACATAGATTTCATTAGTACTACCCCTGTGTTACAATTTCACAATTTCATTTCTATACATACTTTCTTAAGTAAAGAATAATGCAATGCACCACCAAACAGTATAGAGATGACTACATAAAATGAATTTGAGATGAAAACATAGGTAAGAAAAGTTGTCCTTTTTCAGGAGCTGAAAATAGATTTATCAATATCTGTAGTAGTTGCTGACCTTGGAGTTCCAGTCCTTTCTATAGACTATCTAGCTCTTCATATGTGCCAAGACAAGGTAGTAAAACAAGTCTTTTCAGTGCTGAATAGACAGGTATGGGCCCCTTCTACTCTTACTAATCTATAAAATGGAATGAAGAAGTAAAATCTCACATCAAAGCCAGACCCTCTCCATCACTTTGGAGGGGAACATGATATAGCAGGTGTTTTTCTTTGGGTTGCTTGAATATGACTTCCAGTTTAAATATTCAGAAGTATTCTAGCTCTAAGTATGCAGAAACTTTCTGAATTTGAAAGAACATGCAATCAATATACACATGTAGTTTGAAATTTTTAACCACTGAAGTTAATTAAAGGTTAGTCACTGAATTCCATGGGACCAGAATTTTGCCAATAACATTTGTCTTCAACTTAACAACAAAGATTTTTTTATTAGTCTCCATCTATGGAGCAAAACAGAATTTGCTTTATAATTTGGCATTTATAGTCAAGATATCTTATAATTCATTACACATTAAAATAATTGGCATAATAATAGAGTCACTAACTCTATACACAGCATAGCTAAATGATGGGGAAAAATTTGTTTCCAGAAGGTCCACAGTTTCACCAGCAAAATTTCTGTCAATGCACTTATTCTCTCTGTATCTTCCAATCTGACTTGAAGAAAAAATCATATACTGGAAACGAAATTTAACAGTCAGTAGGAGTATGAGGTGTGTTCCGATGGCATTCTTTGCATTATCTGCTCAATAGGTCATCTCTGTTACCAATCCAATGAAGGTGCTTCAGAAGAAGAGAAAGGAACAGCCCCAAAAAACAACCGATTCATTATTAAAAAAAGTTATTCCTGATCATTGCAATATTCAGATGTGATATGATTTGATTAAATAAGGTGTCTTAAATTTGAGCTGCATTATAATCACATTGCAAGCAATATAATTCTCTCCATAGCTATTTCTTCCTCAGATCACTGAAGGAAAAGCATGAACTGTAAGATACATGCCTGTGAATTGCAAGGCCAGAAAAAACTAATGCAATCCAGCTCACAATTTCACTAAATATGCAGGCCAAACAACTTCTTCCAAAAATTTGATCAAAGTCTGTTTTTTTAAAAAGCTATCACAACTCATCTTCAGGCACAATTATTCCTTCATAGAATTTTCCTTCATATATTTTATTCCAGGTATAAATCTGCCCTTTCACATTTGTACTATTGAGGGCAATAATGAGAGCAGCAATGTTCAGGGGGAAAGTGTTTGCATCTGGAAAGAAGATAATGATGAGAAATGTTTGCCTGGCCACTTTGTCTACATCTCCACAGAAGATCCAGGTGTCCAAAGTTTTTGAGGTGGAAAGAAAAAAGAGGGTTGAGAAGGTAAGTTATTTTCAAGTTGTTCATATAAAATCAAGTAAGTGAGCACCATGCATGAGCAATAGAAACTTAAGGGCATTTTGGAATATATAAAAGAGGTCCCTTCACTAGGCACTTTGCAAAATACCCAATTCACATACTCTGGAGCAAGGCATTACCTGTACATGCCACTGGAAGTGTTTGTGTTTGGGAATATCTACAGTTTCAACAACATATCTAGTTATGGACATGATCCTGCGGCCCTGTGATCTGTGACCTGTCGGTCAAAAGTTAGAAACAAAGTACCTCGGCAACAGACATAACAATTTTGGGGCAATTTTGCATCAAACAATTGTTTGCAAAATATACCAGGAAGCCATTAAATCCATTTTCAGACTTTTTCTTTCCCACCATTATGAAAGAACCCGTTTCCTTTCCAAAACTCACTTAATACTAGTTTTCTGACATGGAGGCAGGGAAAAAAACTAACATACCCTATAAGTTCCTTCACTGACTTACTTATCACTCTAAAGCTTTATCATTGTCTCATAGGACAATTTATCACTCCAAAGTTTCCATCATGTTCTGCTTCAGCTGCTGAAAATTAGGTCATCTACTCAGGGAACAGTAAGTATACCCTGTACAACTTGCTGGGCAGATATACAGTTCAATTAGCAAACTTTAAATATTGAACGTGTATATCAGTTCATGTAAATGGCCATCACTGTAACATCTGAGTACCACAAAAGTAATTATTTATTCCCAGAAGGTATCAAACATGACCTACAGAAGTGGTACTACCACCATTATACAGGCAACAGACGAATACGGAGAGAAAAGTGAGGTAAGACTCACCCTGGGTCACAGAGACAACCCACTGTACAGCAGTTTACTTAGGCAATTTTTTTCTTTGAAAGAATAACTCCCCACAAATATCAATGTGGTAAAAGCACAAGATAACAAAATAACTTTTTTTTTTTCTGCTGAGCTTTATTTTCCTTGTGTTCCCCATGTACTGTGAGCCCAGATCAGGGTGAGAAGAGTAGCCATTTTTTGGTATCTGAATAGAGCTTCCAGAGAGTCCTTATTAAGAGAATGGCTTCTTCTAAATGGTCCACTAACCATGCAAGTGCCCAACAAAGCCAGTGTAGAAACCCTGTTGGAGGGAAACTACTCAGCAGCTCCTCGGGTCTCCTACTAGAGTTAATAACTCGAGACAGCGTGTGCAGCTGTTAGGAGAGAACTACACAGCTTGGATACATAGTGAGGCATGAGAAACATGGTATTCTCAAAGCAGCTGAACAGCCTAGAGTTTGTTATCACACTTATGGCCAATTAAAACATTTTTAGGGCAGAAAATAAAGATTTTTAACTCATTTTAAATTATTTATGAAAAACAATTTTTGAACTAGCACAAAAATTTCTTTATAACCTGTCTGTTCTTAAAAAGCTTTTCCTCAAATCTCACATTAATTTTACACTGGTGAAATCAAGTGGAACTTCTTTTGATTTATGTTGGCGTAACTGACATCAGCATCAGGCCCTCTGTCTTTATTGTAAGCAAGTCATAAATGACCATTCTTCATGGTCATATAAAATGATACATAGATATTGGTACGAAAAGAGGTCTCTTGGCACAATCATTACTTTTTCCATTTTCTGTAGACAAACAAACCCATAAAACAGAACTGACAGATGTTACAACCCAAGGAAATGAAAGAAAAAACCCCACACTCCAGAAGAACTAAAGAAATCCCAAATAAAATCATTCTGTGACAACCTCCTGGAATACACCTGTTTGTGTTCCAAGATTTGGAAAATATAAAAGCCATAGAAAAAGGTTACTCCATTTGCTGTCCCTGCTAGAACAGCATGCTGTCAGTTATAACAAAAAGTTTCCAGGACACTTATTTAGGTTGTGCAGTAAAGTTTCCTTTTATTTTTTCCCTCCTCCAGGTTAATGGGTCTTAGTTTTGGTTTGTTTGTTTGTTTTTAATATTTCTTGATTTTTTCAATAGCTTACCATGTGTTTTATTACACTCCCCATCCTCAACATCCAAAATACACATTTCTAGAGACTGTACCAGAGGATGTTGTGATTTAAAATTAATTTTACAATAAGTAAAAGTCACAGGAACTGAAAGATTTATTCTTTGTTGATATTATGACCTTGGATTCAGCCTTAGCCACATCTGACTGTAGTCTGAAACCTCTGAAGTATCAGCACTCAGGCTGAAGCCACCCTCAATCNGGGGGGGAAGAGTTCTTTGAAAATAAGCCTTTTCAGAGCCTATGCACAGGCTAGAGAGATTTACCAGATTCTCTGATTTGAGACCGGTTTCAAATGCAGAGATTTCAAAGGCCTCACTTAATAGATACGATGGCTCAGGCTGACATTGAAAGTGCTGGTTTCAGCATTGCTGGAGGTTCTAGGAATATAGGAATTAATAATGGATTACACTGCATAAAACACAAACAGCACACAAAAATCCTTACACTGACAAAGAGGTTTTCCTGCTTTTCCCCTATCCCGGGGCACGTGCAGCTAAGGAAGACAAATGTAACACATATTCCCACCATGAATTAATGTCTCATAACTTAACAACATCAAAACTCAAACTCGTTAGTCAAGCTGAAAGCTGGCTTTCAGAACTTTGAGCTGGATTCTGCTCCAAGCTCTGCAGCTCTGCAGCTTTCTGATTTTGGATGTCTTCTTCACATTCAATTACTGAATCCAAGATTTTTAAAGAGAACCCTGGAAATACATTCATTTCTGTTTGCCTATGTTTTTGCATCTCTCCTGTCCAGTCCTGCTGTCTACCTAGCTATTTATTTGAGGAATAAAAGTAATTGGAAGCCAATAATATAGAATTATTGTTGCAAAAACAGAAACAACCACGCAAATTGTCTCATCCTTGTGCCACTGTTTATTCAACCATAAAACAGATACAAGGCCCTCCCCAGTAAAAAAAAATAGAGCTTTTGTAAGGTTCAGTTAATGTTTTTTAAGTGGTTTAGGATGCTGAGTAAATTGAGGATAAGCACAGAAGAAATGGTGCATACATGTTTATATTTGTTTAAAATCTGTCTCTACAGCTTTTAAACTTGATATGTTCTGGATGCTTTGCAACACTTGAGCAACACAGAGGACCAATAAACCTGACTTAACCAACCAGTTAAGCTACATTAACGGGTACTTTGTATCCTTGTAGTGGATGCCTTGGGTCATCAGATTAATTCAAAGCAGTTGGAATAAACAAGGGGAGGCAGCCTATGAAGTAGGTGAGATCCTTTAGAGCCTGATCCACCGCCAATTGACATCAGTAATAAGATTCCCATTTGTCTTAAACTGCTGATCATAATTAGTCTAACTGAATGGAATGCATCAGCCATTTATTTTCCTTTGCCCTTTAGTCTATAGTGCGGACCCAAAAATTTGTTTTTGTTAGCCTTTTTTCTACTTAACAGCTAGCAACTTCATGGCACAAGTTCTCTTGAATGTGTTTATTTTTCCTGAAATTGCTAAAACAGACAAAGCTACTGTGATTTTTAGAAGTAAAAGATGAAACTATACTCGTGGTGTTGATGGGATTTCTGCAATAAAATTCTCAGCCATATCATTGGTTACTTTCAATGACTGATGCCACCTGAGTAATTCTCTGTTACTGACGATACATCTTGACTGATCTGGGTTTTGTGGCAGTTTCAATGATGAATGCCTAATCTCTTCACTCTAGCTTATGTTCGTTCCTATTCTCTCTCTGTGTCATGCCTGCCGTTACGTCCTTTGCACAGGTCTGCCAGAAGCTTAGTGAAGCTGACACTGCTCTCCCCTCCTCTTCCTCTTGCTAATCACTAGAATCCAGAAAGCTTCTTCAGAATAGCATAAATATTGTAAGAGATAAGCAAGCAGAAATGACAAGACTCTTATTTTGGTCAAGTTTCCATAGCCTTCAAAAATCATGACGATGGTGCTTTTGGCYGGGGATTTTTAATGATAATATCCAGGTTCTAAAACCTCACATCTAACATGTTTTTCTTACTCGTGTCACCCTAATTCCCCTTGGCCTTTTCACTTTCTTCCTGCTGTTTTGATATCTCGCATGTCTGCACTGAAATTGAAGCTTCCAAGCAAGGTTTTCTATAGCATTTGTTAACATAGCTATACCAGCTTTTATCTTTGAATTTTCATTAAGACACTAAATCCAATCTTTGAAATGTTCCTAATTTGAGGATTTTTTTATACCTAAAGTTAAACAAGTTTAAAGTTACAACACAGTTCATGTATGGGTAAATGCTACAGAAAAGCCAGATTACAGACTGGCAGTTCTAGCTTTTAAAAACAATGGGGTTTTGTTTTAGTTCTGGGCAGTTGCTCAGCTGTCGATCAAAAATCTTGTTATACATGGATCTGATGTCAGATCAATATTTGACAAGATTTTTGACTGGCAGGACAAATTGTTAGACATGGATGTGGTGCCACATCCATGTATAACAAGGCCCATGTAGAACAGCTGCCAGTGAGAGAATTCTGTCATTCACAAATTATCATTACATTTAGAGCATCTCCCTGAGATCTCATGCGTTAAGTAACTACATCAGAACATGAATCTCATCTCTAACCCTAACCAAACCTCATTAAAATTACAAGTTTCAGTTGAAGATGCTAAGAATCCTGAAGTGTTTGAGCTTCTTGATTCACTGTCCCTAGCAGTGGTTGTTTTTTTTTTTTTTTCCCCTCCTCTAGGATCTCTGCAAAACAGCAAAGTTCATGTTCTACTTTCCTCCTTTTAAAGACATGGAAAACTATGGGGCTTATGTTAGTGTGCTTAACCGGTGAAACAATGTATGAATTACACTGACAATTGATGGAATATGAGGGCTGGTGCCAAGAACTGAAAGGAGGGAGAAAGGTGTATATGTACATTATATACTTTTAAATCCCAAGTTAGATCACCATGAACATATGCACAAAGCATACTTAAAATTCATCAGCTGTATAAAAACATTGTTATACCATGTTTACTGGGAGTTCTAGCTTATTCTCTAGATTCACCTCTAAAGGCACCAATTTTGTGTACTGTGATTTCTGGAGAAAATGTCAGAAGTATGGCTTAGAAACACTGGTGAGTTTAATGCCCACAGTTATATTGCGAGTTGTGGTGAGTACAGAGAAGTTTGCAACCTTGGTTCTCACACAGCTGCAAGAGCTTCAATAAAAGTACAAATGTACAAAAAAACATAGCTACAGAAAACCTGTGTTAAAACAAAAAAAAATATGTTCTAGAGTGATGACTTAATGCAGTGACACTTCATAACTAAAGCACTTTTTCAAAACATTATGACATGAGGGAAGGAGCACTTGGCAATGAAAAGGCTATGATCCCATAAAGATGAAGCACCTAGAGAAATACATGTGGGACCCCTGCCTTGTGGCTTCTAATGTCAAGCCCAGATGCATTTGTACCCAGACCTCTCTATCTTTAAAACAAAAAGATCAGGGYGTTAATGTGGTAAATACAATTTCCCATAATAGAGACCTACATCTCTTTGCAAGATTGCTTTGCAGTAGTAGCATACTCCTAGTTTCACTTTACCCATATTTCTAAATATTATACAGTTTAACACATGCATTTTATTACTCTACTAAATTGTGGAAGATACATTGACAAACCTGTTTTCAGGTACCATACCTTGTACTTCTTCTGTTTGCTGACAGTATATTCTATTTTAGTAGTTGGTTATGAATTGCCTTAAGTCATCTGAGCTGCATGATCCAAAGATGTTCATATTTCTTCCCTTCCCTGATGGCAAAGAACTACTTTCCTTCCTCAGTCTTTTTTTTTTAAATTATAATTAGTCTAGAGCCTTGCCTCTCCACTCATTCATCACTCTCTCCTATTAGTCTTATCGCTCCATAGGGCTTGAGAGAATTGGTTAGTAACATCACCAGTAACTCAAGTTTGAAATAAGGCTATCAAAATAGATAGGCTTACATGCCAACTCCTTGGACAAAGTGTAATTGTAAAGAATGGGGCAAAGTCGTAATGAGAGGAAAAGCTTCAACCTCTGTGAATCCTGCTCTGCTTCTCTCACCTTTTTATACTTCTGAAAGCAATTTTAAGTTGCTTATCAAGTCTTGATATTTCAATTCAGCAATTTCAATTAATTCTTTCATTTATGTTAATGTTACCCTATGCTGGTTGTTATTCTAAATATTTATTACAATATTTTAAAGTAAGCATTTTGTCTCATCACCCTTCTAAGCTCTGATGTAAGAAATTGATTTCAAGATGACTTTAAAGATCCTTCTAGGCAAACAAATTGTAACTGGCCAATTCCTCCCCTTCCCCATAGGGGAAAAGAATCTGTTCTGTTCTGTTGTCACAATCAGCAGCTTTTAACGTCACCAAAGACCAAAGCTGTAGGCATGGGCAGATTAGAAAGTTTTCTTTTTTGGTCTCGTAGTAACTAAAATACAGAAAGTGTATTGAAATTAAATAAATTATTTATTTATGCTGCTTTTTAACATGTTCAGGAGTGCATTAAGGATTCCTTTAGGCAACTTAAGTTCTTTTAATTAACATGGTGAAGGTTATAGAATCACAGGTGTTTGCAAACAAATGGAACATAATGCTGTTACGTTGTCTTAGGAAATCAGCTTTCAGATCACAAAACAGTCTCATCTCTTCTGAAATGTAAGCAACTTTATCTAATGGGAATTTCCACTTTTAATTTGTGTGATTATGAGTAATAACAGAATCTGAACCCTTTTTGAAGCAATTCCTGTAGCCGTAGATCCTGTAGCAAATGAGTGTTTCAGGTTATCCTATGTTCATAGCCTATGTGTTCCAAGCAGCCGCAGGAGACACAAAGAAGGGATTTTCTTATTTCCTGTTTATGGTCACATGTTTAGACATCTATACTCATATTCACAGACTGGGATTCATGTGACTTAAAACATGTAAAAATTTAAATGATTACATCTAAGCTAAACTCTGCTTAGAGGTAGTAAAGAGAACAGGCATTGAGGGGGTGGGGTGGGGGGACGGGAGTCTTCTAAGAAAACGCAGACCCGGTAAGAAAAATTAACCTTAGAGATAAGTATTTCTCTCCACTAGTGACACAGAAAGCCTAAGCTGACTAGCCAAGATGGCCAAATGAATTCTTCCCAGAATTAGAGCATCATAATGCACTGGAAACTAAAAGCTTCATCCCCACAGGATCACATAAGGTGTTAGAATTAGGTACTTTGTCTTGCTGTACGGCCTGCACTAAAAGAAGGACATGTTTTATGGCTACACTGGTCAGGATACTTCCCAGAAACAATCATTTATGAAYAAGCTCTGTTTGAACACCTGCTCCTTTGTGGAATGCAAACACCTCATTCAGTATCACTCATTAGATTTGGGTTGTATTTTCCTCCAAACCACAGACTTTTTTTTTATTATTTCTTTCTGGCCTCTGATAATCATTCCTACATTCACAACAGCTCAGCATCAATAGACTACCTCAGAGATTTTCCACACACTCCTGGAAATCTTTTTCGGAGTGGAAATATGAGTTGACCCTAACCCTTGGGAATGGTTCCTACATTCTGCTAACTCCTAAACCTGTCTATGAATTGCATGGGGTAGTGATAATTTAACATCAGCAAGGGACCATTCTAATAATTAATAATAGTAAATTAATAATAAGCAATACAAACAATTGTATTGTGCCCAGGAACTAATATCAACATAGCCCAGAAGAAAATTGTGTTGTAAAATGAAGAAACCAACTGATCATGAATAATTCTGGAATTAGGTTGTTTGGTGTTCTGAACTGTTCTCTTGGATTTAAAAATAGGCTGTTTGAATTCTGCTCCTGGACAGCAAATAATCCCCTCCATAATTTAAAAAAACTTCAAATTTCACCAGTCAACCTGGATTTCTGCTTCCTACTTGCCTTAATCTTCATTTGATTGGTCCAGCCCCAGAGAGATATTAAGAAACACTTTTATCAGATAGCATTACACTGAAGAATAGCCAGGAAGGACTTGTTAAGATCATTTATGAGCCTAAATCCTATTGAAAGTCAATTGTTCTTTGACTGCTAAGTCATTCAGTTTGGCAACAGTACACATAAAAGTGTTTGTATCCCTACTCCTCTTTGAGGAGGAGAACATAGAAAAAGAGAAGAGACATCAGTGGGTGGGAAGGAAGACTAGATGCAGTGTCAAGATGAGACGACTCAGGATTATGCTAGAGTCTATGTGAGGAGCAAAGAGAAGCCTTAATTAGCAACAATCATCTGCAGCAGCCTATAAAGCAAAGCCTTGTAGGAGTATGAGGTGATTGTGTTAGTATCTGTTATTCCCTACTCTGTGTCTGTCTTTTTTATTTAGATTGCAAGCTCTTTGGAATTCAAATTGTCTTGAGGCACTATCATAATGAACATGAATAACAATGTTACCACATATGAGCTTTCCAGGACAATAAAACATACACTGGTATGATTAGATATTAAAGACAGAAGATATTACTTTAAAGTATTCTGAGTACATGTATTTATTTTAGATCTCTCAACTATCACTACTAGGGAAGCTTTCAAACATATGAAAAACCTTTTTTAGTTCCCAAATACATCTTCAGTCAAATTTATTGTTATTGACACCAAAAAGAGATTACTGACGATCCTTTAATCCAATCCTTCTCTGTGGAGGGTCATGACAGGGTTAAGTTGGAGGGAAGTTGCAAGTAGCAAGCCGTGGGAAAAGGTGAATAGGGGAACTGTTACCAGCTCGGACAAGGAGTCTCAACAGGAGCCTCAGACAAACATACCCAAGGACACCGGTGCAGCTGGGTATGATACATCCTGAGAAAGTACAGATAAACCAGCAGAAGCCAGTGGGAACCAAGGTTAAGAACAAGACAGCTTTTCTCTAACTAGGAAGCAAGTAGCAAAGTACAAGGCATGATCCCTGCCTGCGTGATCGGTGTAACGATTGGTTACCTGTGACATAATCTGCATGATGATTGGCTTAGCAAAGTGTATCTGTAAAACCACTGAAGCAGCTAACTTTTATATAAATATGCTCAGAAACATACAATAAATGTCTCAAGATGCACCACTTCTGGAGTCCGTGCCATCATTCACTACACTTCTTTATATCAGGCCTGAGATCTAGAACATTATATACTGATCAAAACGCTCAGTGTCCAGCCAAGGGAGAACTTCTAAGTCGCAGAATCTGAGACAGCATTCCTCAAGATCTAGGGATGCTGGAGTAAGCTAGGTCCTTCAAAGCTATACAGACAATACTGGTATTTCCAGCCCTGAAGTAGGTAGATGCAACGATAACCTAAAATATACTTGTTTCCTCTTTCAGCCCCAGGCTGAGTGTTTTACTGAACTGACGACAGCCGTAGCACAGACTTTCATCTCAGAAGTCTGAAATGATAAAGATATGGGACATTCTTTTTTATGGGGAAGAAATACAGTGTATAAAGTATAAAGTAAATCCTTATCRGAGTTGCATAAAATTCTGGAGAAAGTATGTCAATATCATCCTTCTTCTGTTATCTTCAGTGTTGTAAACATTTTTCAGAAATAATATTCCATGTTTGACATGGGGAATAGCAACATATCCAGGTGGAACTCATCCAGATCTACTCCACTAGGCTCTCAAAGAAGCTTTAATGACCTCCACTCATACAAATAGACTGCTTAATGCAGAAGAAATTATTACCAGTATGAATGAAAGGGAGCCTTTGACAGACAGAGCCATTCATGGATTCACCAAGTGACTAATAAAAATTGCCTTGGTCTCTGCTTTATTTTGTGAATTGCTGATGTTACTGGAGATAGAACAAATTAGCAGGTCATTAGGATAGAAATTCAAGCTCTAACAGGTAAATTAGGTGAACCCTAATATCTTATTGGGCTCCAGTCTTTTTTCTTTGTCTGTTTTTCCTATGGAATGGAGAACTTTTCTCTTGGCATCAAGAGACTTTTTGCATCAAGTGCCTTTTTCTCCAAGATTTCCTCCATACCTTTCTTATCTTCAAGCAGTCCTTATCAATAAGATCCAAATCAGGGGTCACATAACTTCACTAAAGGTAAGAAGAAAATAAAATAGACAGAAAATTAAAGGGGGATGAGCCTTCCTAAAATATGCACTTTTTCAGACTTGATTTCAAACAGTCTTTGTTCATACAGAAGATTATTAATTGGGAAGATGAGTGGTCATCGAAGGAAGAAAGATGGAGAAAAAGAGAGAGAGAGAGCAAAATAGAGATCAAAAGAGAGTGAAAGAGAAAGCAAGTCAGTGAGCAAGAAAAAGAGAGAGAATGAGAGGGAGAGGGAGAGTGAAAGAGAGAGAAAGAAAGATGCAGATTTAGCACCACACAGTAATACAATCATAATGGCCCCGAGCACACTAGATATTTTATCAAGTTAAAAAAAATTGCAGTTAAATGTGGAAAATTCAAATTAAATATTTAATGAAAAGAATATTACTTTGCTGACTGAAACAAACTAGATAGCACAGCTAAAAATCAAAGCTCTGCTGCCTACTCATGCTTTGTATTGCCTTAAGACTACCCACAGAGAGCAGTGCTGAACTCAGGTTTCACAGGTTTTATCTTTAACTGTGAATTTCCATCCTTTGGTGGTTGAAGGCTAGCCAGTAGAGTTCTTTTGATGTTGCTTTCTAGGTGAAACTTTCTAAGGCCAAAACTGCTCTTTAATGGAAAATATGATCCTATTTCTGCAGTAGAAAACAAAATGCCATAGATATCAGTCTTAAGCATGACCAGAACACATGGAAAGCAGTCAACCTAATGACCCACATATACCTGTAAAAACTGCTGAAGTAGAATAGARGATAAACAGGGGAGCACAACAGAGTATGGAAAATCAGCAGCCTACCAACGAGGCTGAAAAATACAGGCACTTTTTCCTTCCTTTCCCCCCCCCCTCAAGTACTAACAGTAACTTCAGGGAGAAAAATAATAAACTGAATCTAAAGATTTATTAGATTCCACTCAGCTGGGTATTTTACCTGAGGCAATGTGTTGGTCGTGTGTTTTGACTGAGGCTATGATTTGACATAAGAGTTGGGATTGTCCCATAACATCCCCTTTCTGATATGCTTTTTTTAAGAACAACTGTCTTGACATATGAAACTAACATCAAGAAAAGACCCCTAACAGCTCTTATTCTAGGCAGCATTAATTCCTGCCGTATCCTGTACCACTGGGACTAAAGATGCTTACTGTTCTCTGCTCGGAGAGCATCTAGCACAGCTAAGCCCTAAGCCTCATCAGAGACTGGGAACTTTTGCTGTTTAAATAGTAAACACAGAAGCAATGAGGTGATGAATTCTCAGAGAATTAACTCTATAAATACTTGGACATAAATGCAAGCACAAACATGCTTGTGGCTATTTCCAGTAATGTGGCTTTTATTCTTTTAAGAGAAGAAGTATAACTTTATCCAGGAATTGTTCCTGAATGAATGTTAGCTTTCTTTGTGAGGAATTATCTGCTTACTGCTGCTCTGATATAATCATGCAGCTGAAAGTTCTCCAGTTTGAGAGATATTTTTCCCCCCATCCTTTTTCTCCTCTTTTTCAAAATTAACCTAAATTTAAAGGGTTTCTTTAATGTATTTTTATACTTGTTCTTTATTTTTCACTCTTAGCCTTTGAGGTGATTATGAGGATATTTACCATGACAACTATTGCATTTCTGTATTGTTTTATACTTTTACCCAAAAAACATAAGTAGGGATGCACAGTTGACTTAACATATAAACATTGCTTACTATTTTTAATGAGGAACTTTAAATGTAAAGGCAATTAAAATAAAATTGAAATTACTTTAATTTTAAAATGGTTATAGAAAAGTAAATGTTTGAGAGCTGCAGTTTAAAGCAATTAGGAGAGGATATTATATTTGCAGGAATTCTTATGGCCATATAATTATTTTGAATGCATCTATTGTGTTTAATTAAAATTACATATTTATTGAATATTTATTTCTTAAAAACAAAATTATTTTTCCCTTTCTATATATGCTGAATAGGCATCTGTAAAAAACATGATTTCTTAGATACATACATACTAGCAAAAAAAAAAAAAAAAAAAGACTGGGCTAGTACCCTAGCTCAAGCACTGGCCCTAAATTATCCCTATGCTTTAACTATAAGCATCCTCTCTGGCTATGCTGACTAGTGCTCTCATAGACAATGTTCAGGCACATGCCAGAAGCTGTTTCTGTTGAGGATCTGGCTAGAATGTCCTTTCTGAGAGAAAGGAGGAGAAGGAAATGGAGTTTAGACTTGTGGATGTTAGTTACGCATGCCACTCATCCTCAGGGCCAAAGAACGGTGCCTGCTTTATGTACTAAGAGCCAACAAAAGTTCCTACACATCAAGCCTGTGTTCTACTCCCTTACTGTCCTGTCATCCGCACTTCCTTCACAGTTATTAATTCATCCAGCCACTACCAAATCAGCTAGTTCCCTTTGAAACTAAATTTGGGGTGGGTCCTGAAAGACTGGTTTTCTCCAGGAGCTGCTTCCAGAAAGTAAGATGGATGAGATGGCACCAGTTTTGCACTTGTCCACATTAAAAAGTCCTCTGACACTATCTCAGGATACTTGTACCCTCAAATAATCTCATATTTCATGTACCACATCATAGGATATGCATAACTTTCCCTCAGTTTCATGGTATATAAAAAAAAAATGTTTGGCAGGCTGAAACAGCCACTATCCTCTACTCACCCGTACGCGCGCACGCGCGCGCACACACACACACACACACACAAGTTTTATCTTAGGACCAAGCAGGCCAATGGCCAAGTACTTTATAGAAAGGACACATCCAGACTGCCCTAGAAAAGACTAGCCCTAAGCAGAGTGGCTACACCACTCAGCATCATTTGGCACAAACATCAGGAATCACTCCTAAAGACTAACGGTTTCAGTGTCATAGTTGTTGCCTGTGTCCCCTCTTGGACTTTCTGCTGTTGCAGCATGAAAGGGTTCTGGTGTGGTGGGTGGATTTATGCTCCTGCTTCCGAAAAGAAAGCTTAGTCTATCAAAGCAAGCAAAGAATATAGTGCCAGATGGTAACAAGTTTCATTCATTACTAGTCCAAATTCAAACCATGATTCTATCATGAAGTGTTAAGTGATTAGCAATGAGAATTAACAAGTTCATGAAAGTGTTGTTTTGTTTTGTTTTGTTTTTTCAGGAAGCAGAGAGTTAGATCAGTGTTTGATATTTTTAAAATACTCTCACAAAGATATTCTGTCCCATTATCAGTCTTCTGAGATACAGAACTTCTCACAGCTTTCCTAATATAGAGCAGAATGTGGTAATGCAATCTAGCCCATCATGAATTTCTTCTTTGAGACAACAAGTAGTTCTATAAACAGAACTAATGATTAATGAATTTGTTTCTCAATGTCAGCTTGAATTTTAACTTGTACAGCAGTTAAAGGGTCTAAACTCAATTTATTAGACTTATTAGGCTTCTTTAGGGAAGAAATCTTGATCAAAGAGTGGATTTTGCATTGTTTATCAATACACAATCTCTGATTAACCTTTTTTTCCATAGATTAGGACATTCACAATGCCTGTCTCCTTTACGGTAAATATGTATAAACAGAGGTTGCCATCTTGTATAGTTTTCCTCAGTGGCAGGCTCAGTAGACACTCTCTCCTCAAGCTAGCTGTCTCCAAAGAAACTCTCCTTTTCTGTAAAATCTGTTGAAAACAGGCCAAAAGGCTCATAAACTACTGTGGCAGAATGGGAGATTCATAGGCAAACATAGATATTATCCCCTTGTCCCGTCCTCTCCCCTCACTCACATAACGAGCTGGATTGCATACAATTCAGTTAGGAAATATGGCCCCAAAAAAATGGCTCTTCTCACACCAGTGAGATATTTTTTAAGATCAGTCAGGTCACTTTACAAAATTTCTACTTCAAGAATCCAAGAAAGTGCACTAAAGACTTCATTCAAGTGAAAAAATAAGTATRGATAGCAATTACTGAATGCCTGTGTCAATACCTTGAGAAAATAGTAAATGCCTTAACTACGCTATCCAAGATAATATAAAAGTATTGATCCAGCCTTTTATAAGACCATAAAATACTGTTTGTACATACACAGACACAAAAATCAGTTATCTTAGGGGACACTATAAATGTGATTGGATGCTCAGACATAAACATGAGTATCCAGAAACTTTAAAGCTCTATATCCTGTCCCCCTGTTCATAGAGGAACCTGGGGATGAAAGGATAACCTTGGGAAAGGAAATCAGGTATTGTGGTGGAAAGAAGACTGTGAAGGATTAAATCAATCTCACTAAAGTACTTCAGCTGAGGTACTAAAATGGATTAGCAGAGACCCACAATCAACATGTTTTGAGCTGTAGCATAGCTAAAGTGCTTTAGCTTCATCTTATATGTCAGTCTTTGTTCTTTAAATTCATGCTTTGTCTTCTAAAAAGAACTGTCCCAGTACAGAATTTAAAATAATGACTAACCCCACTATTTTAATTATACTAAAACCAGCAAGAAACGTGTGAAGCTAATCAACTCATTGGTCTCTAAGCAATAACTACTTTCTCCTGCAAGCAGTCTTCCCCAAGGTTGTGAAATGTCAGGCACTGCTGTAATAGTATATAAATAAGACTGATTTACCTCATTGCATCTACTGCTCCAACTGATTGCAGACACAGGAGTGCCTTGCATTCCTCCATTTCACATCATTTGCTCAATGTGCACCACCCGTAGACCTTTGTGCCTTTCAGAGGCTTTATGAGTCTCCAGATAAACACTTTCTTTCAGGCAAGAGTGGCCACTGACCCTCGGTTCTCTTTTATCACTTATTATACATGTTCTTCTTCCTTCCCTATGTCAGGATCTAAAATTCACTATATTTTCTCTTTTCATATTTTGTTCATCATTTTTTCTCTACCTCACTTGTTCATTGTCCATTCACAATACTGTCAGCAATTTTGATTGTTCTTAAAATGTCCTTCCCAACATTTCTTGTGCAGAGGACTCTCCATCTCCATTCTTTGTCCTCTCCTTGTTTTCTTTTCTGGGAGATATCAACCTGTTCAATTCTACAGACAGACAGAGAAGAATAAAAATGAAGGATTTTCTCAAACTGACTGGGTGGTGGCCAGGGTAATGACTTGAATCTGGCACTTCTGCTGAATTTCTTGAATTGATGCATCCTTCAGAAGTCATTGTCCATACAGAGAACAGAAATGCCATCAAGCTGAGAGGAAGGAATCGCTTTACTCTCAGATCATAATAATGCACAGTTGAAGTGTGTTAAATAAATCCATCTGACCAGATACTTACTTCCCAGGACTTTCTCTCTGGTCTCCATAAACACCAGTTTCCACTGCCCAGTTACTGAACTTCATTCAGAAGTGAGTAAGGTTACTCAGTTTCAGAAAAGTGAGGTTTGGAAAGCTGAGACCTCATTGAAGAGCAAGAGGGAGAGGGAGAGGGACTTAGTGATTCAGGCAGTGCTCAGATCAAACAATGAGTTCAGATTTGGGATATTGATATAATAATTAAGGCTAAATGTAGAAAAATTAATAAAGATTATTAGGACTGATTGAAATATAAATGGTTTATCTAGACTCTTCAGCAACTGGAATTCTTATTAAGAAAAATGCCAGATTTCTTTCCTTCCTGTCTGTTTGTATGACCTTCCCTTTATCTCTCCAGGACCACTATACTGAGCATTTGAAGGCATTATCAAATTAATTCTCACAACTTCTCTGTAAGGGGACAGAAAATTGCTATTCCAGACACAGAGAAGCAATGAGGTAAGAAGAAACAGTATTGAATACAGTCTTTCTGGTGCATCCAGTTAGTGATCCCACCACCCTTCTGCCTCAGATGATCTCAGTCATCCTCACCACGTTACTTTATTTCTTTAGGACCAGTGACAAGGCTGAGAGCAGTTAAGGTGAGATAAATCTGGAAAAAATAATGACAGAGCCAATCATTCATATTACAATGATGTTTGTTAAGGCTGAGAACTGAACAGGAAATAAGTATTTATATTCTCAATYGAAACTGTCTACATTGTAAGCACAAATGCAGCTGTGCACAGATGTATCTAATCTGAGTTTACACTAGCTACCTTCCGTGTAAATGTCTATCTATCTGTGGCAACACAGTTCAAGGGACGCCCAACTCCTTACCCCATGTACCATCTGTGTCCTGCAGCCCTGGCTGAGCCCTGCTCTGTTGCAGTTATCCCGCCGCCAGCATGGAAAATATTGTCTACAGAAATAGGGAGCAGGGCGGTTTCTAGCTCATGGCATTCAGTTTTTGTCGACAGAAAAAGATACAAAACTCTCTTAATTAATGTAACAATGCTCTACCTTTTTTACACTTTTAATCAATGAAAAATTGCATTAATGTAAAAGCAAATCAAGATTAATCAAAATGAGGCCCAAACTCTTTTAGTGTTAAAATACAAAACACTGAAACACGCTTAGTTGTTAATAGTCTGAGTTTACTGCCTCTAAGATTTTACTTACTGGAGACAAATGGTTCAACACGATATAAAGCAAAAGAGACAGGCAGAACGGAAATGAACTTCGTCACACCTTAGTTCCTTATAAAGTGCAAGAGGAGACTTTGACACCTCAGGCTGGGACAACTGGAACACAGAGTTTGCAGGTTAGCTGATTTAAAAAGATATGAGAAGCATATATTAAAATCCAATCCATTGTCTGGATTTTCAGTGACCAAGAAGGGGTTGGGAGAAGGCCCCTGCCTGCTCAGAATGTGCGTTTTGAAATACTTGCTTGTTGATTCTTTTTAAAACAAAATAGAAAGATGGAAACAAAAGACAAACAAAAGGCAGGTGGAAGAGACAGTCATGGTGATTCCTCCCTTTAGACGAAACAAGTAAAAGATGGGAGACTGGTTACGTACGCTTGCAGGGTGGTATCTTTTCCTTTCCCATAAGTTCATAGACTGCTTGCAGTGAGGAAATGAATTCTATGTTCCAATTGCTGAAGCTGTTCATCTTTGCAAAAAAAATAAATAAATTCAGGATTCATTGAACTATAAAGAGGGAGTAACACACTTCAGCCTATTGATTATTGTGCAAAGCTAGGAGGAGAGTCATGAGTTCTGATCCCTGCACTGCAGGTTGGGTCAGTATTTTCACCTATTTGCATTTAATGTAAAAGGCACAACTGCAGACAGTATTGGGATTTGCAGTGTTCATCTTGGAAATATGAAATCCCTAAAAAAACCCTCCGTAATTATAAGCATGTTTCTGAGCACTGGAATGAGAAGGGAACTCGTGGCAAGGATAAACTTCTGTTGTCCTTACAGTGTCATTTATCTGGATGAAGACAAGCAAGGAAGCAGTAAAGAAACAAAAAGTATCTAAATTCACAGAACTAAACTTAAGCCGAGTAACACCAATTTATCCCACACAGAAAACAGGCTCATAACTTTTCAATATTCTTTGTTAAATTCTTTGCTCGCTTTCTCTGGGGTTTTGTTCTGGAAGATATTAGAAAGAGTCGTCTACCACTCCTAGGTTGGATACTGAATCCTTACCTCACTTGTCAGACCTCTATATTTAAGAAGTGGACTGAAAATTTTCTGTTGCTACTTCTGTGGGTCTCATTCTCTCTTCCTCTCTCTCTTTCGCTCTCTCTCTCTCTCAGAATTTGAATTTGTCTGAAAAAAGTTGACATAATTCATGAATAATTCCCACTGGGAAAACTACTGACACTCATTATGGTTTTCTATTCTAAGAGACTATTTTCTGTTCCTTTTTATTGTTTTAAAAACACTTTTTTTGTCCTGAGAAATGCTAATTTGATTGGTGTATTCAAGAAAGGGTCAGAGATAATTGCTCATATCAACTGCATGTCTCACAAATGAGTGTTACCTGAGAGATTTTTATGTTATGTAAATATAACATGACAATGAATCTTATTTGTGATTGGATATTGCCAACCTGTTATGAAATTTCTTTTTAAAATTTTGTTTAAATTATCTCCAGAGGTTATGGTTTTATAGAGGCAATGTTAATGAATTTTGACAGATCTGTGATTGCAAGGGACTTGTTTTCTATTTGTGATGGAGACTCAGGGTTAGGCATAAGGAGCTCAGAAGTCAAGCTGGTGCAAAAGAATGAGGGTGAGCAGCAGAAACATTAGTTCATGCTACAACACATGGGAAACTCAGCATGGCCAGAGCAAGTGCGATTTCTTTCTCTTCACATAGCACTTATCAGTGGACGCTATTTTTAATACAAATCAGTATTCACTTAGATGCATTTGTTGTTTTTCTCAATGTGCACAGGCAAAGCTAGCTACTGGCAGTCTCAGAAACAGTGAAAGGACATACAAATCAGAAAAATAATCAAATATGCCATCATTCTAATGACACTGACTCCAGAGTGGTTCTAAAAGTCAGGTGGTTGGAGGTAACTTTCACAGAATCACAGGATCACAGAAGGGATGAGGTTGGAAGGGACCTCTGGAGATCATCTAGTCCAACCCCCACTGCTCAAGCAGGGTCACCTTTCCAAGGGATCGCGAAAGGAGTGATGCACTTCACTCGTAAGAGGGAAGCAGCACTACGTTTATTGCAGTAAGACAGCGACTTTACAAGTCCAGTCGTAAATAAGAATGATTTAATGAGGTTTGATTGGCAAGGTTCACTCAGTTATTTACTGCATGAGGACAGGGTCAGATGTGTGCGCAACGGAGACCCTCCTGTTGAGTCACGAGGTTCAGACTGGACCCCCTTGCATTCTAAACTCCTTCGGAGAGGAGCCTAGGAGTGGCTGGATCCAGTCCTAGTCCCAGACTTGGTAAACAGTATATGTCTAAGGGATTGTGTGCGCAATTAGTCAGAGATATAACTCAGCAAAGTTTCATGAAGTTCACAAAAGTTCAGCATGCTATTAGTCACTTACCGAGGATCTGTTGCGGGTAAGGAATCCCTCAACCTCGAGGAGTAACCTTGAGAGGCGTCCCTGCTCAAGGGGAGGTTCTGCAGTGCAGCCCGCTGCCATGCAGGAGAGCTCAAGGGGCTCTGGGCTGCCCCCTATTTATGGGGGGGAGATGATTGACTCATAGTCATATTTGCATACTAGACGGGCCTTAGTTGGCGCATGCTCAACTAGCCCCTACATACGTGCTGTTTACAGGGAGGTCAGATTGAGGGGGAAAGAGCACGTCAGTGGCGGGGGAAAAGGAGCACACCGTCACACAAGGTCACCTTTCCAAGGTCACATTTCCAAGGATTTTGTCCTGACGGTTTTTGAATATCTCCAAGGAAGGAGACTCCACAACCTCTCTGGGAAACCTCTTCCAGTGCTCTGTCACCCTCACAGTAAACAAGTTTTTCCTCATGTTCAGATGGAACTGTCTGTGTTTCAGTTTGTGCCCGTTGCCTCGCGTCCTGTCGCTGGGCACCACTGAAAAAAGTTTGGCCCCATCCTGTCTACACCTTCCCTTCAGATACTTATACAGATTGATAAGATCCCCCCTCAGCCTTCTCTTCTTCAGGCTGAAGATTCCAGCTCTCTCACCCTTCCCCGATATAAGAAAGATGCTCCAGTCCCCTAATCATCTTTGTAGCCCTTCGCTGGACTTGCTCCAGTAGTGCCACATCCCTCTTGTACTGGGGAGCCCAGAACTGGACGCAGTACTCCAGATGTGGCCTCACCAGGGCTGAGKAGAGGGGGAGRATCACCTSCCTCSACCTGCTGGCAACACTCTTCCTGATGCACCCCAGGATACCATTGGCCTTCTTGGCCACAAGGGCACATTGCTGCCTCATGCTTAACTTGGTGTCCACCAGCACTCCCAGGTCCTTCTCCGCAGAGCTGCTTTCCAGCAGGTCAGCACCCAGCCAACTTTCAGGAAAGATTCAGAAAATGCAACCAGGTTAACTTTATCAGGAACCAATATATCCTTCCACTCAGGCTACACCTCTACTAGTAAATTAAACATGACCAGGAATATTTTCTGGCATTGAGTCCAACTGGTAAGAAATAGCCCACAACCACATTATGAAACTTGTCTATTCCCCACAATAGGGTGGCCATATCCAAATTGGCTATTGCAGTTTGGATCCCTGGCTCATAATGACTCCTGGCCCATCTAAGAACTGTTGACACAGGACAGAACAGTGCCAATGCCACTTCAATAATTTGGCAGTACAGACAATCAAGTTTCTGTACCCAGGAACATTTCCTAGAATCACTTAATTTATTAATATAGATGTGCTCCCACTGGACAAAAGCCCTGAAGTGGTCTCAGTGGCAGAAATGACAGGCTGATCTTTTCTAATTTCTGCCGCTGTTTAGATCATTGCTGGACTAGGTTCAATGTTTAATGCAGCTTTCAAATCTCCTTCATGCTGGTGCCACATAGGTAGTCAGTTCCTGGGCAGACAGTTCCTGGCAAAAGCGTCCTGTGAGCCATTCATACAGCCCAGAATGGTCCAAGTAATGGTTCCCTAAATGTTCTTCATCAGTCCAAAAGTAAATTTCTGCTAATGAAAAGATCTCATTGGAGCTTGTCTGCCTAAACTCACATAGTCAACAGATTAAAAAAGCACTCTCTGGGTACAATTCTTCAATTTCTACAAGGCAGAAAATAAGTCAAAAATTAATGTCTCCTAGAATTAGCACACCTAGAAGATGGCTGTCTCAAATGTAGGTGTCTGTGATGTAGCTATCTAAAATTAAGTGAGATCAAGCCTGCCTAAATTATTTCTATACCAGAAGCATTGTTGGGGAACAAGTGACAGTCTGCGATATCCATCTACCTGTCACCACAGCTGGCATGCAGAAGCTTTAGCCAAACCCAGAATCAGAGCTTGAAAATGCAGAAAATGTTACCAGCAGCTGAGTACTGAAAGATAGGCAATAAAGCAGGAGATGTCACTTTGCATTCCATTGGGTGTAAAGAATGGAACCAATTTATCTCCATCAATGCTGACATATCCATATGTACCTTGTAGTGCCATGTACATCAGTGTAGCCTGCTAGTTCTTGTCGAATGATAGTGCCAACAAAAAATTTTTWAAAAAGTATGTATGTTTGGGGTTTCCTCTTTTTTTTTTTTCCTTCTTCTTCTTCTGATGCTTCTTGGATTATTTTGCATGGGTTTTATTCAGGTAGAATCATAGATCAACAGTCCTCCATTGTCTCTGAAAATCTGTTGATTTAATAACTGGGTATGGAAAGGATAACACTATTTCAGGAATTTACTTCTTTGTCMAAATGACTAACTTCTCTGTAAATAACAAGATAACGAAAAAGGCTCCAGGGGGGTGTATTGCCATCATGATAGTAGCTATTATATGCTATCCTACTTTCACTGTGTAATTACTCAGGGAAAAGAGAGTAGAGCCATATTCCACCGATGTGTATTAGCAGGAGAGCAAAGAGATGTGTGATGAYACCATAAACCACAAGGTTACACTAGTTCATTAGTTCTTTCCTGATTGCAAGTGGGACAGCCCAAAGCAGTAACATTGTGTCATTCAGACCTTAATTCTTCAAATTTTAACTCTAGAAATATCATCTGCTTTAGCTTCTTCTAGGAAACAATCACTTTTCGTTATACGATAAAGAGCAARTGTGATTCACTGTATTCCATCAATAGTCTGAAATACCTTTATAAGCTTAACAGAAATAAACAGGAATAGAGCAATTACAGTTTTCAGTAGTGCAAAACAAGTGTTTCAGGAAAGTGAGCATACCTGGAAATCATGAAGTGACAAGCCCATTCCTTAAAATTATTAATGATGGATTTCAAATTAAATCCATCAGCCATGAAAATCTTAAGTCGTTCATCACTGAGTGCATCATACATAAGGTGTTATCAGAGGGAGAAAGAGCTCTTATACCAGAGAAGTACTGCAAATATCCCTATTTTTCACTGGCTTGAGAGAGTTCTGCTGTTTCCTTTCTCCATTCTTCCTTGCCCAGCTATCTTGCCAGAAAGGACATCAGGAGGATGATTGATTGTCCACTGTGGGATACCACGGCCACCACAAGCTGCTATGAAATGTGACACAGAAACACTAACCGTATCTTTCCTTTTTTCAAAAAGTGGCAGTCTCAGCTGCTTTTGTGCAATGTCCAGTCCTGTCAGTCTATGTTATGCATACTCTGAGAACGTATCCTGTATTTAGTCCTTCAGGGAACTGGAAGGAAGAATGGTGGGCTTCATCTCAACTAACTTTAAATGCCTTCATCTGAGATATCTGTTAAAATTCCCTGTGCAGTTAACAGAGAGAAAGAAGTACTTTTGTGGCATGACTCATCTGACCTGTTTTACTCATTTACTTTAGCATGAGATTAACCTCACCCTAGAATTGTCTATTTTGTTCCATTGACTACATATGACTAATCTATCGTGATTAGGTCAGATGTTGACTCTACACTATAGATGGCTAAAGCTAATTGAAGCACATTTTCTAATGTTTTCTAACACTGTGCTGGTTGGGCATATCAAGATCGTCTTAGACACCTGCAAAGACATGGATCCCCATGTCTGCAGTGTCAAGGATAATAAGACAGTGTAGGTCTCCAGTTTAGGTGTTGCAAGGGACAAGCAACAACTGAACAAGAGTTTCCGGGTCCTGGTATCCGGCATCTACTTTCTGCCTAACTCCTGTTTACTGAACCAGTATCTGACATTTCTTCCAGATCTGAAATGCCATGACTGGACTGYCATATTTAAAATCCTGAGCGAAAGTCTTCAAAAGATAAATGGAAATGTTCTAATCTTCTCTGTGGCCTACAAATGTTAAAGCAACTTCAAATCAATCAAGAGACAACTGAAGTTAATACAGTGCTGAATAAATGAGGGAAACAGTACAGTACCTGATMGCTGAGCCTTCAGCTAACAAGAATAGCAGAAGAATATGGTTTATCCCTGTCACAAATCTCTGTAAAAGAGAAGAGGATCTGACACATATTTATTTTTTTTTTTACAGCAAACCAAAGGAGAATTGGAAGTAAGGGCCCTAATCCAAGTGCCAAATTTAATCCTACATTACACTGTAACTTGAATCCCCATTCTATCTATATTGTACAAGAGTGTCTGCTGGAAAAACATCTTGTGTAGTAGATTAAAAAGGTAGTGACAGGCTCAAGGCTATGTTACTTAGCGTAATCTTGCTGTTTCCCAAACATTACTTAATGTTCACCAAGAAGTAATTTCCAACCTAACTTATCTGCTTGGGATAAATTAATTTTAACAGCAAAAGCTCAGGATCCTTTGCCATAAATTTAGAAAAATATATTTACAGTGGCACTTATAAAAAAGATAATGTGTGCATCTCTCTTTTCTTCATTTGAGAATGGAAATACCAGCAAAGGGGTAGTTTCTCCAGAAATGCCAGGCAACTCTCAAATGTAGTATTTAAATGAGCATTTTTTTCTCATTCTGGACATGCTTGCTTGACCATGCTGTCTTCTTCTCTGTTACTGTCTGTTCTTAACCAGTTCCAAGGAACTCATTAATTTCTTCTTTTTTCTCACACAAAGATGGTGCTGGGCAGCTGGTTAGAAAATGTCATACATCTATCTGTTGGCTGCTAATTTAGAGGATTATAAAAGATGAAAGTATATCACAAAGCCCCTGCAGATACTTCAGATAAGGTAAGACCTCCTCTAAATATTTTCTGTTTCAACAGGTTGTACTTCTCTTTCCTGAGTTACCAGAATAAGTTTTTATTTTATTTTATATTACTTTATATTATTTTATTTTATTTTACTTTGTTTTATTTCATTTTATTATAAATGGTAAAGTCTAATCCACAAATGTGTAAGAATTAAGCTAGCTGGAATTCTAGAAATGAAATATAATTCTTGTTTTTGATGAGTCATAATTTTCAAGGGAATAGGGTGTCTGAAGCTGGAATGGACTAGTTCTTAAACTTATCCTATAGGCCTTTTAATTTATGACTTACATCCTTTTTTTCACACCTGGAAAAAATGATCTGACCTCTAAAAAGCACATTTTCAATACAACCCATAAAACAGCAGGAGAGAATGCAGATTGAGAATGCAGTTCCAGCACCTTGTTCTTTAAAAAGCTTTTAAAGCCTGTCTTATACATTCATCTTTTAACAAAGTTGAATGCACACAACAGGTTTTATCCTAGTCTGCCCAGTAAGGCAAGAATAATGTTAAATCAATGCCAAAGTGATCAGGGATGAGATCAGGATCAAAGATCTGATCAGCCACAATGGATTATTCTGTTTTAAATATTAAAAATTAATTACTTTAGGGAAAAAAAATTAGGAAAATAGAAGTATGTCTCTGAATCAGCTAATGATTTTCACTGCTAACATCAATCGAATTTTACTCAGTGATGAAATGACACCTGGAGCGAAAAAAGCTAAACATAAACTTAGTGGAGGATAGATATGACCACTGTGGAATTAAAACAGAATTAAAGTTCTTGCATACAAAGCAGTACCCTAAGAGTTCATCTACCCATGAGAAAGACAACAGGGGGGAAAACAAACATTCTAAGTTAATGAATATGTATAGCTGCAAAGTGCTAACTCTTAAATTGCTGTGAATGTCTTATATTTGCTGCAAAAGATTAATGGAAATTGATAGCAGCACACCAATCTTCAGCAGGTTCTTTAGACTTCAATTTCATGACTTTACACCAGCCGGGCAACCCTCCCCAGCAATTGTCTTTAATGTCAGTTTGAGAAAATAGCAAAATAATATTTTGAGAGAGAATCTGTCTTCCATTAACTATGACACTGATGGTTCATGCACAAGGAGTGTGACCTTCTTCTTCCTGCCTTCTTTGAGGAAGCCACTACTCACATCTAAACTGGCTTGTAGGTGCAGTATCTAAACTGACTTGTAGACACAGAATTTCTGTGAGTATGAAAATGTCTTCACTTTTTTTCAAATATTCTGTGCAATTGTGAATAATCTCCTTTCAGCTGTGGAGGAGTTAATCTCCAACAACCAACAGAGTTGGTCTTTAGGTCATGCATGCTAAAGCAAATGAAGCTTCCAGAGTACACAAAGTCAAGGCAGTTTCCTAGCTGAGGATCTCCCTTTGCATCAGCAGAACTCCTTTTCCACAAGCCCACAGAGACAGTGTGTTAGCATATATGAGTATTTATACACTTGTGGTGTAGGTCCAGATACATATTCTCTGAATGACCTTTCTTTCTTTTGTATTGCTCTAGTCTCTCCTCTGGACTTCTTGAATTTCATAAACTATACATGTTCTCTTTTTCTTTTAAGAAACCCGTGCATATGTTCTTCTGTCACTAATAATCGTACAAGTCCTGCTGCAGCCAACAATCTGTCCAAGACTAATTGAGATAGAAAGGACACATTTTTTTGCTAGTAAAGTGCTGCAGAACATCTCCTGGTACTGGGAGGTGACCATCTATACTGTTAAGCTGTTAGAAAAGACCCTGGCATGTTTTTAGACCAAGGCTCTACAAGCACTCTCCCAAACAACTCCTGGATGCAACATTGAGGGTCAATGCATTCCAGGGACCTTTCCCAGCAGACAGACTGCATGCAGCCCCCTGTCCTGGAGGCTAAGACTAGCACCAGCATGTGTCATTTCTTACCAGTTGACCTCAGTGCCCGGGAGAGTTCCCAGGCATGTGTAACTTACTTGTATAGATATAGCCAATACATGCTGCAACCAAGGCATGTGAAGTGCTTATCCCTTACATAATTCACACTGATTTTAACAGGTGGTATCCCAACGACTTGGGGTAAGATCAGAATACTGAAATGCTTCCAAAATTCTTTGAAATAAGATTTATAAGAATTTTAAAGGGTGCCATCTACTAACTGTGTTAAGCATCAGTATAGTCAAAACCTAAATTCAGACAGTTACCCGCAGTACCCACCATCTGCATGCCTTATCTTTATATCCTGTATCAACRAGAGAACAATGAAACACCATATTCCCTGCACCATTTACCTGAATGAGACTTGAATAAATCCCTATAATATCACTGAAGGTCATCGTCAAGTATCAGAGATTCTTACGTTTTTTAGATTTGTCAGTAGGGATATCTAAGGAATATTAAATATCCAAGCCTTTCAACAACAATTATCCTTATTAAATAAAATCTGTATCAGCTGTATCTTTAGTACAAAAGAAATTACAAGCACCAAGACACATCCGTAGCATAAATCCATGGCAGGACCTGATTTCTGCAAGAGAATATTAATCAAGAAAAGTTTTAACTTTAACAACTGCACTAATGAAAAGACTTTTTCCATTACCTTATTACACAAAGCTCAACGGGGTGAAGGAGCGCAAACCTTAAGCCTCCAGATTTTAGCTGATGTATTACTTTTCCAAATTCACGATACTTTTGAAGTACCTTAGATTTTAAATCAAGGAACACACATTTTAAAGGGGATTCACACAACAAAATTAACATTTGCCTGACTTTTCATGTGCTACTGACATTGCTTGTAAAGTATAAATTGATACATTTATGAAACAAGTTCATTTTTAGGGAACGATTTTACAGTGCTGTTGGTGTTTATTAAATCAAGATATCTTTACAATTAAAACATAAGCACTTTTTGTAGCAGCAGTGACCAATATTTAATTGGAATCATATAGAGTACAGTATATTGATTCAGTTACTCTAAAAGCAGAAATCAAAACGGAAAATGTGTGCATGTATGAGAACAGGATTTGGGCCTTACAGCTGAAATAAAACAGTGCTAAAACTGAAAATTTGAGCTGATTTTCATTTTACAGTATTTCTGCCAGGCTACATACCTTCAAAAACATGGCATTCAATTGGTGAATCTGACTCTTAGAGCAGTCTTAACACCTTTAACACATTTTAATAATGCAAGTGGTTAAACCAATAATCTTTCAAAAATTAAAAATAAGGCTTCCTGGATGCATTACAGTCCAATAAGCTTTATATCAGATTGTTGTCTGAACTATTATTATGAAGGCATATTTTACTTGTATGACATGCATGTAATATAGTCAAAGACAATGGCTTTTTATATACAGTGGCTTTTTCCATTTCACAGAATACTTGACAGAATACCATGACACTACTAGATTATGATACAGCAAAATCTATATTCCATAACACATCTGAAAAAGCACGAGAGTGCAAAATCGGTCTCACTGGTATGCCTGGCATATTCTGTCCCAGCCTCTTCTAGTTCTGTCCCGTATTTTTGACATGCTTCTATAATATAATTTTCATATTTGACATTTAAACATAGCGAACGAAAAAAATCCTATCTGTGCAATGGCTGGGCTATTTTCACAGAAAGATGGCTGTTAAAGATACAAATAGGAACATACAGGCAGGTCAAAGAATATAATAGCTCAGAAACGGGGATTTCCAGCAAGCATAATCATTATCTAGTAGTAAGAAAAAAGAATATATCCCATTGCTTTTCCTGAGATCTTCTGAACCTTCCCAAGATAAGTGTAGAACGATCTTTAGGAAGGCAGGCAAATCTCTTTATAATACATTTCTACTCAAAAATATTTTCTAAAGCTTTTGTRTTCACACACTATGTAAAGTAGCCTGGTGACAGGATCAGTGGTAGAATCCCTGCTAATCTTGTGTGATACCATAAGTTCCTCAGCCAATTTGGAAGAGAATAAATAGCTTTCAAAATTCCAGTCGCAAATAGTGTTGATATTTATCCCAGTACCGCAGGAGAGAGGAAGATAAAATTTGGCCACAAATATTGATATAATAAGCAATATTCTGGTTATTCATAAAAAAGGATGGGTAGCTGGGAAAGCAGTGCACAAGAGACAGACTGGAAATATAAAGTGATAGTGAACTACAGGTGATTCCAAAACAGCATGTTTCCTCCAAGGTTATGATCTCAAACATCTTCAAAGCCTTGGAAATGGACAACTTCTGGGCCTCATGTGCCAGACCCAAGCCAATAAGCAGCAGAGCACAGGTATTTGTGAGTTAGCACAGGATTCCTGTACCAAAGAGGAGAAAGTAAGGCAAAAGAAGCCAGAAAGGTATTCTGCTAAGTCAGGAAAGAGTCTTGATAAGTGGCACAATTAAAGAAGACTCAGGGTGCCTGATGCAGTTAGGCTTTTGGAGTTTCTTGTCATGGCAATGAGCATCACAGACAATTCTAGTATTGTCTGGGGAAAGAGTGGACAAAAACTTCACAGKAACATTGCATCCTTGGTAACTTTTCACCGAGACAAAAATAAGTCCTCTGTGTAACAAGAGAAAAGCCATGGAATTTGTGACTGCTCCTAAGAGTGTGATAAACTTGGTTCAGCAAGTCAGTGCTTTCTACACAACATTAATTTCCTGATAACACAGATTTAACATAGATTATTATTTGAGAGAAAAAAAAAATTTCTTTAGGACTCAGAGCTATTCTCTCTAAACCATAAAAGAGCTCCAGTTTCCAAATTCTCCCTTATATATTTGACATTTTGACAACAACCTACTTGTCTCATCTCATGAGCAAACACTAAAAGAATAAGACAGAGTAGCGCTGTACTGACTAGCTGGAGAACAGCAAGGTGTAGTCAGTCTTTTTCATCCTGGCTCTAGATGTTACTATTCATCTTTTCTTGAAGAATGAAGAAGCAGCAGGAAAAGAGCGAATTATTCAAGAAAAGTCAGTGAATGTAAAGATTACTTCCACTTTTGCTTTGTTCATTCTGGACTCTCTTCTTTGTTTTTCTTCACATTTTTTTTTATTTCTTCCAGCTTTTGTCCAGCAAGACTTCATCTTAATGATGTCATATATCCACCCTATTAACTGTTCAGTTGTTTTTTTTCACAAGATAGTGAGCATTCGTTATGATTCCCAGTAAGGAAGTATAGAAAATATTGTTTTCTTTCTGCTAGATTTTCCAGCTACATGAGGGTAGGATCCCTCTCCCATAGTTTTATCTGCCCAAGAGCTGGTCTCAGGGTACCATTTTACCATAGGATGGTTTCACCAGCAGCAAAGCTGGCAGTGTGGGATGTCTCTTTCCCCTACCCCTAGTTCTCACCACACTCAGAAGTGTGTACATACTTAGCACTATTGATATTCATGGTTGTGGGGCCACACTGTAACATGGTCAAGTCAAATGGTATGGGATAAAAATAATTCTATAAAAAGAAACAGCAGAAGAGCCAGCAAGCTATAACAGATAGAAAGTAATGAGTGGCCAGAGCAGTGGAAAAATGGGTTAGAGAAGCTGTCTTCTGTCAAAACCCAGCATTTTTTAAACTGTACTCTCAGCTGCATACTAGGCGCTCTCTGTAATCAAAGGAGAAAGGCACCTTCCAGTGACCATCARTGTCGGAGGATGCCGGAGTGGGAGGCAGGCCCGGAGTAACGACGGAGTCTCAACATGAGTATGATCGTTCTCTCTTTATTCAAGCTTTTACAGAGTATATATAGACAGGCAATAAGCATGCGCTGGCGATAGCTATATGATTGGCTTACAGTTTCTGTCCACGCGCATAAAGCGGATATATGATTGGTGCAAGGTTGCTGTCCACGCGGAGGGGTCCGTCGACATTTATGGAACCTAGTTCCGTCTAGACTTGTTTACCAGTTTTGTGAATACCTTCTTTTGTAGTGCTCAAGGCCGCTTCAAGGATCRCTTGCCTTGGCCTAGATTCCYTCCCTTACCATGAAGACGGGATTGCTCATCCCAATCAGATCATGCCCTCTCTCGCTTAACCATTCCTCCACACATCAACACAACTATCTCTTGAGATTTCTACTGACTATAAAAACCAACATGAATAACAACTTGTATTTTTTTTAAGGTTTTTATTCTAAGAATTTGGAATTTGGCATTTCCATTTTAATGCAAGAATTGAAAGCCCAGAAAAGCCTCAAATTTCACATAAGGCCTCAGGCTCAACCCCTATAGAAAAGCTAAAAGTTTCTGAGATAAATACCACTTATTTGTTTACCAGTATTACCAGTACTGCTATCTAGTCCCTCTCCTTCCCCATATCAAGATTTGTCTGAAATAATATGATTTTTATAGAAATAATTTTTTAAAGGAAACGTTATTAATTCTCCATTTGTTTGCTTGTTGTCTGGATTGTGGGGTTTTGAGCATTCAGATTTCACACTTTAAAGTTTTTTTTTTTTTTCACATTCAGGAAGAATAGAGTAGAAAATTGCATGCTAAAAAAGAATTTTTTTTTTTTTTTTGCATAATCATTTGACTAAGTACTAAGCAATCATGATAAAATAGTGAGTGGCTGGCCACAGTATGCTATGCTGATCTAACGGACATTTAAGCTATATATCTGAGATACAGCAGACTGGGTAATATAAACAGGAAATAATAGGATCTTTCTGAAGGATGGAATTTCCATCCAGTGCAAAGTGCAAGGATTCTGAAATATAGCCGTAAACCAAAAATAAGGACAAGACATTGAAATATCTTGGGAGTGAGGGGACCAAATTTATATTGTCAGAAAAGATTTGATTTCAACCCTAACAACATTTTTCTTCAGGTAAGGTGAAAGCTTTTCATTGTATAACAAGAAAAGCTGACAATGTTCTGTACCCACCACCTCGCCCTCAAAATAATTCCTCTTCCCAATGAGCTCTGCTGTAATTTCCAGCAATACTGCACTGAGTTTTAGTACCAGCCCATAGCTGCTCACTTTTCTTGCTACTGTTCTCTTCAGTACTTTTGCTTCCAAGACTGCAATGCAAAAGTGCTCACTGGCACCTAAGCAAGCCAACACAGAAGCTGTGTTTATTTATTTGAGCTTCTCCCCCAGTCGTCATCCATATTGTGCTCAAGGTGGGACTTACTGTTATATGATACATCCAGAAAAACTGAAATTGAAGTAACGTTGAAATACAATTCTTTGAAATTCCTTATTTCTTTGAAATAAAATTCTTAATTTAACTGAAACATTTTGATATTTTAATACAATGATTTTGAAGATAAAAATGTGTTCTTATGAAATGTTGATTTGTTTAATCAAGCAACCCTAGAAATACACACTGAATCAGCGCTTCTAACCTCTGTATTCTTCCTTGAAGAAAGATAACAGCAGGCAAMTACTTGTAATAAAAACTCAAAACTTCTGTGCTGGAAGAAACTGAAAAATTCAGAATAGGATCCTCCTCATTTGAAAGGCTAACTACAAATATCAGCCTCTTGCAGAGATAAAGCACTATTATATACAGTCAAAGAAAAATAAAATATTTCTGTTCAGCCTTTTCAAAGTGGGATGAAATGGAACAACTGGTTACTGCATATCCTTAGAGTATGACCAAAGCTGTTATTGAGGCCTTGGAGACTGGACCAGAGAATCCATAAAAGTGAAGGAAGTCCTCCATCAAGGGAGCCTGAACATCACTCAGCTCAGAGGTGTGTGTTAAGTTGTATCTCCCCCAAGTTTTCCAGCTTCACATGCTCTAGCATATAGCCCATGGCAACACTGCCCTGCAGCTAGAGATCTTGAAGGCCTGAGGTCTCCAGCAGCCCAAAAGTTAAAACCACAGAGAAGTATCACAGTTTCCAATGAAAACACAGCTAGTCTTAGTGATGCAATTTCATTGAAAATAGAAGAGTTTACTAAATGTTTTGGTTTTGGTGGACTGTCCTGTTTCAATAAAAATCCATGTAATCAAAAAACTGCTGACTAGCTCAGCAAACAGAGGCCATGAACAAATGGAGAGCAAGAGTCAGGAGTGACTTGCCTCACTTGGAGCTAGAAGCAGCTGAGAGCGCAGCACGGTAGAAGGTTTATATCAGACCTAGTGTACTAGTCACAGATTAATAATTTCATTTCCTTCTGACTCTCTATCTCCAAGAAGCTGACAAGCTTTTGACACAGTTCTCTCACCAGAATGGCAAAACTCCCAACCCTAGAAGAAGCAGGAGGCAAATGCTCCTTAAGTTCTAATTTACCACAACTAGAATATTTTATTCCCCATAATGTAATTTTTTCATCAGGAAAAGATAAAGTTACTGTCATCTAATGCTATTAACTCATTTACACAATTAAAAAGTAATTATGAATAAGTATGTTTGTATTTGATGAAAATACCCTGAATCGCTTGTCATGTATCATATGCCCCACCCTTGATATATATAGAGTTTTGAAAGATGAACTAGAAATGTAATCATTTATGTAATTAAATGTAGACATGAACACAAAAACAGCATGGAGTTGGCTATGGTTTGATAGGCAGTTTGCATATCAGCAAAAAGAATAAATTTAAATTACATTTAATAACCAATTTTTGGAGGCTTTCAATCATTTTTCATAGCAGTTATTATCATATCATATCCTACTAAATATTATTTATTAATGTAATTTAAAATAAATACTATATTAAACATAATTTAAGCATTCTTTGTAAAACTCAGTCATTCAGTGAGTACCCGCTGGGCTCTAGAAAAATAAAATAAAATTAGGTTGTGCCATTAATTACAGTGTTTAAGACCATTTAGAACTAACAGTGGTTGTTCTTCAATTTCCACACACAAAAACCATTGCGTATTGAAACTCCTGAAATGACCAGACTCCTTGCATACTCTGAAGTTGGACTACCAAGATTTGCAGTTCAAGACAGGGCTCCCAGAGAGATCATCCAGGGCTGGGAAGAAAGCTGGAAGAACATGTAACGGGAGAACGGAGTGGGAGAGTGGGATCTAGAAAGCAAACTGGACAATCATCATCTTGGGAGTGAAAGCAGACACATGAAAAACTTCATGAAAGGGAATTAAAAAAAAAATAGTGAAAATTCATACCTTGGAGCTCATGGTCTATTACGCTGTTCTGGCTTGCAGAGCTTTCCAGCTTTGTACCAGGGAGCTCGCACTCGGGAGCATGGTGCTCTGGGAACATGGTCTTTTGCAATTCTGCAATCTCAGCTAGAGCCTTCCGGATAGGGCCTGAGGGCTGGGTTTGGGGCTCTGATGAATTTGCAGCTGGGATGCAGAGTGCAAGGACCTGTCAAACAATGTAACAGTTCCCTGATGCGATCTGAAGCACGTTTCCACTGTGCGGTGCTACTGCTATGCTAGCAGAACTCATTTTAAACTATATACCCCATAGAAAATTCTGTAGGATACATAACCATGCAAGGACAGTGCTGTGCCTAAATTATGAAATGAAGCAATGCAATGCAGCAGGAGAAATGAAATGGAGAAGAATGACGAGGTACACCAATTCCCTCAACTCTTTTCTTCCTTTTTCACTGAGTCCTGCAGTCCTCAATAGTACCAGCCTCTCCTCTCCTGCCACCCTAACCCAGTCTGGGAAGCTGACTGACAAAATTGCTTTTGTGCTATAATCAATGTCTACTGCTAAAAAAGTCACAAGCTCTCTAGGCTCACACCAACCATTAGGAAATGATCTGGTTTTAATACTTAAATTAAATAATGACTTATTCATTTATGTGAAATTTATTACTTTATATTTGAGATATAAGCACTAAATTTACTTAAGTAATGGTTTATTAATTTTTAAAAATTGCTTGAAAGAGTAACAAATTCCACATGTAATTTAAATAATTTAATTCCTTAAATGAGTAATTTTTTTCCTTTACTTTTTGAAAGGTGTAAGAAACTCACTGCTGTGTCAGGCTGGGAAGTAGCTTTTACCTTTTAAAAAATAAACCTGTGAATCAGAAAAGTTTAAATATTAAAATCAGTCTGCCATCATGATCTCCTCAAAACAGGGAATAACAAACTATGTATAATACATATTACTCTATAAGACGCTATTTTTAAGTGAAAATATCAACTTTATTTTGTTTACATGATACCCTAATAACTAAATAATACTTTATTTTTTGCTGATAGAGAAAACTATAACATGGAAAAGTTTTAGATATCTATAACTGGAGAAGCAGAGAGTAGAATGCTTAACTCTGTATTCTGCCCATGTCACTGTTTGGTTTAAAGGTGGCCTATGGGATGAAAATATGGCAAAAAGCAAGAGAATAAATCTCCTTTTCTCAAGAGAGCTTGTTGCCTTGAACACTATTTGAAGATCCTGTCTACCCCATTCCCCACTCTGCCCCGCTGTTCATGCACACAGCCATATTGCCATCTCAAAAACATGGACCTGGAAAAATATAGAGAAGGGCAACATGGATGATCAAAGTTATGAAACATTTTCCTTATGAAGAAAGAATTCTTCTTCTAAGGCAGAATTGAGTTAAGTAGGCATTTTCAGCCTGGGAAAGAGATAAACTGAGAAGGATATGACAAAGACCTATAAAATTATGAATGTCATGAAGGAGGTGAATACTTGAAAGAAACCATGGGGCGTCATGTGAAAACAGCAGAGTGGAGGTTCAAAACAGAAAAAAAAGTGTTGCTTCTTCACATAGTTGTGAACCTTCTGTCCATAGGACATTATAGATAGTTAAAAGTTGGAATCGGAAAGTAGCTGGACAAATTCCTGGAAGCAAAATCTGCAGATTAAATACAAAGATACCATGTCTGACTCAGAAAACCCCTGAATCACTGGACACTAACAGAATACTATAGAATTCTTCTGTTCTGACCCAGGCATCTCCTGCGGCTCCCTGTCCGAAATGGGACACTGGTCTGAACGAACCTTTGGTCTGATCCATAAAGCCATCCTCCTGGAATATGGGAACAACTCATTCTTTCAATGGTGCTCAGCTTGGTGATATGACATGTGGAGCTAATATCACCTGTTTGGAGGCAGAAGAAACAGTGGCTAGATTTACCTCACAAGAGGCAAAGTAAGATCCAGATAGTGTCTTACCCTTCCAGTGCCTTGCAATGCCTTGCATTAGCACATACACAAAGTCAATTTCTAGAGAAATGTATTAGAAATGAAAAATAGATTAAAAAACAAATTGCTGAACCAGCCGCAGTGYTATTTGGCAAAATCATCTGTACTTCTTCTTGTACACAAACAAAAACTTCTTTTTCTGTTTAACAGTGCCAGTAAACATGACTGGAGCTATAGACAAGAGCCCACATGCTGCTTTTACTCATCATTATTTGAATTGAGATCGTAGACTAAATTACTCAAGTCCTAGTAGTTTACTAGTACCTTCCAGCAATTCCCCCTGTGCTTCAGAGGGCCCATGTAACTTCTCATTATACAGCATGGAAGAATCAACAAGAACAAAGACTCACAGGATATACCACTGAARGGCATGCTAATGCAGATGGAAAGGGGCGAGAGGAGGTATAAATGATAACACAGGGATGCAGAAGTGTTTTCACATCTTTGCTAGGTTACTCACAGCCAGACTAGAGTAACGTGGAAATCCCTACAGGGGAGACAAATAGGGGAGTCAGATATTGGAACTAACTTTAATGTAAGAATTATAGATACATTAATTCTCAGAAAACACCACAGAAGCTTTATCCTGGTGGCTAGATGTAATTTTCTGCCAAATCTATAAATCCAAAAGTTAAAGGCTACCTGGTCTGATCCTAAAGATTTGGGCAAATTAAACTAGTCAGAGCTCGTTTGCTTAGGAAGCAGAGAGCRGACTGGCATAAGAAAAATGGCAATGAAGAGCAAGTTAAATAAAGCTAAATAATGTAAGGTTTGCATTGCAAAGGTAGTTCATGATGACAATGTCATGCATGCTTTCCAGCCCATTCTTTGAACTTGCAGGCGCAAATACAGTGTGCAAGTAAGAACCTTAGTAAGGGCTTACACACTAAGAAAAGGAGGCATCCATCATTTTAGGAGCTGTACTGAAGCCCAATCTGTGTTATGTGATTTCCAGAGTAAAATCATCCCAATATAATATAAAATATGAAAACTAGATGGAATTCTGTCTTCCACATGTTAGAGCACCTGGGCAAAAGAAAGCCATTCCATTTTGCAGTATGATGGGAAGTCAAAGGATTAATGCTAATACTATAACAACAGATACTCACAAAAAATGTGTGCATTATCAGTCTGCCCATTYCCCTCAAACTCCTAAAACAGCAGTCAGGAAAGCACCAGTTTGAAAAGAATGAATGGCATTTGTGCTGTGTTTTTGGCTGATAGCACRGTGTCCAGGTAGTGAGACAATGACAAATTCCATCACATGCTGCTGGGAAAGAATTATACACATTGAAGTCAGCCTGGACTACTGTTCCAGCATTTTCTAGCAACCTGCAGATCTTGTGCATATCAGTTTTAATTGCAGGTGCCTTTTGCCAGGAGCTTAGAAACAAATGATATGAACAAATTACRTGGTGCAATCTAACCTTCATCCCTTCAGTAAGTATGGCTCACCATGATTCCAAAATCAAACAAACAATTAACATGTTGAATTTTAAGTCAATTATATCCAGCTAATCTCCAATTACCTGTCTACTTTTTCTAGTTTAGTTAGGTGAAGTATATAAAATTTAAAGAGCTCTAGAAAAAAATTTTAAGGAGCACTAAAGAGAAGTGTGCTTTTATGTTAAAGTCATTCCTGTGAACACCTGTGAACTGTTGAGTTTAATTGGGCTACATCTGCTGCTGATTTTGTGAGTTCTGACTGATTATCTGTCCTTATTCTGTATTGAGTTGTCTCTTTCTTTTTTTCTTTCCATATTTCTTTTTGGGGTACAGTTATATGGAATGACACACCTGAGAAATGAGCAATCTAAAAAAATCTGCAAGCTGTGTAAGAGGTGGTACTTCTCTAATCGAGACACTCAAAAGGCAGACAATTTGCAGTGTTAGACCAGATCTTCATCTTCTCCACCAACTTAGTTATTATGATTTCAATGAGAATAACCCTGGCCAAGGTGTCGTTATAGTGACCTCCCAGAGATGAATAGTAATGGAAACTCAAATCTATATACAACAAAAACATCCAAGGGGAAGAACAGCTTCCAGGTGAAACATTGCTTCCCCACAATGTACATACAAGACTCTTACTGCTTTCTTTAGGAGTTTCATGGATTCACTTAACTAAGACACTCTGACATCGCAGGAGACGGACACAAGGCCAAATCGTATCCTGAAACATACTTGGTGCCTGCCCCTTGTATGCAGTGTGAACTATATTGATTCACTGTGGCAAAAATCAGTGGAAAAATTCCAACTGACTTCCTAGAGCAGGATTTTAGCGTATCTTTATAAGCCAGAGCAGCAGTCAATCACTATTCTCTCAAAGGATTTGGAAGTAGAGAAAAAGAGGAGAGAGAATACCACAAGACTCTATGTATATTATTATAACCTGGTAGCTTGAAGACTCATGTAGTAAATGGGAAACTGAGGTTCCTTGTCCTTCTCGGCATGAGGCAGTTTGAACTGATATTCTCCACATCTCTAGAGAGCACCGTGGTCAGTCAGCTGAGCGCTATACCAGATATGGTCTTCTCTACGCGACTCGAAGCCATGCCACAGGCAGATACACCGGAATGACTCTATGAATTTAAGCTTTAATCATCAGTGGTTTCCCAAGCACGAGAATAGAGAAACTCATGGAACTTGGGAAAAATGAAAAAAAGACACAAGAGGAAAATCAAAAGGTAAGGGTCACATAGATATTAAGAACGAGAATTTTGAAAGCATTCAGTGTTTGTTTAAATCTGTGTCCACTGAAATTAAGGACACTTTTACCACTGATATTTAATGTAGCACTGAATGCTTTTGAAAAGCGTACTTCAACTATCATATCTATTTATTTGAGGAAAGGTGATAGAAAGCCCTCAGGCAAATAGGAAATAAGTGCTTTATCAGAAAGGGCGTACATTACTTTTTGCACTATTTAAATAGGGAGGTGGGAGAGAAGCAGGAAACTAAAAGTTGTTGCTCTTTCTAAGGGCAGCAGATCTGGGGCCAAGGGAGTTCAGTTCCCCCCTGGCAGGAGTTCAAGGGAGGAGAAATTAGTGCTAAAATATCAGAATATTTTATTAGTTATTTGTTTTCAGAACATAGAAGAGTTCAGTTTACCTGCAATACAGAAAACCAAAAAGCAGGCTATTTTCCTTTTCCCAGAAACCTCATCTAAAACATTATTGTTCTCTAGAAGTTTTCTGACCTGTCTGCAAAAGTCATCTTGGACTCCATCTGCTTAAGTAAACTCTTAATTCTTCCTCAGTGCCTCTTTTTTGTATTTGAGAAACTTCTAATCTAAAGCTGATCTTTAAGGACTATATTGTCTTAGTATGTGAGCTGTAACTATTAAGATGAGCAACATAGCTTTGAGAACAGTTTTCCAGAGGAGAAAGGACAGAGAAAGAAATGGGGAGGAGAGAAGAAGGATACATGCAATTTATCCAAGGAAAAAAAAAAGATTTCTTTTGTTTCAAAATAATATGTAATTTTGATTTTTTAATAAAAAATCTTCTATTAAGAACCTTTCTTTGCTTGCTTGTTTATTTTAAACTCATTAGCAATATTCAAATCTGAGGAGAAAAACATTCACCTTAGAGTCAAGAATATGCTGAACCAAAATGATTTTTAAAAGACATTTTGTTTACTCAAAATGTAAAGATACCCACATTCGCAGCCACCACATCTTGTCAGAGCTCTTTCTGATCTTATATTCTCTTTATCAAATTGAACCAAGATTGTGGGGTTTTATTTTTTACTGTTTTCTAATTACCAGAAGCCTCAAAATTTAGCTAGCATGCAACTGTGCTGGAACACAGAAACCTGCAGAAAAGGGTGGAACAAAATTTCTCGGAAAAGCCACGTGTTTAAAATCACATAGACACCATAATGACTTTCTGGAAGTGGGTAAAGGAAAGTCTCCCTCTACTCCTGTCTGTGAAGAATTCAAATATAATGCTTATATCTTGTTATTTCGTTATATTCCTAAGCATCATTTGTCATAGCAATTGATTTTCCATAAGAGAGGGGAAAATATTAGACGTTCTCATAGCTAGAAATTTTTCAAGTTAGATGTGATCTGTTCTCAAATTTCAAAGTGAGATTTTCTCTTTTTTTTCCTAAAAAAAAAAAAAAGACAATATAACAAAATGCTTATCATTGGGAAGGATAACTAAAAAGCCAAGAAATTACCTTTTACTTGACTTGTGCTTTGGGAAGATGCTGAAAACACTAATTAGTCATTAACATGGGTCAATTTGTAGCCTTAATGCCTTAGAGACAAAAGCCTGTCAACTGTTATTATTATTTGTATAATAATAGTGCTACAAGTCCCCAGTTCAGGCTGGCTCTGTGCTAGAAACTGCAAAAACACATAACTTTAAAAAATCTTGCTCAAAAAATCTTACATCATAAAATTAGACAGTAATAAGTGACGGCAGTAAAGCAATGAAAGGGGCAGTATGCAGGACAAGACAGTGTTTCTTAGAGTTTGCCGTGAAACCTCTATAAACACTGAAGCCACTAATATCTCCAGACAGACCAGTGGGTTAGGTCAGTCAAAAGTCCTACGGTTTCCTTTCATTCAAACTTTTTCCATATTCCAGAAAGTAAGTGATTCTTAAGCAAATGTATATGGAGTGCTGGCTAATTACAACCTTTCACAATAGAAAATAACTGGATCCACTCCAATCCAATAATTTGTGAAAAAGGAAGCATTCTAGGCTGACTTGTGCATATGAAAGAAACGTTGCGGGGAGGGTTGTTTGTTTTTTGTGTTTTGTTTTTTTTTTCTAATATCCAGTTGTGTCCCTTCTTGCAGCCTGGGTCATCATCACACAAATCATGTCTTCTGGGGAAGTATTTTTAGAACTACTAGTAGGAAAATAACCCTTCTGCCTGAAACAAACAAATAAGGAATCCTGTCAAATTTGACAATCTGCATGAAACAGAGCTGTATGGTGGAAAACAATACCAAATTGAAAGGAAAATAAAAATAAAATAGTTAATGTGAGGAAAGGGATTGTACAGGTTTCCTATAGCTTTACACAGTAAAGCCTTTGTTGAAACAAGAACTGCTTTATTCTTTACAATAAAAATGCCAATTCTGTAGTATTATGAAGCTAAACAAATGGCTTTTAGCAAGTGAATAGACCACGAAATAAAACAAAATAAGTAAAGGAATAGCTCTTGAGTTTGGAATTTGCCTTTTTGTTGACTGATTCAACATTACCTATGGTCATTTCTAAAATTATTTTAATTAAATTCAAATACTTTCTACTAGAGCAGATTGGGGATTTTCTGTCAAAGTAAAGTGTTACCAACCCCAAGGTTCAAAAAACCTGAGTGAAATCTGTTATCTGCCCAAACTGTTAGATTTTTTCTTAAGGTTATCTGTACATTTTTCCCTAGCTAACTTTTTCAAAATCCCCTGGTCATCTCCAGACTCTGTTGCTGATTCTTCCAAATTTATAAGCTAAACTGAGTTTAACATTCACTGAAAAAGTTCTCACTCTTTGCATCATATTATAGAGCATCACCCAGAGCTTCACCCAAAACAACAACTGAGAGGAACCGCTGTCCTGTATCTGCCTATTTCTTCCCCAGCTCCCCTACATTAATTATGCTCCTGTATCACCATCCAAATCACCATCTCTTCCCCAGCTTAGCAGTGAAACATCTACCTCCTGTTAGTCTTTTTTTTTTTAATTTCCTTTTCACCTTTTTATCCTGGAGTTAATCACCCATCTCTTCCAAATTGGTATTTCAGAGAAAGAGAAGGAGAGAGAAGGCAGACTGCATCCATCAGGTTCTTTCTGTTCCCTCCTTCTCTTTTGTGAGAATAGCATTAAACAATGTTTCTCTCCCTTCCATTTCCCCAAAATACCTCTCAAAGGCTGAGGGGGGGAAGGAAAAAAGTTGCCTGCTCTTCCATGCAAGCTGTGGAAGCAGCCAAGAATTAGCGTATTTGCCTTAAAACAAAGATTGTTGACAATAAACTGTCAACAAATTGGTGTTTGTTTAGTGTTCTGGATGTGCACAGATACAGTTCTCAGGCCAACACATGCTCTCATGTTGTGAGATAGCACTGTTTTCATGTATCTACCTCTTTTGCCAAGAGTTCTTCCAGGACATCTCTACCACTCTCTGTAGCCTTAAAGTCACTACTGTGTGGAGCTATTTTCTCCAGCAATACAAAAAAATATCCTTCACAATACTATCACAAAATCTATTTACCGCTTCAGGCAGGAGTTTAAGTCTCAGGTACGACATTTCTATACAGATATTCTACATGCAATACAGTTAATCTTTGATTAATGTACATCTTAGCCCTTTGTCTGAAGACCTTCCTCAGATGCTGTCTGTGATCTTTATCTCTTTCCCACATCAGACTTACCAGTTGCCAATATCGCCTCAGCAGCTTGTCACTTGAACAACTTTCCCATACTCTTTTGTGTCTCCACCACTCTTCAGCACTGAAAAATCAACACGCAAAACTGATGTCTTGGCTTTCATTCATTCTCTGAATTCAACCCCGGAAAAGATTTCTGCTGCTCATYTAAGCCAAGACTTCTCCTTCTGCACATCAGTAGGAGTGTGCTGTTTTCTCTAGCTTCTGCTRTCTTCATCTCAATGCCTATAGGCAAACGCCTCTGTTCCTTTATCAGTTCTGCCCAGAAGTCTCATGGTACCCTTGGTCTCACCAAGGATTTCTCATCAGGCCTTAGCTGATTCCTCAAGAAAACAATTTCTTTAGTGTGATGGAAGTTTTTCACTATAAAAAGGGCAAACTGAGAGACCCAGTAGTGAGAAAAGAAATTATTACCTTGGTAAAATGAGCTGAGTTTCAGTGTAGATCTATGGCTGGGCTTTGTCAAAGAAAGGAATTTGGTTACCTTATTTTATAGAAAAGTTAATTATTCTAAAAATGTGTAATAGTTATGGCAAGGTATTCTGGTAAAAAGAAAAAAAATAGGGCAAGGGATTATTGTCATTATAAAAAGAGACAGTTGAAGAGCAACTACATAATTAAAAGAAACTATCTAGTAAATCACRTATCTTTCATTAATTTAATTCTGTTGGGTCATATTTCCCACTGATTCATGAATGATCAGAATATTTGTGTAAAACTGTCAGCTTGAAACAAAACATACTAAAACTGCTCGTCATATTGTCAATAAAAAGATTGTCATTGCCTCTCTTTACTCACATAGTCTATACCATTGTTTACTGAAATTTACTGAATCACAAATGTTAATATATTTATCCTCATAAATTATTTTATGAATACAGAACATAGACTCAATGGCCCAGACAAGAGTGTAAGTTGCCAAATCATGAACTCAGCAAATATGTGATTCTAAGGCAGCCAGAATCATTTGTAATTTTTCTCTAACTCTTCCAATAATTTACATAAAACCGTGACAAAATGACAAAAAGAAGGTCTGACATATCTTACCAGTTCTTTTTGTCATTCTCCTGTAGGAGGATTATTGAAATYGCTTTGGAATAGTAAGGATTTGAACCCAACAGCTCCCTTATCTTGGATGAGTCTCCTCTCTGCTGTGCTGCTACATGAAAAGAGCACTGGGTGGGGAGAAGAGCAGGAACTCTCATTGTTGCATCTGCTTTTTGAATGTAGACCTTTCGTCTGTGCTTCTACAAAAAGTACCCAAAATAAATCTATCAGTTCAGAAGAGACATTTTGCATGGCCCTAAATAATTTGCTTGAGATAAGCCTGGCTGTTCCTCTTACTGTGATACTTGACTGACAAGAAAATCCTTCTTCTCTAGCTCTGCTGAAATATTTTATCCATCTCTTTGGTCCCTAACACAATGTAGCTTACGCTTTTTAAAAAAAAAAAAAAAACTCTTCAAGATGGGAATTATGTCTTCTTGTACACTGGTAAATCCATTGCATAATAGGTTTATAGTCTTTATGGGGCTCCTTAGAATTGCTATTCTAAAAAACAATATTAAGGAGATTTTCCAGGTTTTTCAAGGCAGGAAAACCTATCACCCTGTGCTTGTTTAGTGGAGCCCCATGCTTGACTGAGGCTAGGACCACTATCTTAAAATTACATCAGTAACAGTAGTAATAATGAGAATATTTCAAAATCTTATTTATGAGCAAAATTATCATAAACCTGAAAGAAACATCCATGTTAAAAATATTCACACGCAATATGGTAAAGATTTCAAGGAAGAAAAACAGAAGAGGACTTCAGCCTAATTGTCATAGTTGTTTTTTCCCACATGTGAGAAGATTTTGAATGGCGCTAGTTTAAGAGCAGTCTCAACTACAATTAAAGAAAAATGTTAATTGCAAAGAAGCAGCAGAATATCTTCATAATAGGTGAATATTATTATATAAACACATTACTCTGGTTCTGATCTGGCATAGTAGCTAATAGCGACTAGAAATAATTATAGCCTGAGATGCTTGCGGGYAGACAGTGACCTCATTAATCACTGTGATGGAGACACTGGTAGCTCCCTGCAGTGAGTCATTATAGAAGTGCATCAAATAACAAACAATGACAGCTAGCTAGTAGTGAGTGAAGTCTGACAGATGGTCAATAAATTCAGAACTGACACATTTTTGTAACTAAAAGGTAGATTTGAAGGTTTTGGGGGTTCTGACAGTGCTTCTCCAGAGCATCCAATCTGGCTCATAGATGTGAACACCCAGTCCAAGCCCTTTAAATGTAAAGGAAAGCATACAAACCAAATCCCTCAGAGAGTAATCGAACCACAATATGCACAAGTTTCTAAATACCAGTGACACTTACTAGTTCACTACCGTTAGGAATGCTGCATCATTTCTAGTCTGCCACCACACCACGCTGTGTAACACCACAAAGCATTTTATGCTAATGTGATGAGACATCACACAGTTTGATATGATGTGGAACAACACAGTGGTGAAAACTTATGGACCAACGTAATTACTTTCAGACAAGAATTATTAACTCAGCTGGCAGAACTCTGATCTAAATGTGCATGATCTGAGGATAAATAAATAGATTAGATAGATTTACTGAGAACAATTTGCAAGAATGGATATTCCATTGTGTCTGACTTTGCGCACGGCTCTATTTAAAGTGCTTCTCCATATACAATAATACATACATGTATTAATCTCCCTCTTGCCCTTTTCAAGCCTGACGTCTTTTATTAATATTTGCTTGTTTTCTTGGTTTTGCCCTTTATAATTAATTAAAACAAACATTTTGGGGTGCGTTTGTTTTTTTAAATAGCTGACTTGGCTAACATTGTGTTAATGAAATAACTCTCTTTGGAAAGAGCATTATTGAAAGCATAATCACAAAACTGGTAATTAAAAATAGATGTCTAAGTCCTCAGCAAGAATAAAGCAGTTTTAACCCTGGAATAGAACCAGTTTCCGCTTCTGGAAGATGGTCCCTGGAGTCTTCATGACCCGTTTATTGAGGGAGTTATACTGGACCAGGGAAAACAAGAGAAAATTTGCAAAATGTGCTTGCGAATAACAGCACTTGCCAATTAATTTGGCTCATATTTGCCTGGCTTGTTTTTTTGCAAGAATTCAAGAGAACAAGATTTTATTCAAAACACAAAAAGCAAAAGTGCAGAGAAGATTTTTGAAGGCACAAAAATGCAAGTGAACATATGAATATAGGATTTGTGAAAGGCAGGGCAAAGGAAAGGGAAGGAAGAAGGTTGCTGTGTAAGAGAAGGAGGCCAAAGTAAACAATGAGCAGCAGTAGCGGAAAATAGAAGTCATGGAGTGAAGTGTCACCACCACAAGAATTCACAGGGCCCCATATCCTGGAAGACACTGAGGACCAAGGATGCATCTGGTAATTCTGCTCATTACCTGAACACAGCTAAGCACTGACAGAATAGATGACCTTTGAGGTTTGTTTGATTTGGAATACTTAGCAGAGCAGTAAGGCGTTGTTCTAAAAGCCTAAAGAAGAGACCTGGCACTAACACATTCAGTACGAGACAAAGACCACTGTGCACATTCTCGCTGTTAAGAGTAGTGAATAGCTGGTGACAGCATGACACTAAGTGAAGAGCAGAGTATTCAATCCATGCCCTTCTTTGGCAAATATATAAAAGTGACCAGTTGTTTATAGGAGGGAGGAACTACATAGCAGCTTTCTAAACACTCAAGGTGTTTAGCTCTAGCTACAGAAACAAGCAGATGAACAAAACACTCATCTAGCTCCAACTTTCTTATTAGAAATATGCTTAGTGTGAAATACTTCATGTGAATACGAAAGAGAAAATTGAATGAATTCTAGACAGCCAATAAATCTGCCTACGAGTTTCATCAGACGGAATGGCCCCGCTTGTTTTCTAAATCTGGGATTCGTGGAAGAGGATGTCCTGTGTTGAGCTAAGGAAAGCCAAAAATATTTCCAATATCCTACAGTTTCCTGTGCCTGTATATTACCTCTATCTGTAATTCCCTAAGCTCAAAGAACGATCTGCTCTAACTACTCTTAACAACAAGAATCAAAGCTGTAGGTTTTTTCTTCAGGCACAGTAGTTTAGAAGGTTTATTTCATCCCATCAAGGACCAAAAACATTGCTATGTGACGTAGGTAACCCATTCATGCAATTCAGAGAGAAAATTACAAATAACTTATAGTGAACTGTTCAGGAACAATTGATAGGCAGCAATTTGTTCAAACAAATGATTCACTCACCAGTTATGAATAATAACTAATCAGTGAAAATTATGACTTGAACTAGGATAATCCACAATCAGATAAAAGAATAAACTCACTGAAGCCGTAATTGTAAGTAGAGAACCAAGAACAGAACCAGGTCTCCTGACAACCACTTATCACGCATTGTCACTAGCCCTTGCTGACTTCTTAAAAAAAGAAGTCCTTCAAATGTGTCTGCTTTTGAAAATCACTTCCTTGTTTCACATTGGTTGGGGGGGGGGGTTATATTATTTCTTTTTCCATTTGTTTCAGTTGAGAAAGGTTTCAGTAAGAACTGTTTGCTTTAAGGGAAGCAATATTTCAAAGCCAGAATAGACTAACGGACAGAAAAAAATTATGTTGCTTGTTTTTTGCTCACTAACTCTAGATTTTTCCTCTTAAAACACCTATTTCAAAAAAGAAAAAAGAAAAATAAATAAGTTGTTATCTTCCCTATTCTTCTCTCCCAGTAATGTTTTCATAGGCTATATTGCAAAACAACTGTAAATGATAGAGTGGTTAAGGATTTCTTCAAGCAGACTGTTATGAAAATGAGTTGACCTCGTCCCCTTTTGTCAATAAAATAGGATATTACCAAAAGGCGGCTTTTGCAATCACATCTGAATTGGTTTTCAGGCTTCACAGAAAGGTCGATTCAAACAGTGACWAACATCACCTTGGTAGGCACCACTGCCTACCTCCAATTTGGAAAAGCTTTTATTAGCTGACATTCAAGCTGAGGGTCAGCTTTTCAGCGTTTTTTTTTTCCTCTGAGAGACTGAGGCATGAAAGCTCTTGAAATCTCCATTTACTTAATGAAAATAATATTACTGAATGAATGATAATCAAGTGATGTTTTCATTATGCCAAGCAATTTTCTGTCAGTATTTCAGTTCTCCTTAGTAGCACATATCTGTGAGGGTTACAACCTATAGGCTCTCACTCTTGCAAAGGACGTCTTAATCAGAATGGGAGGGTTAGTCATTTAAATGTGCTACGGTAGTTATCTGCAGCTGTCTTTGTTGCTCTGCTTCCAAGCAGAAATTTATTTGTCATTTTCTTTTTTTGCTATTTGCCTTATTTCTGTAGAGCACAATGTCTTCTGTTACAACCAGCTTAAGGGAACTGAACTTTTCCATCAGATTCAGGGTCAAGCCAGGAACTTGGGCCAGCAGGTTGGGGTGGGATCAGCAAGGTATATAGCCAGGCACGGGCATAGCTGCAACACAGCTCGGGCAAGGAGCAGGGGGTGAGCGCTTCAGCTTAAATGCAGCTCCTGGGCAAAGTGAGACAAGGCCACTGCTTCCCACAGCTCTTTCTCATGCTGCCCTTTCCCCAGTAGGCTGACCCAAGGTTACAGCTGCACCACATCAGAGCTGGTCTGGAGCACCGGCAGCTAAACCCCTGGGAGTGGGGAGGAGGGGGAGAAGCTGTCGAGGTGCTCAGGGCCCTGACATCTGCATAGAAAAATACAATTTCTTCATTGCTCATTTCAGTTTCTATCTGGAAGCGAGAGATTTTGAAAGGATCTCTTTTCAACTATCTTTTAAGTCTGTTCACTTCACACTTCAAAAAGAAGTTATATTTAGTGGCCAGTGATCAGAGCTCACTCCACTTAGTGCTATTTATTCCTTATGATGATGTCAGGCTGAAGTTCTTCACTGTGAGAGTGTTTCAAACTAAGTCCATAGGACCAATTTTTTTTTTCCCCCCCTAAATGTGAGCTAAGCCAAACAGAATGGTCTAAGAGATCATATACATCAGTGACCATCCTCTTCAAATTAACTTAGGGTTTAGGCCAACTTCTACCAAACAAGTGGGAGTAGAATTGGTCTACTGGCAGTGGGTTTCAAAAGTGAAGAAACCAGATGCTCAGTTTTGCCCTAGAAAGCTGTGTTTGGGATTCTTAAAGCTAATTAACACCAGATACACTTTAGCACAATAGTAGTGCCTGTTGCACATTTTTTTTCATTGGAGCATGTTAACATGTCACAGGCATGGAGCCGTTTGCATTTCATCAGCCTGTGAAAGCTACTCATCAGTATGTACCAATGAAATGAACATGGAGCAGGTAAGACACTTTTAGAAAGATATTGGTTATCTCAGACATTCATATGAAATGCACTAGAACCTAAGGAGGGTTATACAGGATCCTAGTGATGAAAATAGATATTTCTGTCATAAAAAGACCAAGAAAGAGCCAGGAACCACCAAGGGAAAATATGACCACTTGGCTGAGAGAATAAGTGATCAGCCTGATGGGACAGTCAAAGATGCCTGCTGTAAGTGCAAGAGCAGTTACTATACTACATCCAAGAGGATATATATAGGATATATATGAACTTGGGGATACATAAAAAAAGCAGAGGAGATGAAGTATAACTGTCATGACAGAACATGGATTCCTCATTGAAAAGAGCCACTGCAGATGAAACAGGACTATTCATCTTTTCTTTATTGTTCAGTTCAGCTTAAAAGTGAAGACTAAAGACCAGAGCTTGGGTGGAGTGTAGTAGTTAAGTGTTCTTTCTCTTCCGAAAATGTTTTTCATTTTATCTCATGAAAGTCTTTCTGAATCCAAGAAATTTTAATTTCATGAATCTTAATTTCATGCATAGAATTTAATAAATAAGATGTAATAATCATCTGTATTTTTATAACAGTTAATATTTTATAGGAATTATATTGTGTGAAAAAATTATTCATGAAAGCACTTAGATTGGGGTTAGTGGAAATCATTCATGAATTTGAATAGTTTGGTAAATAGTTCCACCCTAAAAAATATGAGAACACATTTCACAAAGACAAAACATTGAATTTCTACATATTAGTTTGATTTTTTGTTTTGAAATATTCACCCAGAAATGTCACTAAATATAATTTTTACAAGAAATAGAAGATGCCAAGAAACACCAAAAATTAATTGAAATCAACAGAAACGTTTTGTTCAGAGTACTATGATTTTTTTCCCCCATTTTTTAATTTTGTAAGAAATATAGAGGATTGTCTCATACCTTTTTCCAGAATTTTTAGCTCAGCTAAAAAATCGGTTACTCACACAGTTCTAGTTAAGACATAAAAAATACTTCATGAACATTATTAAATAAGTTCCAGCTTCTATAAAATCTTTATGTCATTCTGTTTCACAGAATGTTTTACAGTTTTAGTCTTAAGAAACAAAAGCTTATGAAGTGCTAGGTATGATAGCAGACTAAGATTCCTTTGTGAATTCAAGAACTAGTATAAGCCTCCTGACTTTTCCAGTGTATTTCAGTTTTGGAAACATTTTGTGAATTATATTAGTGCTAATCCACTGTGGGATAGCAGGATATAATAGAATATGAAGAGATGTAATTATGAAGAGAATATGAAGAGATGTTTTCTGTGTACAATGCAATAATTCCAAAATGCAAGTACTTCTGTTACAGACTTAGATATGCCTTACTCCAATAGCTTTAGAGGTATTCATGAACATAGAAATGTGCCATAATATAGGATATGGCAACATTACTGATGGCAGGGTAATGTAACGGTCTACCTATCACAAAAAAAATAAAAATARAAAATAAACTAGTTCATTTTTCCAAGAATCCAGGCTAGCCTGTAAAGCAACCTTCAGCTCCATAAGTAAACTACTTCTAGTACGTGAGCTAATTTATTTAACGCTTGCTTGGATGTCTTTACAATACACTAGAGTTCACAGCATTGACATATCTACATGCTAGGATTGTTAGACTGGACTAAACAAACATTATTAATCAGACTAGGACTGGATTAGGTTTATTTAGGTACAGATACAGCAATTAAGTAGCCAGGCAAGTCATAAAAGGCTCAGTAAAGTATATGAAATGGTCAAAAAAATGTGGTGAGGTGCATTGCTTATTGTAGGTCAGGATGTTAAGAAGCATAACACATACATCATTTGGAGTGCTGGTCCAAGTTAAGCAGTTTTTCCTGGCTCATCCCTATCAATCTTGTGAGCCTTATGTTAAAAAAATCACACAGGCTACTTCTCCCAGAAGTACTAGCAACAAATACGGAAGTCAAAGGATTAGGGTAACTAATATGACTGACACTCTTAATGGGACACCTCCAGTGAACTTTGTCAAGGTCTTATTATTAAACCATGGATTAATTAGTTAATATTATACACCAGGGTAGGTGTTATTCATGGAAGCAAGGATGATATGTCTTGGGGATATATAATAGTTAGCAACAACGGTAAACAAGAAACGCTTTTTTGCAACTGTGGAAACCAACAGCTGGCAGTAGAGGTAACTCCAGGAGAACACGATCGGTGATGCTGCATTATCAGCTGTGTTGCCACCGCCAGTGTGCACCAGCCCTGTCAGCCGCTACTCAGAGCTGGGAGCTCACCAGACCATTTTGGCCAATCTCTGCTCATCACAATGCAATGTAATTTGGAAACAACCATATGGCAATAAACCTGGCTACACAGATACAGTATGGCCCCTTTATCACAATGTTATGAGAAGCTAAGAACATTATGTGACAAAAAGGGAGCAGACTGTCTAAGGTTGCCTTGCTGCTGCCTACATATATGAAATATGTTAGCGTAACATTTTGCTTTGCAACCTCAGAGAGATAAGTATCCTTTTTGAAACTGAATAAACAAATATTTCATTACTGTAGTCAGTTTTAATACACAAATCCTTCTATGTGTATGGTTAAAGAACTGATATGAGTCTGAGGAATGAAGCTGAAATACTTAGAGCCTACACAAAGGATTACAGACAGGGTTTCTTGTACAGTTAGACTGGTCACATTTTCTTCCACCGAAGAGATTGCTTACACCATTATCATGTATTTGGGAAAACTAAAGAAGTTAGGTTGACATCTTTAAAGCAGAAATATTTAAAGTTTGATAGAATCTGATGCATATACTACTCTTTTTTTTTTTTTTTTTTTTTGCCGTGCACATCTGTCAGGAAGCTATAGTGTGCCTCTAATAACATAAACTAGCCTCTGTTTTCTCTTGTCTTTCAGTATTATGCTTAAAGTGCAGCTACCTGCTGAGACAATAAACATGAGTTCCCATGACTTTTCAGTAAATGAAGCTCACTTCTGAGGCCCCAGGGTATAGCTAATCTAAAATATAGATATGAGGGCTGGAATTAGAAATTTCATGATCAGCCGAGTGTACTTATAGCAGCTAGATTTTGAAGGGGCATTCTTTCATCTATTAATTATGTTCCACTTCCCCCTCTCACCAATACCAGCGACTCATCATTTTACATATTTAATGGAACATGACTAAAAATACATCAGAAAATTAATCAGTATCTGTACTGTACCAAGGAATTTTCAGAGTTACAGTTTATTTCTTTCAGAAAGGCTGCTACTTCTTGGAAAAACTAGAAACAAAAGGAAAGGACTTGCAAAAAAAATTATTATGACAAGATAGCTGTAGGATATAACTGAAAATCAGTGTTCACTGCATAGCACAGTGCCATATATAAAGTAATTTCCCAGTCTTTTTCTGTATCTTTGGCTGCCTACTTTCTTGCATGCCATATATCACAATACAGATTTTTGCAAAGTAGATTACACAGCCAAGTCCCTTAGGCCTTGTCTTTAAAGTTAAAAAGATATAGCACTGGAGAGGGAGGAGTATACAGATTTGTTTTAGTGATATTTTAATTCTGTTGATCCCTCAAAATAAAGATTTCAAAGAAATAAACTCAAGCAAACAGGGTTTACTCTCAGGAAAACTTATTCTACTACTGTAATTTTCATGCTGGGCATATCAGAACCTAAGCATTTATTTAAAGGATGATGTTCTCCCCAAAATATATCTGTGAAAGGGCATTGTTTTAAAATATGAGCATTTTAAAATGTAGATGTTGATTGCTAACTGGGAGGAGAAAACAAACAAAGGTTAAAAAAAAGATTTGCTTATTTATTTAGAGATAGTTTTCGATCCTAAAATCCTCACTCCTCTGCACTAAGGAAAGTAGGATTTACAACTGCCTCTAGTGGAATTAAGGTTTATGGAACATAAAAACTTCAGGATCTTGCCCATGGTGGATTTTGTGCTTCAAACAGCGAAGTAGTGGCTGAATGTTTTTTAAAACAAAAAAAGCTGTGCTGACTTGCAGAATCTGTATCTTTTATAAATTCTGGCTAATATTATGAAATTATAACAATGAAATTTGCTGTATCATGAAATGCCTGGGTATATTCACTTTTGCTGAAAAGGCTACCAGCATGTATACAGCATGTCCTGAGTAGGGACAGTGGAAGATATTAATTATTGCACTTGGAATATGTTTTTGGAATTGATAGAAGATTTTTCTCTTACTTCTCCGATAGGAAAAAATCCTAAGGTAGGAAAAGGAAAAAGGCTATGAGATTTTGGTTGTACAAGATGGGAGGAAAGGGTGGGCACATTTATTTTTAGAACCAATGAAAGTTAAAGAAAACATGCTGAGAATGAAGAATTCTCTGGTTTACTAAACAAAGCATGACCTCAAGACTTACCTAGAAGGTATGACCACAATTCAATGAACACTGATGACGATTGGCATGGAAAGCAATATTTTTGCTAAATCTTTGTATTTCCTGTGATATAAAAAACAATATCCTTTAGAACCCCCCTAAAAGTCAGTTAGTCAGTGTCTTTGATTTCACTGACTACGTAATTCTGAAGAGTTAAATCATGCCCTAAACGCACATTTATTTATTTTTAAATCTAGAGCAACAGGTATGACACAAAGACTAAAACTTTCAAAAGTGTCTAAATTATTAAGGAGCCCAAAGATTCACCAAATATGTAACATAATGAAATATTATTTGGAAAAGATATTGGAGCTTCACCTTTCTGAGTGTACTAATCCTACCAAATAGCTCCAGATAGTTGTTCCCTTTTGCTTTCTCTACCCCTATGAATCTGTAATTATTTTATGCAAAGTGGAAGAGTTTCCAAAGCAGGAAGTCGAAAGATCCTTGCACCAAAAATCCTCTGGGCTTGGTGGTAAGAGATGTGCAAGACAGAGATGATCATATCCTCAGAATCTCCCAGCTAAGGAAGGACCAGAACTTGAGACAGCTGCTTTCTAGGTGAGCATCTTGGATATCTGCAAGACAAAAGACAAAACTGAACAAAAGAGAGAAGGACTACTCTTTCTACAGCACTATTTTGTGAAAAAAAGCTTCAGAAAAAAGGATGCATACCTCCAGAACAAAGTCACTTCAGGACAGAATATTAGTTATTGTATTTGGAAAATGCTACTGTGATCATGTTACAGAACACAAATTATATTGGTAAACTTCAGATCTGATAGAAAAACAATAGAGTATTTCAAGGACACACAAAAAGGTACATTGATCTGCTTCTGAAATCTATGAGTGCCTTACCTGTTCTGGGATGTAGAAAAATGATAAAGCGTAATTTACCTCTGTATTCCTGGATAGTGCTCAGCAGAAATCAGGATGAAAATAACACATTAGCCTATGCTAATTCATACCCTTTTCAGGTATCAACATATAAAATATTTGATTAAATGATGATAAACATATAATTTATATTACCATTATTATTATTACGACCCAAATGACATAGATTTTTAATGTTTTTGATATGAATTGCCATCAGAAAGAGCCTTTTTTTAATGGGAAACCTAGTGTATTATTTCATTTATTGCTAAAATTTATTACAATAGTATACCGCAAGCTTGTTTTATAATAGTGATAATTAAACAAAATGTCAATCTTGTTATCTATTCCTAAATTGTTTGGAGGATAATGTCTAGGAAATTTACATCCCTGACGTGATTTCAGGTTTCACAGAATGATTTTACAGACGAAACAAAGAAACACATTATGAAACATGATTGTTTGGTTTGTCCACTTAAGCATGTAGCAGGAAACCCAACTGTAATCAGAGAGCTGTTGAATGTATGAAAGCATTATTTTCCCCTAGTAGGTAAGGCTTATAGTTCAATTTTTTTCTTTTTTTTTCTCCAGTTATGTTTCAGTGACCCCCCTCCTCCTTCACTCTTTCCCATTCAAAAATATTGTGTCTTCTATATACACCCTTAAATCTCTACATGCATATACAAATTGCCAAGGAAAGTGGAAACCAGAAACAGGAAAACCAGAGTAGTCTTTATAGCCTACCAAATATTTATATTTTCAATTATGTGGCATTATTGCATGAGATTCGTTGATGGGAGCTTTCTATTGATTTGAAAAGATATTAGATTTGTGTACATCTGCTACATTCATGTTTAATCAATTCCCTTTTCTTTTCTTTTTTCTTTTATTTTTTACTTTTGCAGTTTAAGTTTATGAGGATTTGTAGCCAGATTTTTTTTTTTTTTTTGCACTTTAACCCAAAATATCAATGGAAACTTCTGTCAAAATTATTAAGCTTTAGATGCTATTCACCCTAAAGTATAAATCCATCTGCAGCCCCTACAGATTGATACATAGGATGTGTTACATTTTTTGTATTTTGTTAGGGAAGTTTCATTTGGCTTTATTTCAAAGTCTGCTTAAATAATCACTATATTGTCCCCTGTATTTGTTAAGAGAAAAAGCAAATACATAATTGCTTGTCATTTCTGAACAACTTATAAACTGTCTGTGATGTAAAGCCCACATCACTTAGGTGGATGAGACAGAGGTTAAGACTGAAATGCTTTAGTGAGATATATGAGAGGTTTCCACAGTGCTAAAGCTTGCCACTAGCTTAGGTTTAGCTGTGACTTACTGGTATGAACACTGACGTTTATGAAATAGTGTTACATGAATGTATGTCAATGTTGTGGACTGTCTGTGTGGAAAAAAAAAAGTGAGAGAATGAAAGAGAAGAGTCAGAAAGAATAAGGACAAATAAAGCACTAACTAAATATCCAATTACAGGCTAAAGACCATGGAGCTCTGGCAGGAGAAGATTAAGAGAATTTTGATCTTTTGAAATATGGGAACAGAATCTGGCATTCCCCACTGCAAAAGTGAGAAAATCTGAGTTGGTGAAGTAGACAATAAGAGTTTAAGGAGTCTAGGACTCAGCAGCTACAAAAAAATGATAGGATTTAGACTTTAAGCAAGAATCCAAATGAGTCTAACTTGAAGTGGCTATTTCCGGAGGCAATTTGAGCAACTGGTGATATAAGTATGAATTATACAGATGAGTTAAAAAATAAAATAATGTCTTTGACTTTATGTCCTGAAAATGCTGAAAACATGGAAGTTTCAAAGCTATCAGTAACTCTCCATTCATTCGTGGGCTATGAAGTAAAATGTTGATATTTTATTTAAGTAAATACAGTGAAAATTAGGTCTCAGTACTTGCACCCACCAATAAGGCCCAGTTTGTCCCCCCTAACTGAGATAAAAGAACTAACTGTGCCTCAAAAGGATTCAGCTAAAATCTTAATTGTCTCGTAGAGTTGACTATCTCTCTCCAGTGTCTACAGTAGAAACTAAGGCTTCTAGCTGTCCCTGCGGTCACTGCTCTGTGGTGCTGCTCCCCTGATGCCAAGGGCTCCTACCTGGTTGGCAGGACCTGGATGCTYCTGCCAACCTGATGACTGTCACCACTCTATCAGTTGTGCCAGTTCAACCGTTCATGTGACCCTGTGCTAAGACTGATCCATGCCGTGAATCCGGGATAAATATAGACTCACAGACTGATTTAGGTTGGAAGGTACCTCATAAATGTTTTCTCTCAAAAATAATTCCCTTTTCAACTAGTTCTGGTTTAGAGAGTGGCCACAGAAACAGCTGAATCACCACAAATGAAGCAGTAGTAATAAAAGGAGCTGGTGGCAGGGGGAAGGGCACGAAAGAGTATCTAGAACTAGCTCTGCTTCCTAGGAAATATCAAATACATCTGTTGGCAGACCTACCTGAGCATATAATTAGTTACTCAGTCATAATTTAGCACCTACTGTTTAAATAAGAAGAGGTATAGTATTACATATGTTGCCTTTGGCTAATAAGCACATGGCCCTCTGCTATGAATAGAAGTCATGACCACTTCCCCTATTACCATCCAAATGAGGCATACTTCTGCGTGCAAAGGCAGGTTTCATGGCTAAAATTTTGTTATGGCTATTTCTTATAAAATTTCATTTTGCAAACTGCTTTTAAAACCATTTAAATACCCATTAACTCTCAGTGCAGTATATAAATTAGAAAATTGCTGAAAACACTCAGTCCAATGAACAGTTCTCTATGGTCTTGGAAAGCGTGTGTTTCTAGTTAATCATCCAACGATATTACATTGCCTACTTTGTGTGGCTGGTGAGTCATTAATGAAGAAAAAAAATGAAATGGAGCCATAAAGGGACCCCTTTGACACACCCATGTTAATTATTCTCCCATGTGAGTATTTATTCACATAGATACTTTGAAATTTTTCATATGAATTGCAAGCACCATGTCACTGCATTTGATGATGTGCCTTTGAAGCCTTTCATTAAAGATATTATCATTCCTAATATTTTTTCTAATCTCAGAATAGAAATTCCTTACAACTTGGCCTTGCTTATATTGAAAAAAGATCAAAAATGCAATTTTATAATTTTGTGTTGACAAAAGTAACAGTTTTTTGCAAATAATCTTGAAGGAAAAGGAGAGTCATATTGGCTTTAATTGTCAGTGGTTTCTTGAGATCATTTMTTTGAAGACTGGTTGTATTCAAACAGCTTGGAAAACGAAAGAGCTTTACATGAGGAAATGAAAAAGCACAACAAATAACAGATGCTCTCAGCAGAATGGCATAGATATTACAGACCAAAAAGGTACTACATGTTTTGTGGATTGGAAAGCAGGTCACACTGCTGTCATTTCCATCAACAAAAAGAACAGAAAACCCAGACATTTTCTATCTTTAATCTTCAGGTTTTTTTAAAGAAGTGCCTCTGTTTTTTCAACGTTAAATTCTTTGGCAGCAACAGATTGTAAATATACCTCAGTCACTGAAGAAATGACCATTCTTTAAGGAATATATGCTTTGTTGTTCAGTAAAAGACCCATACCAGGTTTCCACGCAGCCAACCTGCACGTAACCACAGACAGTCACATATGCTGTTGCCGTTATACAGCTGCAAATACTCTCTTTTCTGACTTTCAATGCCAAGCTACTTTGTGCAGAGGGAGGCAAAGGGGTGAGAACAAGAACATGTACTTCAGTGATCAGAAACAGAAGGCTTTTCCCTAGGAACAGAAGAAATGCTAGATCTACCTCCTCCCCCCGGCCCCCCAAGCCCTCACATATTTACTGAGATTATAGGGAGAATTAGTAGATAAAAGGGAACACACTAGAAAATAAAAGAAATCCTCCCTATAGTTTTCTTTTGCCTGAAGGATGAATTGCTCCAGCGGATGGCCTCCCTGCCTTTTATGATGAGGTCAAGAAACTTGCTGTCACTACCACTGTTATGATTAATGATCCAGCTGGTAGTGACAGTAATCAAACCATAGTCTCTGGAGTACAGCCTGACTGCTAGTCTCCCAGCGGGCTGAGTCACTGCACTGGCAGGAGATCTGTCTGCTTCTGCTACAGGCATCCTCTCATGTCCTTCTTGAGGCAACGTTTCACGAAAGTACAGGGGAAACCAGAATGAGTCATAACTGTTAGGAAGGATAAAACATTAAATTAATTTAAAAAAATGAAAAAACCCTTTGTAACAATTGGAAAAATACTGCATAATGAATAATTAAACTATTAATAATATAATCCGCTTAAAAGCATAGAACTACTATGAGAGAAGATTAACAGCTTCCAGTGCAATGAAAACAGTATAAGGGAAGAAGCTGAGTTTCCATTTGCTTTCCCATTCTCCTTTTTGGTAATAGAGTTTCAGCATATTCACTTTAATTAAATTTTAATAAATGATCAGTAGTTGAGCACACAAATATATCTCTGTGTAAGGATTAGTAAGTAGWGGGTTAGCAAACAAATGTCACATTGGCTGAAGAATGGTAAGGATCAAAGGGTTAACTTTTGAAACTAGGATGATGGCAAAGTCTTTTGAAAACCAGAATGTGAAGACAGAATGCAGAAAAAGAGATGACAGTTGAAAAGAAAAAGACTGATAATAAGTTTATACAAAAATAACAATGGAAAAAAATATTAAAGCCAGCTACAGTCTCAGAAAACATTTTTGACTTCCATCTGGCTAAATGCTGTCTAAATTAATTCCTTGAACCACACAGAAGACACAGTACTAGAAACAGAAATAATGTTCTTGTGTCTAGTTAACAAGTCAACTCCTATTTTCTATTTCTAAGTATTTGAAGATGTCCCTCCAGGCCTACCCCATGGCATGAGTTTTAACACATCATGCTACCATGAGGGAGATGCGGGTGGAAGGCAAAGATGTACGTTGGCATTGGCAAGTGAAAAAGGAGCACATGCAGAAAATGTTATTGCATTTGTGGAGAGAACAAGTGACACATCACTGGAGGCAGCCTAACGGGCTGCAGGCTTCCCAGCCTGTCCAGAAATAGCTTTCAGTTTTGCTTGGCATGGCACAACTTAAATCTTGTAGACATGTAGTCAGCCACACGTGCAGTTAGGTCCCTGGTCTGGCAGATGAACAGGGGGGAGCTGTATCAGGAGGGAGCCTGGCCGGTTGTGTGGAGGAGCTGGGGGAGCTGGATTAGGCAGGACAATGGGGTTTATTTATGGGAAAATATCTATCTTGTCTTGTTCTAACAAACTGGGTTTTAGACAGATGCTGCTCTGCAGGTATGATCTCTGTGGTCAGTGTAGGAAAGTCCTTATGCTGTGTAACTACCACTTCAATAAGCCATGACCCTGATCACTTGCCTTGAAATGGCAACAGTATATAATGAAAAAAAAAAGAATATAATAATGGAAATAATGGAAATAATAATAAATATAATAATGGAAAACCAATTAGTTTCTCATTATTGCATTTACCGTACTTGTCTTTGGATGAAAAAATGCAAGCCAGTTCCCGAATGCTTTAAACTCCCAGGCCTTAAAAAAAAAGAAAGAAAGAAAGAAAAAAAAAAGGAAAAAAAAAGAAAAAAGGTATAATATTCCTTAGCCCAAATCTCTAAGTGAAACACTGCCCTCCAAATGCACTTGTGTTCCAATTACCAGTTGAATAAGAAAAACAGATCTACAAACAATGTAGGCTCTGATAGCTTTTACTATGCTTAAAAAAATAAGTGTGTGAGAGAGATTTCACTCTAATTTTAAGCTCTTTTATCACTGTTCAGAAAATAATTTTGTTCCCTCTCATAGTGTTTTACTTGAACAATCATCTACTGGATAGACATTGACTAGCTTGTCATAGAAGGGAAGAATGTATGTTTCACTTGAAATTAATCTAATCAGTAAAACATTCATGAAAAAGAGCTGAACCACATTTATTTGCAGCCGAGCACTAGCTCACAGAACTACATTTTAATCTCATTATAATATGACCTTCCAAAGTCTATTGCTCTTTTGCTTAGCCCTTTTTGGGAGAGGGATAGAGCAGAGGAATGGTTGTTTTGCTTTGTTCTTAACTTTAACTGTATTTAAGGCATGCAGAAGATGTGCAGAGTCAAGTATTTAGTTTGCCTGGATAAAATGTGGATGGGGAGGGGGTGAAAGCAGCAGCAATAATAAGCTTTAATATGGATATGAAAATAGCCTTCATAAAACAAGGATAAACAACATTACAGTCTAATTTACCCCCACATAAAATGCAAAATAGAACTCAGTATGTAATAAAACATTAGTATCTTTATTGCCAGTGTAATCTTAACTAATCATTTCTTACATTATTTCTATAGTTACAGTAATTCATCTGCATGAAACTTGACCGAATAAGGTTAGCCTTGCAATTGAAACCACACTGATTTTTCTTTCCCTTCTAATCACAGAATATTTCGTAAGCATTTGCACGCATTCCTAAGCTGGTCCCCGGCCGGATCAGCCTCTAGCCTACTCAGAATGTCAGCAAACCAAAACAGTTTTCTTCTGAACATCCCCTTCCTTTGTAATACATAAATGCAATCTTCTGGGGCTCTGTAATTATCCAAAATAAGCTTTACTGTTGCAAATTACTTCAGCACCCCTATGATTTATCTGTCGTAAACATACTTTATAATATTTATATTCCTATTAGAACCTCCACTAATAATGAACTGACARTATATAAATATTTACATGATAGTACATGGACAAATGCTTGATGTCCTTATATTAGTTACATTTCTTGCTGTCCCTATCATATTTGGAAAAAACTAAACCTTGGCAATTTGCCGTGATCACAAAAATACCTTTGAAAATGGCTCAGAACATTAACAGAGCTTCACATTTGCCACACTTTTCTTTAAAAGAATGGCATTCCTTCATACTTATGCAGTCTGGGTTATTGCTTCTTCACATTATGCATCATTACTCTGAGTAGGTGTCTTATCAGCAGCTCCAGTTGTTGTGGAGACGATTGGAATTAAGCACTGGAAGCTTTTTATTTATCTTACATGCTTTATTCCTACAAGATTTTCAGCATATAAGCTTCTTTGTTCAGCTCAGAATTGGATACATTGCCAGGCATTGTAAAATTTACATCTTTCTTTTTTTTTGTATTTGTTCCTAAATTGGATTGAAAACAAAGTATAGTTTTAATTAAAGCTCTGCTTGACAATAGACAATTTTTCCATGCACTGGAATTTCTGATCAGCTGTGAGGATTTTGCAAAGGCCTAATAGGTGACATTCTCCACTAAGCCACAAGTATAACTCCAATATACTTACCTGTGCTAAGTGTCTGACTGACAATATTCACACACAGAAAACTGTAATAATGCTGTTGAAGCCTTGACTTAGCCAACAAAAGCCATGGAATTTAAAATGAAGGTTACTTTAAACTGTGTATGATATGTAATAACTCACAAGTTCAAAGGATAAATATAGAAGTTTAGAGAACCAAAAGAAAAGAAAGGGAAGAAGGAAGGAAGAGAAGGAAAAAAGAGAAGGAAGGGATAGAGACTCAGGTTTTGCCTTTCTTCATCAAATCTCTTTTATGTATCAGGGACCACTCATGAGGTTTGGCTGATTCTGTGTTACTTATACTGTAGATGACCAAAGGATGAAAAACAAAATCGAGCCTAATATACTTGTCAGATGCATGCATTATTTGGAAAAATTAAAAGTCTGTTAAACTGTCTAAATCCCATTCAATAAATGTTCCAGTTCCAAAGACTGACTGAGGCTTCTTTCCTACCCCAATACTTGCCCAGAGATGCCTGCGGTTCAAAATACAAATTTGCCATTGCCTGATGAAACTGAAGATGTTTGTTGTTTGTAGCAATTCCCCAAAATATTGTACTTTTCTAGAAGTAGTACTGTATGAGAAAAGTCCCAATACGTCATAGTCCCCGTTGAGCAAAGGACCTATGGGAGTCCTTTGGGGAAGATCTAAAGCTTCTGTACAACATATTTCACTTGTAACATGTTTACATGCCAGTAACCTGGTGGACCGGCATTGCAGGGCCTAGTAATGCTCACTGGGAGAAGAGACGGAGAATGGAAGCAGCTCAGCCAGCATTCCACTTTGGGATGGGGGACAGAGAATATGAAAGAAATTAGCCAGCCAAGTATTACTACAAGTTGGCTAACTTCTAAGTACACTAAATTTTACTACCCTACCTGTCATAGAAGATGTCCCTTGAGAATGGCTGGACTTCCTACAAAGGCTCTTTCTATTGCTGAGTCATTCCACGTGCTAAAAGGAAAAATACTAATAAGACAAGAAGGTATTGAAATAAAATTTTCCATGTGAATGAGTTGATACAAAAGACCATAACAGCAAAGTGCATTCTATCACATGAGGAAAGAGTAAGATATTTTCTGAAGTATGGAAAGTTTTTTTCTGGTTTGTAACAACTGCCTGGTACCTTTCCTTTTTTTTTTTTTTTTTTTTTCAAGAGTTGGTGCAGATAATAGCACCATAGACATTATCTTGCTGCTGTTTCAAATGGACAGACCTCTCTGTAGACACATAATCCCACTAAAGACGATGTCGCAGTGTCCAGAAAAGGGGTCTCTATATAGATGCCATTGCAAGAATGAAGGACAGGAAATCTCATTTTCTCTTTTCTTACTTTAATATAAATTTCATGTATTTTCAGTTTCATGTGTGTTTTAACAAAAAAAATTAAAGAATGTCAATGTTATGTAGGTAAAATGAACTCAGAACAGTGAAATAAGGAATAAACATAGCTTTACTACAGCTTTCCAGTTAAGAACAACCCTGGAAGTATTATACAGCAAAATAATATTATGACTTGGGAAATTCATTTTCAGTTAGCCACAGCACAAGCAAAAACAAAAGTACCTCCAAAAATCAGAAATACTTTCTAATCAAGCACAAAATGTCTATTGTTATTTATAGTATTTTAGATCATTAAAATACCTATATCTTGCTTCTGTAACTACTAGTTCATCACTTTTACAATACTGTCTTCATTTCTCTAGAAGGTTTGAGGATTTTTTTGTCTCTTCTCCAAAACTCTCCTTCTTCTGTCCACCTATTCTGCTATATTTAGCATAATTGCAAATATAGAAAAAGAGATTTACAGAAGACTAACAGGTATCTTATTGCTCCAGGTTTCATCTTCTGTTCAGACCAAACACCTTGTCTTTATAGAAAGTATCTTTTCAGGTAGGTATTGCATAAGTACTGAATGACCAGTGTCTAGGAAACAGAGAAACATAGAAATTGCTATAGTAGATTAGACAMAGTCTGTTTAGTCCTATATCTTTTCTCTTGCAATGGCCTGTACCAAAGCAAAAAGACTCACAGAAGACATGTCATATAATCTACTTCATGTAAATCTCCTTGAATCCCAAACAACTGCCRATTGTTTTAAACCTAAAACAGGTAAGTGTTGTGGCCACCACTCCCATATATACATGGAAACAAAATTTTTTAGAGGGTGGAAAACTCTTTTTTTTTTCTCTCTCATATGGGGCTTTTCATTGGTCGAATGCAGTGAGAAAAGATATTAGATTACATTACAGATCAATCAGGTGCCAAACGTAATTTCTGAAATGGAGAATATTTTTAGATTGTATGACAGAAAAAAAATATGGCTCTAAAATGGGTAATCTTCTATTTCACTAAATGTACTTCCTGACCGAGACCTTGTACGCCAAGCTTCAGCCTGAAGCAAATTGTTATAGCCGAGCTATTAACTTCTAAAAATAGGGGGATGTAATGGAAACATTAAGAAACCCGCTATTGGGCACAACCACAGTCCAGGGGAGGATGAAACAACACTCCTTTATGCTTCCTTCTTTACCTCATCACAGTGGTGCAGTTTGTGGCATTGAACTGTGTCTGTGCCTAATGTGTTTTGTTTAGCTAGTTTCCTTTTAAACAGCAGCGTACGATGCTGGTATTTGATCTCTCCCTCTCTTGTTTTTAAAGTAACTTAATAGCAGCTAAATACTTCAGGTCAGGCTCTTGCCATTCATGCCTCAGTACGTGAAAAAGGTGCTGCTTGCTGGGGGAGAGAACAGAGCGGACCGGAGGACTGCAAGGCTGATCTGAAATTAAAATGCTTTGCAAAAGGAGCTTTTGCACTTTCACTTAAACCCATTTGAGAGACAGAACCATGGAGTGAACATTTTGTAACAAAACGTACAGCAGTGATTTACTTTTCTGTTGTGAAACACGCATTCTCCATGTTTTATTGTGGTGTGTAACATTTCCTATCATCTGCTATTTATTTTATATTCAGCACTGTAAAACCAAAGCAGTAGTGACTCACACGCCAGCAGGTGGGTGCCCCTGTTCAGAGGCACTCCACGCTTTTCTGCCAAACCACTTAGCACATCTGTAGCCTTCAGTGAATCATTTTTAAAAGTAATATCGGTAATAAGAGTCAGAGAGCCTTGAAAGGTATGTGTGGTATGTGTTCTGCAAACAGGCTCTCAACAAAAATCCCCAGAGCTAGGAACGACACTAAAAATCATCTCAAAGGAGCAGTAAAGAGTGGAGAAAATGGATCTTGGTATAGAGGACATGCTATTTATGGAGGTCAATCTGCATCAGCGACATAACATTTCAGGGCTATTCAGCTATAAACACATTCTCATGAGTCGTGCAGGGTTTTAAGGAAGAGATCAAAAGATGAGCACACAAAATGAGTGTGTATGAATGCTTCTTTCCCAAACCCTAACAGATTCCTTTTTTACTATGCCCACAGTGAGGTACATTTCAAACTGGGCAAAGGCAAGCTGGAAAACAGGCTTTAGCACTTCAGCAGAACTAACTAAATCAGTACACGCAGGACACAGAAAATGCATTTGTAAGGCAGGGATTTTCAATGCCAAGGAGACTTAGAAACTCACTCATGCACATGCTCCTAAACCACCTGGACATTTCAAAAATGGCTCCCAATACCCCTGCTGGGCAGAGTCCCAATTCTGCAAACATTTCGCTGCAGGTGAATTCCTCTCTAGATATAAACACCCCGTTAAAAGCAAGTTAGTCATTTGGACTGTGTATGGCACAGGAGGCCTGCCCTTACAAACAAGCATAAAGAACTACACAATTCAGAATTGCTAAAATCAATACAGGACTTCTTAGAGCATTTTGCTTGCTTGTGAGGACAAGAGATTAGATTTTCAGAGCTTAAATGCCTAACTCTATTTGAAACCCACTTCCAAACCTATCTCAATCCCTTTGGTAACACTTTGCTTATTTGACAAGCAGGGTAAATCACTTGTCATACCAGACCCTTCTGTGTGTTGCTTTTTTTTTTTTTTTTTTCCCCTTCAAAGGCCTTTCTGGCTTCTGAAACAGTGTTTTCTGGACAGTTTGTAGCTTCTAAGAGCATTTGTTCCTGATTGCAACCGTACTATGCTTCCAATCACCCAGTGAGCTCAGCAAGACTGCCCCATTCACCTGCCCGGGAGCAGGATGCCATGCAGACACAGACCAGAAACAGCATGTAACTGTAGTAAAAGCTTTTCTCTTGATTTCTGCCAGTATAGTTTAAACAGTACAGAGAACAGCCAAAAGAAAGTTCACAGTCCTGTTCAGTCTCAAGAATACAAATGTTTGTCTGTCTCCAGACCCTTTCTGTTTCTAGTCCCTGTTGGCACCAGGAAGTTCCAAGGAATYTAATAATGGAAGATCACTTCTTATACGTGACATGAAATTTGCAAAATCATAAAGTGATTTAGTTCATGCAAATATTTATCATTTCCTAAAATATGACAACTGTTGGCTTGGATATGGCAGCCCTCCATGTATCAGAAAGATTATATTCTGCAGAAACAGCTGCCTGTTTTTCTACTGTTTTAAGTGTTGAAATTACTTTGATTTTTTTTGAATGTTGAAATTACTTTGATTTTTTTAGCATTTTGTGGGCATTTTGTATGGGGCTACCTCTTACCTGCTAGTCCTGTGCTGTCTAAAAAGCAGAGCAGGTGCAAGAAAATATTTAAGTGCTTCAGGGGTTAGAAAACTAGAAATCCAGATCTGCTTCAGGAGCAGGAGTGTGATGAATCAGAGCCATGGAGTCCACAAAATAGTCCTGAAGACAAAACGTTTCAACAAAATAGAATAAACTTGAGAAAAATCCCAGAAATGCTGAAGAAATACCCAAAGAAAACAAGAAAGGGAAATGGAGAAACTAGAGAATCCAAACAATTTTAATATAAATGAAAAGTTCAGTTTATTTTTCAATAACTTCTAACCCAAAAGGCTTTATACAAATTACACAACATCTTCTAAATTAATCAATGATATAATTCCACAAGCCCAATTATAATGGACAGGTGTAAATCAGTTCATTTAAACTGGATGTAACTGATACAGCAGAGGTAATTCAATAAACCAAACCATAATTAAAAGAATATATATTTTTTATAATAACAAATAATCATGGGTAGGCATGTCCTTAAGAGCAATGGATAGGCAGAAAAAAATGTAGAAAGCACTAAACCACTTTGTAGATCAGGAAGACCAAAACTACCTGTTATGTACTCACAAGAGAGCATTACAGTTTTGTGTGGCATGGGTATTCACCCAAGGTGCTGTTTGAGCACACAGGACATTGGTCCTTGTTAGTGCAGACAGAATTCATGCCATGTTCTTTTTTTTCCTCAAGTCCTCTCATGCGGCAGTGGCCGAGAAGATACAGGAGAACTGCATTTGTGTGCTGTTGTTGTTCATGATCACAGCAATAAAAGAGTTCACTCGATGCCAATTGCTTTCGCCCCGCAAACACAACACTGCCTTCAGTAAAAATTTGTTTAAAGGAGAAAAGAAACGCTCTGAAGAAGATCCTGGAGTAATATAATCATGAGAGAAATAAAAGACCCTTGAGACAAGAATTTCCTTCTGTTGGTTTGAAAAGGAAACAGTATTATTGTAAACATTTTACTTSGAAGAGAAAAGAGATGACAGCCTCATCTGATTTCAGCCTTACCTACAGCTAAACATTCAGCATTAGCAGTGATTTTACTATACTGGAATAGTCACTGTGTTAGCCATTATCAGCCAGATTTTGTTACTTCTGGTCCTCAAGGCATCTAAGGCATCTAAAAAGCCATGAGTCCTCACTACACCCTTCTTCTTTAATACAGATTTAGGCTTTAAGAAATTGCACGACTCTTCAAAACTTTGCAGTTTGTACCATCATTTACTCCTCTGCAAAATGAGTGTCACATGTGCAAAAACCACCCCCAATCCGGCCAGGCAAGGGATACTACCCTTTTTCTTTCACTGTCATTTTATATGTGGAAATGATATCAGCTATGTACCATCCTCATCCCTCCTGGTATCACTGGTCGTATCGGGTAGCTTCAGTGAATCCTTAATCAGGGTGGATCCCTCAAGTCCGTTTAGAAACTGATTCAGGTGCAGAAAGCAGTAGCCCAAGCACTAAGTGATCTTGCTTCCCATTTGGATGGCATGAGAGCACTTTAGGAGCGGTAGTCGGCTGCCTTTCCAATTCCAGACAACTTAGCTGATTTGATCAGGTCAGCTTTTTCAAAAAGCACCAAAGTGACTTTAGAGCACAAGCTGCATTGAAAGCAAATTAAACTTATGCTTTGATTCCACTTAGACCCTTTTGAAAAATCCCAGCTGTCTGAGATAAGTTCACACAAATTCGGGTGCTTGATTGTGACTTAATGTGTCTAAACACAATGCTTAGAAGTTGCTGAGCCTCATATTCTACACTCAGACAGTATCTTGTGCTGAAGTGCTTCAGGTGCCTATGGTACCTATATTTCTGCTACTAAAGTCACCCAGCCACCTACATAAGTAGGTGCATATATATGTTGGCATATATATTGGCCCACTTATTGACATTGTTTTGCTGCTCAGAGCCCTGGCACTCCCTTATATGTGGGCAGAGGTTTAATCAGTCTTCTGCCTATTTTGCTCCCAGGGCTTGATATTAGTCTATGAATATTCATTGGGCAACCAAGAGAAAGAGAAAAGAAGTGATTGATTCATTGGCTTGGGGGTTCAAACTCTCACCTGGGATCCAGGAAATTAGATTCTTTGTGTTCTTTTGCATATGCAATTATTTATTAAAAAAAATAGAATAGCTCGGAGAAGAAATAACAAAATGATTCATTCTAATAGCCCACAGATTGGGACATTTTCCTGGGTTGTAGGAGGCCTGGATTTATGTTTCTGTAATAAACCACGCCACTGGGACTTCAAGATAGGACTCAGCCCTGTCCTGATGATTGCTATATCGGATATCCAAGGGTGTCCAGGGAAGTTCTTGCTTGCCTCCCAGGAGAAAGAGCTGGCCATAAGTACCTAATTCTAGAAAGTTCATAGCTGACAATCTGATGTCAAAGGAATTTCCCAGTGGGAAATCACTGTCTTCCTGTATTCCGGAGTTTGATGTCTGGCTGCCTTCAACTCTCAGGGGCTAGGTCTCTTTATTTTCAGCTTCTCTGAGCAACTAGCCTGCTCAAGTAGCTGACTCCTGGTTATTTATTTTTAAGATGATATCTCATCTCATCAACGTGGGCCAAAAATGCTTGTGGATTTGCAGGGATAGGAGGGTGCATTTTATTTTTTGCAAAGAATCTACTGAAATCTTGCGCCCAACATTATGAAAGAATGGTGTCTATGGCTCCTTACTTACTATCATAAGCATCTGCTTGCTTTTCGGAAATAACAAGTGCCCGGAATTTCCACTGAAATGCTCCCATTTTATTACTTCTGATTGACAATTATGGCCTCAGAGCACAAGGCCGGATTTCAGTATATCAGCAAAACATATTTTAGCACTTGGCAGAACTCAACAATCTGTTTACAGAAGAGCGTCCTAACCTCCCTCAAAATGCAGGGCGCAAGCTCAGCCAGCTCCCACAGTTTGAGTTCACAGAGCAAGCTGGCAGAACCACTATAATATTTCCAGCACAAGAATATGCTTAAAAGAAAGTCCAATTAGGTTTGCAACACAGGTGTTTTAATCTTGATGTAACAGAGATACAGATGGCCTTTCAAGACTGACATTATCTAGGTAAAAGGTGGATTTTTCTGGGTAACAAGTAGTTATCATGTGTTCCCCCAGCCAGTTTCAACAGAGAATGACATTCCTATCACCAAGCAGCACTTTTTTGCTAATACAGTCAGGCTCAAATCTGAATCTTTTGTTGCCTTTGATCAAAATGCCAACAAAAAAAATCACAGTTGTTAATGTTATTTCCATTAGGGTTAATAGTATTATCCTGTATATTATTATTCTAATTTGTAAAGGTTAAAGAATAAAATTTTATCATGCTAACAAGCATCTAATTCAGTAAGGAAATTTTTCTCATTAGAGTGCATTTAAAGATTTAGTGAAACTATTAGTGATTATTTTTCTGGAGCCCATAAAAATATCTTTTCCTGATAAAAAAAAAAAAATCAACTAAAGTTATATCAGCTCCTTCAGCATAAAAGCACCAAAGGATGAAAATGTAACACTATATGCAATAAAAAAGCTACTGTGYTCGGATAATATTGCAGAAGAAATCGAATATTGCTAAGCAAGGAATTGCACACCAGAAATCTCATATAAATTTAAATGAAAAGATCTGATGAGAGGCCTTTTAATCTAATGAAAACATATGAATTTGCAAAGGACAACATTTCTCATTTAAGCTATGAAATTTGATAAACTTCTCTCAGAAAGGTTTAGGTCTAATTGTATTTTCAAAAAATAATAGTTGACAGAGAAATGTAATAATCTTCTTGAAGAGAGTCAACAGAAAAAAAATTTAATTAAACCAGGATGTTGCTAAACAATAGAGAAAATAAGGTTGATAGGCTCCTTGTTTACCAAGCTAAAAACACATCCAGCAGAGCAGATATAGAAACATGGAATTTATTTGTTTYATCAGTACTGTTTCATCAGTATATCAAACGTTTAAGTGACTATTTTTTAAACATTCATTCTTCATGATTCTTCAAGTTTGACTATGTACAAACAATCCAACACATAACTATAAGCAACGTAACACTAAATAACTTCCTTCAGATGAACTTCTTTCAGTAACAGATATTCATATTAGTTAATTAGATGCTGTTTGGTAATGAATAGGACATTATTTTGCTTAATAGCAATGATATATGAAACACTTTATGTTTGCATAGTTCTATACATTTGGATGCTAAGGTCATTTCCTTAGGTTTTACGGCAAGGTTAAAAACCTGTTTCTAATTTATTATCCTGCTCTGAGCATATCTTAATAAAATGAATGCAGTAGCTTATAATACCTGCTGATTCTATAATACTATTCATCTTACTTTTTAAAATAAATTTACATTATGTGGTTTGTTCTTGATGAGGAAAAATTGTCTGAAGAAATGAACAGGTTTGTGTATGTATTACACTGACTATATGAATGCCTCCCTTATACTCAAACAGTGTGTTATCTGGGTTTCCTTACATAAAASGAAAATGGTGCTCCCTTTTACCATTTTAATGTACTATTTGAGTTGAAATTTTAACACATTTTTATAGTAAGTACAACATTGTCTAAAATGATGAAGTATATTTTGTTTGCTCCCAATCCACTATTATTTTGAAAATGTTTAAGGGTTATTTGGTTTTAAAAAACACATTTTAAAAAGCATAGGCATTATCCACTTTTGTTCTCTAAACTCTCTTAGAGCTGAGTTTGATTTCAAGCAGACTTCTGATACAATTAGCTATATAACGTTTAAATATCAAAGAAAATTCCAGACTTATTCTCTTTGAATTATAGTCCAGGTCTGAAGAAAGTTTTAAAGGACTTAGCTCATTGGAAGTCATTATGCTTTTCATGGTCAGTCAGAACAAATGTTATTAAAATGAATATCTCAGTGAGATTCAATTATTTATCACAGCTTTTGCTTATAATGATACCACTTTCCTTTTTAAATCCTGACAAAATTTTTTATGAAATAATAGTTATTCACATGCTAGTATTATTTGACTTCAGGAAAGAAAAGAACAAGATTTTCCTTAGCCTCTTTTTTTTTTCTTTTGCTGTACTTTTTGAAGAGGGATTCAGGGGTTTTCAAAATTAGGTTTCCAGAAGGGGATGGAAGATTGGACTAATCTGAAATAAACTCTTTCTTCTGAATGCTGGACACATTGGGCTCAAATCTACAAAATTAACATTGACTTCAGCACTAGAGGAAAAGCATAGCCAACAAGCTCTGAGCATGTTATAGTGCAACAAGGTGCACATGCAGATTCCAGATGACAGAACTGAGAATGCCCAAGAATAAAATAACTGAAAATGTTTCTCCCAATTCAGTTTACAAATGACTTACTAAAAACAATTAATTAACATTTTTTTTTTATAAGCAGTATTCTTATAAGATTTTAAGTACTTTTAAAAATAAGAGATATTTTACCATCTCCATTTTCAGATAGGGAAAACAGTGTTAAAATATGTGTTATAAACTTCCTTTGCATTCTGGTACTCTTCACAAAACTTTAGTAAATGCCAAGATTTCCTACCTATTGCTGTTCATCAAAAGATGAGAGCAGCCCACTCTTTTTAGCAGAGACTGCTGCAGGCTGAGCTCCTAAGTTCCAACCTGTACAGTTCAGTGGGTTTTTTAGCAATGCCAGAAAATTATTCAGACACTTATTTATTTGCATGAACATAGATTTGTGCAAATGTTTTATCTAGAGATTTCATTCATAGAAGAAAACACAAGTTTGGGAAAAGTTATACATATTTTTGCTCAGTCTGGTTTTTTAGCACCCTTCTTGTATCCCACTCAGATGCAAATCTCCTCTCCTTAATGTGGCTTTTCTTTCCTTTCACCAAGATTTAGATCCTTAAATTAATAACACACTTTCTAACTGCACCTCCCCACACCCACAAAAATGCTTTTATCCTTCAGTGAGGAGAGGTGCAGCCTCTCTTGTTCTGATAATGACCCTGCTTGTCCTCGCCTGGCCTTGTTTGGCTAACTTTTCCACTTCCTAACATGTAAAGCATCATTTTTCACCCCATGAGGAAATGCTCAAGCAATATTTCAAAGCCTTTGCATCCACCAGTTTTCACATACCCATGTATGGCAGTTTGTATAACTGCTGAATTTGTCTGCTCAACACTCGCTGTATTTTCTGCTCTTCAACAACAATGTGAGACGAAAGCTGCCAGTCTGTCTTCTCTTGACTTCCATATTCTGCAGTAGTAGTACGGACCACAACACGGTTAAGAAGACCAGGGAGCAGACATCCAGCCAGACTTGGGAGTGACAGAAATACAGTTATTAATATAACTTTGTAGATTTTGTTGCCATCCAGAAGCCACTGAGAGTTGCTCAACCGAAAGCAAACTTTAAGGAAGGGACCTACCCTGTGACACAAGGGTGGGCAAGGAAGATTCATTTTGCAAATTATATTTTAATCTGTCACACCTAACAGATCTGCTTTCTGCCATTAGATACATCATACTGGTTTGCGTCATAATAAAACGTAGCTTTAGAGAAACAAAGTTCTTCTGTTTCCACGATTGCTGCAAGAGGCGGGCTTTGGCCGTTCATTGTACATCCAAGCTTTAGACAGCTTAGACTCCTTAGACCAATCAGTTTCCCCTGTCCTCTGCCTCATATGTCTCTGGCTTTTTTGTAAATAAACTGTCTCCCGTAATTTTTTTCCCACAGAAAGCTTCTCTGGGGAAACCAAAGAAACTCCACACACCAGGCATCCTGCAGATACCCTAAGTGTGATGGTGTTAAAAAGCAATGTTAGAGGGCAAACACACAAATAATAACTACGTCTTCAGGTGATAGGGCACCATTCGGGCCCAGAAGACACTGACAGCCAAGTGCTGYGTAGGGTGGATACAGCTGGTCTACTCTGGAGGAGTTGGTCTAAATTAGTGTGGATGTGGGTCTAAGCCATTTAGCCTCAGGGCCAAAGTTAAGTCTGTGGCCACCCTGTATTTAGCAGTATAGATATATAAATGCCAGATATCTGTCAGGGATTTTTTTTTTTTTTTTTTTTGGAGAATTTAACAACTACTGCTGATTAGGCTACTTTTTTTTTTTCTTATACTTAGAAACAGTCAAATGTCATAAATTTGGTTTCAAGGGAAATTCCCTTTTTAACACTTCAAAGCAGGTTTCCATTCTCAATATTTAAACTAAATATTCAGCTTTTCTTGTGAAATAGAAGTTTATAAATGGATTTGGTAAATTTAATTTGGGGAAAAAGTAAATTTTATTTCAAAATGAAACTTTTCTTTGTTTGTGTTCACTTTTAATCACTTAATCCCTTGAACATTATTCCATATGCAACAGAGATAATGCAATACTGTGCACTGTGGCATGGTATATCTTTTGAATTCTATTTTTAATTTTAAAATATGAGGATAAGTTCGGCTTAGTATGAATAGAAACATCTCAATTTCTAGAGGAGTGTCTTCTTTTCATAACAACAAATGTCCTGGTCCAAAGACCGTAGAAATAAACAGAAGTCTTGCAGTTCATGTTAAGAGGCCTTGAATAAATCAGAGAAGAGCAGTGCTTCACAAAATTAACCCTAGTTCAGGGAGGCTAATCTCCCAAGCCTCCCACTACAGCTGATGAAGAGACAGAAGCATCTCTATAGGCAATTCAGAAGAGGATTTGAAATCCTCAGAACAGGCATTCTGGGTCTAATTCTGGATTCTGCTTTGCCCTCAGGAGGAACCTCTCTCCTTGTTGATTATAGAAGGGATCTGGGGAGATTAGCCGTCACAGGCAAGGGGTAGTCTTTATGTTTACATCCCAGAGGTCAAACTCTTCCACTGTAACTCAGACACAACTTGATCTAAAGTATGAATTCAAACATGTAGCCGTTTTCTTGACTTATATTTCCTCATAAGATTTTTTAATTTGAAATATTAAGCACTTTTACTGCTTGAATCCTGGTCAGTATTGCTAATTAATAAACAAATTAATATTGCTATGAGGATGTCACTTTGATTAAGACAAAAGAAGAAAAAACTGTTGCAAGATAATTATTTACAAAACAAGAAAAACTTGTTACAAAATCTTTTTTTCCAAAAAATTTTAAAGTGAAAAATGAAAAATGTGGGCTTCATTGAAGCAGGATTTTCAGAACAGGTTGTTTAATAAAAAATAAATAAATAAAAGCCCAAGCAGTTCTGCTTTTTAATATCTTCCGCTTCTGTTTAGTCCGCTCTCCACATAAGCCTGGGACACCTAATGAACATTGACAGCACTGTAACAGTAACAACTACAGCTCAGCAACYGTCATGAAAGCAACCCTAGTACCAGAAATTAATTTCTTACAAGGTGACAACTCCATTTTCTTCTTACTTCAACAAATGAAAAACATATTGCCTGATTTTGGATGCAAATAGCAGATAGTACAGCGTACCGTGAATATTCTGTCACGATTGCATTCCCAGTGTTCTGTGCCCATGACAAACCAAGACAGCCAAGGTGACAGAAAATTCCTAATGAATCACTCAGGTGAGATGTGAAAAAGATTAATTAATCCTCTAACCAGTCCTGTTATCAGCTGGTGCAGCATTGTTCCATAGAGTACATTTTCTAGAGTTCTCTACAAACTTCTTTTTAATATCTCAAGCAATGGGGCTATCACGATTACCCTCTCAGGTTATTCCACAGCTGGATATGAAGCTTTCATTCATATTTAACCTTTATTTTCTTATAATTATTCTTAATTATATGCCTTACAAGACTATAAAAAGTCTTTGTGTCCTTGCGGTAAGATCTTGACCCCACTAACTTTCATGGCTAACTTTCAGTTCTATTCTTACCTTTGGTCTTTGTAACATGCAGACAATTGCAGACCATTATTTTATCACCTGTTTGCTTTTGCTTAGTCAAGACAAATTTATTTAGTATTTTTAAACTTCCCTTACAAAATCTATTCTTCCAATGCCTTCATTATTTTTACATTTGTAATTGTGACTGAAACAATGGAAATCCTTGAACCAACTTGATATATTGCGACTTGATATATTGCTGTTCATCATTATTACCTTTTGTTTACAATTTCTCAGTTCTTAGCCTACAACAATTCATTTCTATTGATATGAGATAATTTTTTTCAGTAGGATTTCAGGAAATTTATATTCTAAGGCTTTATTAAAATCCAATTACATTATAACTACCTTCCTCCATTTAGCAATTTTGTCAAAAATGTCTTGTTTTATAGCAAAGCACATTCTTTGTGTTTTTCTATTGCTTTAGACTACCCTTCAGTTAACTTTTTTTCTTTTTGATGTTCATTCCATAGTTTAGTAGTATCAGAAGTTTCATTTTAAGAAACAGTAATTCCAAGGTAACTGGGTACTTCATGACAGTACAGGAGAATGTAAGAAACAGCACTGAAAACTTTGGAGACCAGAACCAATAAAATTTGAGGAAAAGACTGCATAGCCAAAAGAGAAAGCAGAGATAGAAAGAAAGAGCAACAAGATCAAAAGGAACGAGAAGAATAAAATTACTAAACACTTCCTTGATTAAGCAAAAGAATAGGCTGTCACTGACCTTAGTCAACAAAATGGATAGGATGAAGATCATTTGGAAAAAAAGGATGGAAAAAGTTGAAGGAGAAGGATGGATCATTCATGCATTGCACATAACTAATTTCCCATGCTAATGCAAGACTGATAAAACAGCATCATATACAATTAAAAAAGAATATATTTTTACACTATGAATATTCTTAAGGACTATTAAAGCAAGTCAGAAGACAGAAATCAGTGAAGCTGTATCTCACAATATTTAGTAAAGTGTATCAGCACTGGTGATTCTACTGTCTTTTGCTCAAATAATTCTGCAGTGAAGTGAATAACAGTGGCCACTGAAAGAAAAGTGATTAAGAACAATACAGCTAATAATCGTTCTTTGAACCTCTCAGAGGACCTAGTCTAGGGAAATGTACCACTGGTACACAAGTAGGGATTTCAGAGACAGATTTAAGGACTACAACACACAGGAGGCACTTTACCTTTAATGAACACACACATCATTAACAACCTGTCATGTAACAGATGTAGAGCACACAACAAGTGCTTAGAGACACTATTCTAAGGAGAACAAGTCACTATATTTTCCGTCCTTTTGATATAAAGCTGTAATTAGAAACCCTAYATTCATTTTACATGACAAATGGTGTAATATGATTATATCTGTTCTAGGAGCAATGACCAAACCGTTGTCAATATCTGTCTAGGTCTATCAATGATTTACCTGTAAAAATCAGGAAAATAATCTCTTTTCTTACAAAGATGTGATTTAAAGGTGACCTGGAGTTTATTTTTAAATAACTAAATGTGTTTTTTATGTGCTGAACGTCCCAAATAGCAAGGGTAATGGGAACAATCCTCACATAAATGATTTAACTYACCTTGCTTCTATGCAGCACAGGTCCCTTGAAATCCAGACTAATGTACTCATTATCTGATGCACCAGCATTCTTGTGGCCTGACATCACACCTTTGAAAGAACCTTAGTTAACCACAGGGAAAGGAGTCTGGGTAAGTAATTTTTTTTTTTTATGCTGATCAAATTCAACACTATATCTTAAGAACATATACATATAAAAGCATTGTAGCAAACTGCCACCTCACACAAGAGATTTGCTCCTATGGCTGCTGAAAATACCCAGATAAATAAGTGGAACATAGACCATCCTATTCCAAAACCACAAAATTCTACACACTGAGAGTCCTATGAATATCTCAGGGGCCAGAATGTTCATTTTGCTAACCAGAAAAACGTGCAACATGGTCAAGACTTGACATATGCTATGCCACTGTGCATATGCTTCATATGCAATGCACCAAGTTTAAAAAGACTGTATAATTCACTTTAATAATGTTTTAAAAGTTTTCTGCCTCTCTCATGTATTCAGACTCTGAGCTGCATTTCCTTGTGCCTGTAACTAGGTCATCAGATCGTCCAGACAGAACCTTCATGTCTAGTTGCTAATTATTCTTTATTGCTGTTCAAATTATTTGTAATATATATGAGCAGTTTGCAGGAGTTATAATCACTTTTACTACACTACCATTACCATTACAAATACCCAGTGGGCTTTTATAACTGCTGAAGAAGAAAAAAAAAAATGGTTTAAAACTCATGAGAAATACCTTGACAGTTGTCTTTTTTAAAGAAAGGATTGTAGAAACATTTGTCACAACCTTACCATAACTAGAAAGAAATGTTGTGCGTTAAGGGAAATACGGCTCRGATATGCTTATTCATCCTGCATAGAGCCTCTGGCATTTAAATTCAACAGTTTAAGGACATAGTTGGTTTAAATGCATGAAAACCGTTGAGCAGGAAGTTTGCAGGCTCTTTACACAAGGTACAACATTTTGATTTTCATGTAGTTTGGCACTTTGTCTCATTACCCTCCCATCACTATGAAATTTACAGCAGTTGACAAACAAGTTGCCTAATACACTAAAAGCATGAAATCTATATAGCATACATAACGCCATTCAGAAAAAGGTTATAATAAACCAATACTTGAGCAGTCAGCTGAAGACTTTGCCATGTTCCTTACCAAACTATAGCACATCCACTGCCTATACTTCCAATTACCCAGCAAAATTATTCTTTTTACAAACCGTACTCAGCAGCGTTTGGTGTGATCTGCACACTTTGCTAAGAAAAACACTTTGGACAAGGATAGACAAACCCTACAAACCAAAGAGAGAGTAACAACCAGTGTTGCCATGTAGCAGTGATGAAGTAACTTAAAACTGCATGAAAATTTAACCGAAGCTGCTCCACTTCTGGAATCACAATCTTTCTTACATTGGCAAAATCTATATTCACATATACTTATCTGAAAGCAAAGAAATCTGTATTCTGGTCTTCCTAAAAGTAGTTACACACTTTAGGGCTTGAATGCATTTTGGGCACCCAGAGAAAGTTCTGAACAGAAACTCTCTTTATATTTAGGGATGCTATATCTTTTTATGCATATTTGTTTATAGACTGTCTTAGAGTCATCCTTAATCTTCCCTTTGATAAGATAAATAGTCTTAAAATCAGGAGTTTTTCACTTTACAGTGCTCTTCTGCTTAGTCAGGCCTGTGGTACTTTTCTGAATTCTCTCCAGTTTATCTGCATGTCATTTTTTGAGTTAGAAAATTGTCCTACATAGTATTAAGAAATTCCAGTGATATTTTATTAGTGGTAGTCTGAAGCTTCTATTTTGTGCCCTGAAGAATGAAGTCCCCAAGACTACTGTAGGCCACTTCAGGTTTTTAAATTGCTCCTGGGTATTATATATACTTAAGGAGTCAGTCATCCAGTTTGCAGAGTGAGCTGGTGGTCCGATATTAGTATATTTGCTCCATTTGTATATCTGCTTAGCAGCATATATTTGTAGCTGCTGTTTTGTCCAATTTTTATCATACGGGCACTGAATATCATCTTTTTTCTTTTTTCTAAATTGTCCATGACTCAAGAAAATATAAAATCATTTTTAACATAATGTGCCACTCCTCTTACTCCTTCCTAAAAGAAGCATAAATGTTTGTTTTAACATTCCAGTCATGTGAATTATCCCCTTAGGTTTCTGTTTTACCAAATAGGTTGTGTTTATGCTCATAAATAAGCAATTCCAATTCCTTTTGTTTATTACCCAAGCTCCTAGCATTGGTGTATAGGCAATTAAAGATTAAAGAATTTCTTCTCTCTTCGTCCTTTGGTGTCTTGATTAATTCTGTTCTCAGCTTCACAATTCTGTGCTGAAAGTTCATGTGTTTCTTCTTTTCACCCTCCTCTTTTATCTGACGTCATCCTAACTACCATAGTATACTCCTTGGTATTTCTCTCAATAATGTTCTCTAAGGAACATTAGAAGGTTCTAAGGGCATTTTAATGTCTATGTCTAAATTAATTCTCAGAACAGATTGCCGTTTTATTAGCACAGTGACATCTTAATAGAAATGCATAGTTGGTTGGCAACGCAGTATGCCACATCTCAATGTTTGCTTTTGAAGAAAACAAATAATCTACTTCAAGATTGTTGATATAGGTCACATTTCCTATCTTTTTCTCAGAATACCTATCTTTTCCTATCTTTTTCTCTGATACTCAAAATACTTTATAGAAACCAGGAATCAATTTGAAATTATATTAAATATTAACTTTAGAACTGCGGAGCTACTGGATCATGCTAGGGCAGACTGAGTCAGATGATACTTCATACCAGTGAAGATCATACTCAAATTCATATTATTCCAGAGCAAAATAAATTGTGACATGGTGGTGTGATTTCCTTTCACCAAGAGCTGTCAGGCTACAAAAGTTGCGTAATTCACAAAAACAATAAGTTCACGGGAATTCACTCTTGAGTCTATCTCTTAAAAGCATTTTATAAATAAGTCAAGTTGTGACTTTAATTAGTGTTTAAATGGTCAAAAAGAAAGATCTGCTTAAATCATGATGTGGTTTTGCTTAGAAAAAAAAACAAAAAACTGTTTAACTGTTTTACCACCAAGAAAACTGCAGAAGTAGAAAACTTCTAAGACATCTAGACAAACTCAGACAGGTATAGACTGGTCACTTTATTTTTCTGTAGGTAAACGCTATTTCTTTAATCATGCCAGCAAGGTTTACACAATGTCTCTTGAGAGCATGCGGGGATCTTAACAAACCTCATATGTGTTTTTCACAGTTATTAGGTATTCCTAAGGATTACCCCTGTGTCCTGATTCAGCTCCTGTTAAAGTCAGCGGAATGTCTTCTACTGCTGATGTTTGGAGAAGAAGGCCCCTATTAATAAGGCTCTTGGGGACCTCTGACAGGATGTTGTTATGAATTATAGCAACTTGCAGTATTTGATTTGCAACCATTAAAATCATGGAGTATTTCCATGGAAATCAGTGGAAGTTTTTGCTCCTGACTTCACCCATGGTCTCTGTTTTAAAAGGTGTGATCCCATTGTCCAACTACAGATAAAGAATACCACTTTAGATATGCTATTGTATTGCACCTGGCCTGTCATTACAGAATAAGGGCACAATCTGCCGCTCCAGAAGAAGGGCACTGAACCTCCATGGGTCATGTCTGTCATCCCCATATTGTATGTCTCAGACACAAAACATCTGAAATAATAGCACTAGGTGCCTGTGGGTCGGCCAGTAAATCATACACAAAGCATTTATTAACTTGGGAGTGATATATATTAGTGGTGGGGAAGATGAAAACCAATTCTATTTTTATATACCTATTTGCATTTTTATTATAACTTAAGCATGAACTTATCCTTCCGCTAATAATTAATATTTCTTTTAAATAGTAATTTTCTTAGATAGTTTTCTTCTAAAATAAATATTTCTTTTAAATAGTGATGCCTTAGAACACTAAAGCAAAGAGAGATTTGAAGATCTGAAAGAGGAGATCCTAGCAGATCTAGATTTTATTTTCCATATGAATTAATGCAAACTAATTCTTTTTGCTAACTTTGATTACCCAATAAAATATTTTAATTTGTATTTACTTGCCTCTAAATCACCTCATTTTATTTTCCTACATTCTCCTAAACTTCCCACCGTCAGTTTTCTCATTATAAAGAACTGGCCTTAAACTTAGTGCTCTGTTAATCCCCAGTCTTTTTTGTTTTGTATCATAAGGCAACTCAGAGTTAATTTCAATCTCAGTAATTTCAATCACATGTACAGATGCCTTTGGCTATAGATGCAGAGTCAACCATTATAAAATCTTCTTTCAGACTGAACTAATTTTATGCGTTCATGACACACGACTGGGTATCTCTACTCAACCTTGCTGCAGATGAGCCAAGTGTGTATACGAAGAACAGCAAGGTATCACATAGTGATGATAGCTCAAGTCCCAGAAGCTATATAAACACAATAACACAGTGCTGGTACTCTTCTACTTCTACTCTTGCCACAGCCCTTTTCCRATTGTTATGAAAACTTTAACTTTCCTTTGGAATTCTGAACCATCTGAGAGACTTTCCGTCAGCCAACTATGTTCTTTCAATTGAATTTGGTAGAATGCAACCAGCTTTTTGTAGAAGCACTGCTTCCCATTACAGATACTCTCAGGCTCTCCAAAAGGGGGTGGAAGGGTAGGAAAATAAAAATATTCAGTTCTAGCCCACCTGTGGTATTTCTGCTATTTTAAATGAAAGAAGAAAGCACTAGCAATTCCCCTGAATTATCATATACCATGCTCCATTGATAACTAGTTTCCTTCAACTGAAATAGGGTGGAAATGAGCTCTAGATTCTAGAAAACTAAACTTGAGGCTACAAATGTGTCTGCATGAGAACTAGGTGTCTAAGTTCTTATAACAGTTAACAGAGAGCTGGTCAACACAGCCAGTGGAATCCAGAGAATGACTCAGTTGACCAAATGTAGGTGCCTACTTCAGCATGAGAAGATTTGCTCTCCCTGACTGTACTAAGCCCTTGATTCAGCTACCAACACATGGGTATTTAGTACTACTGAGACAGCCCAGGATAGCTGAGATGTCTGTGCAAAGACAGCAAACGTAACTCACACAAAACCCGCACCTTTTGAAGGTCAGATGTGGCACTGTAAGGTATCTTATGTGGCACTAGATGGCTGTGCTTAGGCAACTGAGTTGAGCCTATAATGTCTTGCTGAAAAGCTTTGACTAGAAAGTATTCCCAGATCTTATAGGAACAGCAGAGTGCAGATTTTAGTTACAGTATTATTATTATTATTATTATTATTATTATTAATACTAAAAACCACTCTCCATATTACGGTAGTCCAATTGGCCCCCAAGATATTATAAAAGCATACGATTGGCAAGCAATATTCACAGGAGTTTACAATCAAATTATAAAAGCAGTGAAATGGTTGCTAATGGATTTAGTGAGGATTTTCTTTCCAGGGAAGCAGACGTCCCAGCTGCAAGAAAGTTTTTTTTTTTCCTTCTCCAGTAAAAAATATATTCTTGTAAATTGTAAAGATTTTTGCACTTGAAAAGATTCACTTTGAGCAAGTGGAGGCTATGAATAAGAGGTGAGTAATCTCATTAAATGAATGCATGTGCAAGCATCTCAAAATGTATTGTTCCTATGATTCACAAATTTGCAAACTAAAATGAATTAAAAAGAGGCAGACTGAGGAATTAAAAATAAATAAGCAACTGTTTGTATTTCAAATAAATCCAACTTTTTGCATCACAGTGTTCTGTAATATTAAAGCAGCAGTGGTGATCTGAAGATATATGTAATGTAAGGCTTCTTSGTCCACCTGGCTGTGCTGGAAAACAGAGTTTTCTACAATACACAAAAAAGTAAGATGCTCATTTCATGGGACCCTAAAGTCCTATGAAGATTTCTATGATTTTTCAAGACACTTTTGAAGGACAAGAAAAAAAGATGTATGGAAAAAATTGAATTATTCCGTCTTTGTCTCACATTGCTGTTTATGAGTAAGTCTTACTGAGAAAGATGAAAGTCACTTTGCAGTCCTCCAGGGACACAGCAATCATGTATGAATCCATAATGTGCTCTCATCATGTGTCACTGGGGAGGGAAAAATCAAAGTGAGCTTTCTCTTCCAGCCTTTCAGGATGCTTACTTTCTCTTTTGGCTGATTACACGCTCTCTTTACTTTTGAAAGAATATTAAAACCATATGATATATATTTAACTATTTGACTTAAAACATGTTGTTTGTCTTAATAACTTATACAGAAACGGGCATCTGCCCCCCGAAACAAACTCCCAGCAAACAAACAAAATCAGCAATAGCTATCCACTCTGCTAGTGTTTTACATTTCCTTCAGCATAAAACAGGGAAAAATAAATCCCATCAGTAAGTAAATGAAGTGGATCTCAGCATAACCAATCTATGAGCTGAAAATTAGTTTAATTCCCATGGTAAGAAGGTTAAGAGATTCATAGATTAGAGGGCCAGAAGGGACTGTTGTGATCAAATTTATAATCTTAGGCAGAGATTTTCAAAGGCACAGAAGACATTTGGGTACCTAATTCCCACTGACTTACAAAAAAAGTAGGATTTTTAATTGTAGCTTCATTAAAAAACCTCCCCTTTCGAAGAATAATAATTTGATGAGTCCCCAGAATCCTAAATCGTGATGCGTAATAGTCAAGTGTTGTGACCCACACTTCTGCTATGAGGGTCTCAACATAGTCAAAATGCTAACGAACTGTACACCGGCAGTTGCCAGATTCTTCCCCTTTGACATTACCTGTGGAGAGCTAAAAGTAGCTCAATCGCTAGGGCATTCAAAGAGCTGAGCAGCTGTGGTGGTGAAAGTCACTTTAGATTGACCACAATTTTTTGACTATTTCTATGTGGTGTACACAAAAGTACACCCAAAATATTACTGACACCTTGAGGGAAACCACTATTTCTCATTTAATTTATTTGATAAAACTGTATTCCTTTCCATGCAAGATGACCTGATGACACCATCACCTGATGACAAACTGCAGGTTTTCAAGCAAACTAGAGCACAGCTGAGAGTTACTGCATTGAATCTGGAATGGGTTAAATGCATTCCAGTTACTAAAAGGACTACATTTGATCAGGAAACGGATTGTTCATCAAAAACTCAAGACAATTTGTTTGTCTCTTAAAGTGAACCATCTCTCCATTCCTACTTCCTATATTTAAATATAGTTTATCTTACAATTAAAAATACTATGCTAATGTAACAACAGGGAACAGGAACATAGGAAGTGTTATGCTGGATGAGACTATGATCCGTCTAATTCTAGTATCCAGTCTCCAACAGTGACCATTAACAAGATTCTTCTTTTGTTTCATTTGAGAACCTGATTACCTTCTTTTCTTATACTAATGTACCGTATATATATATATAGGACACATGCCAAGTCCCACAACAGAAAATATTGATGAAAACTGTATTTGTCAGACAGATAGGGCTATAGCAAGATTAACACATCTTAAGTAGTCATTTTGAAATAACCAGGTTTGTTAGATATATGTGGTGTCTTCTAATAAAAGTCTTAAAATTCTGATTTTATATCTATTTCATTAAGTTGTTGCATTTACTTTTTCACTTTCTTGGCTATGCTTTCTGAAGTGTTACCAGAGTCACAATTGTGTAACTTTTTTTTTTTTCCTCCCCCARCTGAGCTGGCTTTAACGAACTGGCAGTTGTTGGTTTGCTCCAGCAGTCATGCTTTGAAAGCTTCTGCCAGTCTGAAGGATTCTCACAGCTTCAGAGACAAATTTTATTTAAGACTGGGAATACTGGTAGAATTGAAATGTTCTTAACATGGAAGAAACAGTGAAGAAATGGTGAACAAAAGAAAAGAAACTGCGGCAATGTGTTTGCTATCTATACMTCCGTAATTTTGCTACAATGCTAAAGAGATCACAAGAATTTTTTTATGCATTAGTCAGTTCCATCTCTCTCTGGTTCCTTTACTGTTATGTACATTACTGGAGTTAAGCCCTGAAATCACACTTTTGAGCCTATTCTAGCAAATTGTGTTCAGAGTTGGATAAAAAATTATTTTTGAAGTTGGTGGGGAGGAATCATTCCTTATGCTCATTTTAGATAAGAATTTACTTTCATTTTCTAAGGATATTTTATACCACTAACATCTTATGAGATCATTTCATTTGAATGATCGATTATTAATATTTGGGTTTTAATATAAAGCCTAGGTAATACCTCCCAAACTGGATTTTTCACTAAGCTGCTGTGTTTAATTTCTATTGCATTGAATTCATGTCCTTTTAGGCGTTCTTTGTTCTCTGTAGGTTTCAACATTGATTTTTTTTTTCTGTTTCCTCTCACACACTTCCTAAACACAGCTCCCTATCCACTCCATCATCACAAAAATGAGGTATAATGACCCAACTGCCCTGCCTCTCCCTCTGTCCACTTTCTCCTCACCCCTGGCCAGTGCTGACTTTCTGCTTAAGCTCATGTAGTTTAAGCATACATTTTCTCAGAGATCATCATACCTGCAGTAGTGAAAGTATACAGATTTTTTTTGGACTGTACTTTAACCACTACAACAAAGACATCACTCTAAACAAAATAACCAATATTTTCGCTGCCTCAGCTTCCTTACTGTTCTTGGAATTTATCTGATCAAAGTCCTCTAATGAGTCTGTTGAAGCAAATTCAGGCTAGCTCCGTTCCCTATTGGCTTCAGAACATAAACCTGAGAGTTTGCAAACACCAGGATTTTCCCAAGGTAGCTGCAATTTCACTAGGTTAGTACTGAACACAGAAAGGTTCACCTCTGAGATATTGCTCATTTTACACTAGCAATAGCATGTAAACATTGATATCAGTATCAGCAAGTATCACTACATTATACTGCTGATTTGGAAGGAGCTACCAAGGTCCTGGAGACCTTGCTAAGGGTAGAGGTCTCTCTCCCTCCTGCCTTCACAGAATCACAGGACAGTTGAGGTTAGAAGGGACCTCTGGAGATCATCCTGTCCAACCCCCCTGCTCAAGTAGTCACCTAGAGCATGTTTCCAAGGATTGTGTCCAGAAGGCTTTTGAATATTTCCAAGGAAGGAGACTCCGCAACCTCTCTCTTTCCTCCTCTCTTTCTCTCCTTATCTACTCTATTCCTTTCTCTGGCTCCCAAAATATATATATTTTTTTTTGTTGAGCTGAAATCTGTCCTTTTTTCAGGACTTCACCCACAGTAGAAGCTGCAACACAAAGCGATCTTGAGATGTGTTTTAAGGGAGCTCCCTCCATTCTCCCTATTTTGTGGGGATTCTCCTGAAACTACACAACCCCCAACCACCTCCCCACAATCCCCGTGCACGTCCAAACTCCACACACATGCAACTCTGTTGTGGCTGTGCTGCACGCGTGGCTGGCTGGGGGCTGCAAGTCATAAGCTGGGGATGTGAGCACGGCCCCCTCCAGCACTGGCTACGTGAGACAGAGAGTCTTTACTACCCAGGTCTTGCGGCAGTATGAGTTGCTAGGGATATCGGTGTGACTTGTTACCATGCTCACATTGACTAAAACACTCCTGTGCTGTCAGTATATCAGTTTCATGACTTTATACAGACACTGAAACTTTATTTGTTAGGCCTTGTTTAACCTCACCATGTAAATGGTTTGATTTTCATCGTCTGACTGATTTTCTTGAGAATCTTAATTTTTCATTTGCTTCCTGTGGACATAAAATACCATCTACCTTAAGGGTGACTGCTGTGCTTACTCAGCAAGAGAATATTCTCTTCAGAATTAATTTCTACCGGAACCAAGAATAATCACAAATACCACAGATCTGAGGTTCAAATGCAAACCTCACTTTCTTTGGCTTGGGTTTTCAGGACAGAAAGTCAGCATTTCTGGAAAATATACACATAATGAATATTATCTAGCATATCTATTCCTGAAGAGCTGGGAGAAGAAACTATACTGATAGCAAATGCTGCTGTGTAATTTTTTTAATCCTGAAAGGTGATCAAATATCACAATGGTGGCAATGAGGCAAAATCATCTTAAAAAATTTTTTTTTTGAAACATTCTTCTTTAGAGAGACAACACATTACAATACATTACATTACTCTTATTATCATTTTGGCTGAGTAAAGAATGCTGCAGTGTCAAAACAGTTGTAGTTCATTCCAAATATGAGACATTCATTCCAAATATGAGACATCAGAAGTAATAATCTGTTCTTAATCTGCTAGTATACACTTTATATATAATAAAAATATATCAAAAATATAATTATTGAGATTAGTTCACCATAATGAAATCTTTCTTCTCTGACACACTTCCACTTTTCCTCTTTCCATCTGCAATCTTCCTTTGTAAGTGCTCCAAAAGGGAAGAGGAGAAGTGTCAAAACAGAAATTAGACAGATTTTAGGAGAKTAATGAACTTATTAAAAATATATTGCTTTTACATTAACTTTAGACTTTTAACATCATAAATCCTTGCTGATTATAAAGTGTAGATTGCAAAGTGTTGAAAGATACATTAGCTGACTGAATGAAAGCATAATTTTTGACAAAATTTGAGTCAGAATGACATAGAAAAACATATTTGAGAAAAATATTCTCTTCATTTCTAAGCTTTCCTTGGTATCGGGGTGTTCCTAGATAAATAAATAAATAAAACCTTTTTTTTTTCCATCTTATTTGTGCCAGTAAGCATATCTTCAGGTTCTTCCTAGGGAAGAGGGAGCAAGAATATCAATCTCACATGCACAGTAAAACAAACTTTTTGTTGTTTTACTCCTTGATCATGTTATTTCAGTATTTTGGAAGCTCCAAYAGACTAAACGTTTGTCTCTTACTAGTCAGATATGATAAAATCAGTRTCCTCAATCTTACGATTTCTTATACTCCTTTTATTCCACAGCAGTTCCCTTGAAAACAACAATTTGGTCAATTTTATAATGTTTTATTGTATTGGTCATAATCAAACTACTGTGTACAAGAGAACTGCTTTCAATAGGCACAGCCTGTAGAAACGCCCTTTAACTTTACAACAGCAGTGATGAAACAGATTTTACAGAGCAGGCTTAGTGTCATACTAAGTAGAATTCACTTCCATTTTAAATTAGCACATCTTTGGTATTGCTTTGGTCGCAGCTGAGCAATGACTTTGGTAGTTTTCAAATTTTGGTCTACAGCATACTTGTAAAATGCTTCTTAGTGAGACATCCATTTTCAAGAAAGGCAAATTTGGGGAAAAGAAACTTATGCCAGATTTCTTTTTGGGGGTATAACAAGAAGCTGTAACTTTTCCAATCAAGACAAAGTGATTTGGGCGTCTTTTTAACTTAGAGATATATTTCTCTTGGTTTTGTTTAAGATCTCCTGGGTAAGTAGACTAAGAATTGTCTCCTCCTTTTATGAAAGGATAAAGAACTGACTTTTTCATATAGAACAGTTTCTTCGTCATTCCCAGAAGATTTATTAAGAGTTTGTACAAAGATTTCAGTCTCTTGTGAAGCCTCCTAGTTTGTTCATCTTTGAGCATACACGAGGATGTGATAACCTAATATTTTTAATGCAAATTATGCAGAAATTGCACTTTAAAATACCATAGGGAAACCTAACACAGCAAAAAAGAAATTGGAAAGGCACATCTGCATTTTGTTTTCTTCTCACTTAAGCCAGGCTTGGAAATGGTGGCTTGGATACTACCCATGTGACATGCTGAATACCTTACACCTTGTTAGTGAATTTTGCYTCAGAGATTTTCCTCTAAATGCAGTCTGCCAATACGCAGGCCATCTTGAAAGTATCCTTTAAATAGTATCTTTCATACATTGCTCTATTTTTTATTATTAATGCCTTTCAGAGGATGGGTTGTGAGCACAGCTCTCTTTACTTTTCATGGACAGAACTACTATTCCTGGAGTTTTCAGCTCCAGCTGTGGCACAGAATTCTAAAAATAAATGGATATACTGCAACCTGGTGAGACTGTTATACTCCTGTGGTGCTCATTCTTGCTCCTCAGTGAGTTACTCTAGCTCATCAGGTCTAGTCCAAGGGAAGTTCCGCCCTTCTCTCGCGTATTTGCAGAGAAAGGTTTTGAAGTAKTAACCTCTTTCCTGGGAATGGGGAGGAAACTTGTCTCTTCTTGTCAGGCATATAACAAAACACATTGAAAATCCTTTCAAGTCTGTAGCAGTTCTGACATTGCATGGTGCCAGCACAAGCTATTCCTGCAAAGACTTCTGAGGAAATATATAATCAATCCATTTCTGCAAATAAGCTGAACAAAAATCATTCAATGAAAACCTCTGCTTTTCCCCAAAAATATCCTATTTTGTTTCCTTCATAACCATTAGTTTGCATCTCGTGCACATGACAGCTAGCCAGCCTCTGAATACAACCACTGATGTGTCATTTACACAGCTTTCCTCCTCCTGAACTGCTTTCCATAAGCTTTTTGCCAATTTCTCCAAACAAAGTGACATCTCAGAGTGGATTTTCCCTATCAGAGGAAAAGCAACAACATTGTGAAATACAGTCAAAGCCACAGCCTCAGCACAAAGAAAGCTAACTTCAGAAGTATAGGGAAAGTACATTAGACGTCTTCTACTGGTAGCTTAAAAAAAAAGAAAAGTGAAGAGGGTCTTAAATAATTTCCTCAAAAGTGAACACAGTTAAAAGTAAGCACTAGCTCCAGTGTCTGAAAGAGAGAGGCAGAGAAAGCAGACACTGCCAGATGTCTTTATAAAAGGAAATGTGTAAAGTCACTTGTAATAACCATCAGTAGCTGCAGTTTCAAAAAAATCAAATTCCATCAAAAAATAATAATGTTGCTAAAAAAATCAAAAAGCCGCCTCAGGGTTTTAAAATTTGGTAAGTAATATAAAGTAAGATATATATATACTGTCAGCTCAGTGATTTGGCTCCCACTTTATCTGCTGCTATGCAAGAGGTCAGGGTTAAAGAATAGCCAGATGACTCCTGCTTTTGGGACTGGCAGGGACTAGAAGGAGCTGCCCTTCTGGACCCAGGGGAGGGAGAAGGTGCCGTTCACATCTCTCTGTCACAGTCCCCAGTAGCCTCCACATAGATGTCTAGCTCCAGTAATGACAACAGTAATTACAATCTTGAAGATGGCAGAATAGCTGAAACAGCAAGGGGCAGTATTAAAAAATGGAAAAATGCTCACGGGCTATTGAGGACTCTCTGGAAGGCTGAGAATATGTGCAGGACCAGAGACAGCTTGCTTTAGAAGTTCCCCCTTAACCATGAAAAGAGGGATTTAAGACAGCAAGTATAAAAACATGCGTTGTTAGAATCTAAGACAGCGGAAAGGAAAAATGTGAATCATCATCAGTCATTATAAGGAAATAAAGGGATATGTTCTGAATACAGATGAAGCCCTTGACAGAGGGAATGACAGCTACTGAAAAGACAACAGAGATCTCAAGCCTCCCTTATAATGATGGCACTACAATTGGATTTTACATGAAGCATAGTCTGCTTGCTCCTTAGTTGTCATTTCTGAATCAGCGAGGGCCTGACATATCACTGCTCCAACAAATAWCTTATCATTGAGCTTACAAAAGGTTAAAGTTTTGTTTATTTATAGAGAAGAGCAGAGCAGCAATGAGAAACAGTACTCACTATTCACAATGGTTTTTTTGAAAATGAGATCCTAAGAGTTGAACTATGACACAGACTTTTAGCCAAGGCTGTTGGTAGAGCTCATTCATTATGGTGACTGTGAAAAGGTGTATTGAACACATCCTCAGCTGCACTGCTCCTCTAAAAGTAGAGCGGGGTGCCCACTGAGTCCAGCTCAGGAGCCATCCTATATCCCTTCAAGAAATATAAAGATGAGCAGATGGAGAATTGCCTACAGGAAGGAAAAACAAAACACACAAACACACACACACAACAAAACCAGCAAATATGTTTTTATTCAGAACAAGGTAAGTATAGGACAGACTTGTTCTGAAGGGGATTTTCAAAGAGAGTTGGGGCAGGTTATCAGAAAACATTTTCATATAGTTCTTTGCTAGGGTGTGCACTGACCCTTACTTCAGATTTCACRCGAAAGTTAGACAGCAGGAAATTCGTTTCAAATTCTCATCTGTTTTCTAGTGTAGTGATCACAGATCTGCTTTTTAGGTGGGTCTCACTACCCTCTCCCCCCCGTCTGTCATCCTTTCCCCTCCCTGACTTCTTGCCTTGCATGATTCCTGCCTTCATGCTGTGCCTCCGGGAACCAGCTCAGCTCCTGCCCCGCTCCCGGCTCTCCAGGACTCACAGTGCCATCTCTCTTTTCCTGCAGGCAAACAAAAAGAACAAACAAACAATAACAAAGTTTTAACACTCCCAAGACAGTGGCAGACACTTATTTCTCTTGCCAAGAGATGTGGAGGCTGAACAGAAATTGTGTGGATAATAATCTCTTTTAATTGAATCACAGCATAACACCAGAAGGAATCATTAGATTATTTTGTCTGACGTCTTGTATATCACAAACCATTATAACTTAGACCATTACACTTCATCCTGTTTATCCCTTTACTGAGCTCAATAACTTGCATTTGACTAAAATGAGCCTTCTAGAAAGGTATCTAATCTGGAAGGAATGAAGAAATATAGAATATCCCACTTCTTTTGGTAGTTTGTTCCAATAGTTAATCATCCAGTAAAATCATTGTTAAACAGAAAGGTTTATTTCCAGTTTAAATTTTTCTTACTTCAGCATCCTGCGATTGGTTCTTGTTTTTCTTTTTCCACTAGATTAAAAAGCCTTTAACTATATAGGGCGTTCTCACAAAAAAGATAGTTAAACACTGTAATCAAGCTGCCTGCAAAGCTTCTTTTTGACAGATAAAACTGTCAGAACATCTCACCGAAAGACATCTTTCTGCACTTGAATCATTCTTGAGGCTCTTTTCTGCACCACCTCCAAATTTTTAACATCTTCTTCAAAGTATAGAAGCCCAAACTGAATTCCATTCCTGTATCAGACTCCCCACTGTGATACACAGGAAGAATATGAAGATTGTAGGGAACAAGACAGACACTGAGGAAGTGTAGGTAACCTCATGGTGTGTAAGCAGAGATGCAATGTAATTTTTACAATTAAAATACAGGATGGGAATTCAAATGTCTAGGGTTTAGTTCTTACTGTWTTGAAGATTGCTATATAAATTTGGGTAATTCTTTTTCAAAATTTTCTGATTTTGTTACTCCAGCTCTACAAAAATGTAAGCAGAACATTCTCAAGAGTGTTGCAACATTTAGTTCTTTATAGTCTCTAAGTGCTTTGGGATCCCCACCTGGAAATCATTATTATTTAAATATTCATGTACCTCATCATATTTTTGTTAATGTGACATAAGTAAAGGTATTCTAGAAATCATGATTATATGTCTCTAAAATACTTCTTTGTAATCTCACAAAATATTCAATAACATTGAAGAGAGATAGGAGCACTTTTCTGATTTCGTGTCTGAAAATTAAAGGTTTGAAAGGCAGATACAATTCTTCAGAAGAGATTCCATCTTCCCCTCTAACGAGGTCCAATATGTTTATGCTCCTCTAATCATTCAATGTAATTCTTCTATGTACACAAACAGAAATATATATTTACGTACAAAGTTTAATTCTAAGGCTGGGAGGCGTAATGGAGATTAATTTTATTATACTGGCTATATTTCCTAGAGGTGCATATTGATTTCACACTGTCAAACAAACTGCAAAATACATTATAACAAAACAATTAAAACTGCTGATGATTATTACAATTAACTTGCTGCTTCGTACTAATGGAATGTTCAAGCATCCGAGAATTCCTGATTATCAGAAACTAATGGATGTTCGGAAGGGGATGTCATTTTCTGTAGCAATTTGTTCTTGGCCAATTTAATGTTCCCTCAAAACAGTTTTCCATTCCCAAATGTCTCATTTGTGGCTTTGCAAAGGAAAGGATCGTGACAGTATTGTTTCAGTGCTGATTTTGTCTTCAGAAGGCTCATGGCTTTTCACTTGGCTGTTACACCAGGAGCATACAATCAAAAAAAAAAAAAAAGCTTGAATATTTTATACATTCAGCTGGAGGATCCTCACTTACAGCAGAGTTAAACGTGAATTAATTCTACTGAAGTGTACAGAGTTCTGCCCAAAAGAAGGACACAAAATCTGATCCATTTTATCTGACTGTTTTTCTGCATCATGGGTGTTACTCTGGTTTTGTAAAATCTCTTTTATTATAGCTCTTAATTGCTCTTGTGCTGCTGTAAAACTTGGGGTACTGTTCCAGTGCCTGACAGTGAGGCTGATCTGTCCAGGTTGCAAGAACAAGCATCCAGTGGAGCTTAGGTATTCGAATCCAAACAGCACCTGCAGTAAATAGCCCTTCGATAGACAGAAAGAGCAACATGGAAACAGCAAGCGACTATCTTCCAAGCCTACTTCTGTCCACACACACTTCTTGAGCTAATGAAGTGGGCTCTTTTCTGCAGGCAGCCATACAGCTGCTTTGTCAACCCTTTTATTATGCCACTGTAAAAACTCATGATGTAATAATTTAATCTGTAATTTGCTTTATGAAATACTGAACTGTACTTTTCAGTAGGGAGAGCTCTGGTCAAGGATGGCATCAGTTCTACAGGACACTTGTTTTGTGGAACAAAACTTCTTTAGTGACTAATATCATAGGAAAAGACATTTCTCAAAAGCTACAATGTCTGCAAAAACATGAGACAATTAAGTTCCTCACTGAGATTTGTATTCCTAGTATCTTCATTTTGTTCTTTGGAGAAACAGTGTAACTAACAGGGACAAGCAAGTACTATTAATTATGTCTTCACCACCACCCATGTGCTTTTGTACAGTATTGAACCTACAGAAGACACAGCTTGTTATGTAGGGGTCTTAGAGTCCTCTACATATAAACAATATAATTCAAATAAATAAGCTATCACAGCCTCATGAACCTCCCTACAGAAAATGAAGGTGTAAGTGAGCAGAAAAGTTTTATGTTCCTTCATTAGATGTGTTTAAGATATGATATAGTCTGAAGAATAACACAGTCTCTGTTTGAATTTTTAAATGAAATTCTCAGCAAGCTAGGACAAACTTTCCAAGGATTACTTTAAGACCTTTAATCTTTTTTAAAGCAGGAAATACATCAGTGCTTTGCTGAATCAGGGCGTAAAAGAGCAATCCAGTAACACACTCAGACAAAAATATCACAGTGTGTAAAATATCCATAATGTGATTTTTAAAAAAGGTTGTTTTGAAGCTTACAAAAATTCAAGAGTTGAAGCTTTGAAATGTTTTCTACGCTTAAGGTTAGGAACTTATAGCATCACTATTATGGTTGTCTAATAACACAGCTTAACTAATTACACAGCTTGCACATAACAGCTTTGTGTTACTGAGGATAGTGGTAAGGAGCACGTAAGTCCATTCTGGAGTAAATCACAGAACAACGGTTCTTACAAAATGCCTATAAATGTGACATACAAGGGCAGAATATATTGCTGAAGGCTGAACGCAAATGCCAGCAATTGCATATTGACTGCTGAACTTGCTCATACGTGCGGGAAACAAAAAAGAATTGAAAAGCAAACAAGAGAAGCACCGATAATGCTTAAGGGAAAGTATAGAGACAGCCGGTCTGCACTTGCAATGCATGCACCATAGACGCTGCAGCTAACAGAGACCAAAGGCAGAAGTCTCCATCACACCATATAAGCATGTTTCTATTAAACATATTTCAAGAAGGAGCCAAGTGCCTCAGCAATTGTGTAGTAAACATTAAATTTTTGAGGAGAGCATTGAGTAAGGGAAGATTTGGAAGCAACTGAGCAAAGAAATTGCCTGTTGTTTGAGTCCAGCTGTGCTCATTGAAAGAGGGCTTACTTTTGTAAATAAACAGGGTGGCAACAAACAACTAGCATCTATCAGGAATTTCTCCTCATGGAAAAACACCGTAAGATCCCAAACACAAGTGTCCTCTTAGATCACCAGGACACATGAGGAACACCTAATTAATGAATGTGCACAATATGTGTTATCCTGTCTTTCCCTACATCTGCCATATTCATTCAGAATCCAGTGTGCAAATTGAGATTCTCACCTTTTACCAACACATGCTATGTTTGGCTGCATATTTGCACATACATATGCATTTTGCCAAAAGATCCATGATTTTGACCACAGAATTTAGGTACTGCCACAGTGCGAAAGAAAAATTTCTTTCCTATTTCATGTTCATTTTAGAATTCCAACACACTGTTAAGTAAAATGCAGGTGAAAAATTAAAAGAGGTTGTAAAGCTTTGGAAGAACTTTGGAGTGTCCTCTGCTAGAATAGAACTACTTTTACAAAAACCCTATTAGCTTCTTTTTCTTAAAATATAAGTGTGTACTTACATCTTTAGGAAATATCTGGGAAGTGTTTAATTGTACTACCATTTCTAGCACAGTCTCCTCCTTTTTTTAACTACAGCTTTATCCCTCCCACCCTCTTTTCAGACTCCATAGCCAGGCTGTCATACAGAGTTGCTTAAACTGATTCCCATTTTAAGAGTACTATGGATATGTAAAGCATGAATTAGTCTTATCAAGAGAATTAGAATCAGAATGTAAAGCAAAAAATATATATATATGTCTTCAAGCAGCTGTGAGGTTGGCTGTAACATCAGTACCAAGTTTTGCTCTTGGGCTCACTGCTTCAGTGAAATTGCACAAGCTACAACTCAGGGCAGACTGAGACCCCACAGTGTGTGGCTTTCTCTGCTGAGTTCAATTAGGCATATCCTAGGTTCGCAAGCTTGGCAGGCTCAGACAACTTGTTTGTATTTTAAAAGCAATCTTTTTTTTTTTTTTTCCAAAATAAACTTTCCTAAACGTACTCATGAATCAAAGACTGCACAAGCATCACATCTCAGTTCTGACATCTCTGTACCCTTCTTAGACCCAAAGGTCATTATCACATTCAAGAGTCTGAAATGCACATAAAACACATTTTCATTCTGATAACATGACAGGATAAGCCAGGAACGAACAGATGAAGATGTGTCATCACAGATCCCTGGAAAAGCAGCAGGAGGTATTGAAGGTAAACACAGTAGCAACACGTCCCAGCACTAACCGAATTTCAGCTGAAAAATGAGAAAACGAGCACAAAGATCAATTGAGGAAATCATGAAGTCCCAGCAGAGTCATATGACAATATTAAGTGCAGGTAAAACCTTTCTTTCCTGAAATAAGACACTTGAGGCAGCTTCTTTAGCTGAGTTTAATTCTTCATTGCTTGCAGCAGAATGCCCCTCCCTAAGCAAATTGCTGGCAGGGTAAGCTAAAAAGATTGTGAACTATCGATAACTGGGAAATACTCTTTAACTTAGGCATTTTGTGAAGGACAGAATAACATGAAGAAAGACAGTTGAATGACTTCTTGCCTCCTGCAGTGAATTTTAAATACCCAGAGAAACCAATGGCTGTCACCACCTCGAGCAGTTTATGGTCAGCCTTGAAGATGGGCTGCAGTCCTGCGCCGTGAGAGCGTGGGGCTGAGCGGGAGAGTCAACCTCAAGCTTTTTGCTTCCCTGCTGAACAGAGGCTCAAACAGGTCACAGAGGTGAATTATGCAGAGCTTTTGATTGAGTGTTTGAAGCAGTGAAGTATTTCCCATTGTTCACTTTGCTTCTGCAAGCACACAGAAAGCATATCTGTGTTGCTGGTGGGAAAAGACTTGCCCTTTTTAACCACAAGAGTGTTCGTCTTCCTTTTTCTTCGTGACCAAAATATTGACATTATCTCACTGCAGAGCAAATGTGATGGATACAAGAGTAATCAAGCAATGAGTGAATCTGATGAGTGCATTTCACATATGAGACTTGTTTCCCCTCTCCATCCCAGGCTGAAGTAACTGTGAATTATTTTAATTAATCTGCCATGGAATGTCATAGTCTAAATGAGTTCAAAAGATTTTGATACAATCCATAGCACATCACAAATACCACCCTGAGCTACAGCAGTTTCTGTAGTCTTAAATCTGCGAGACATGCAGATAAGATGACAGGTGTAGCATAAAAGAATAAAATATAGTAGAAATCAATTACAGTCAAGTCATTTTTCTTCCTTAAGCAAAATTTTATTATAAAAGAGAAATTACTACAACAAAAGTGACTGTAATTTCCTTAATGATTGAAAGATCTACATATTTTCTCTAAAAACTAAATTTCACTCTTTCAGAGTAAATTATAAATAAATTGTCTAGTTTTCCATGATTCCTATAGTTCATCACACTGGAAACTGTGCCACCTGCACTGAGAGATACATTCAGTAACTCATGTCCTAAACAATCAGATGTAATTAATATGATAGTCACAATTAATATGATGTTTTCATATCTAAAATGAAACAGGCAGATGGGGATAAGAGTCTCAGATGCATCTGGTACCAAATAATAAGAGGCTGGCAAGAGATTTTTTGCTTGACTTGCTATACATATTTACATATTTGACTAAGTACTAAGAGATCTTACGTGTGAGTAAGCTAGAGATCAAGACAGCCCATAAAAATCCCAGGATGGTAGTCTTTCAGTTTCAAATGTGAAAAGTATAATGCATGTAGCCCCACCATTTTCTTGTCTTGAGAGGGGAATTAACCCTTTCAAGTCATATAAAAAAACAAACTATATCTGTAGCCTGTATCAGTAACCTATATCTGTCATATGCTAACACCTGGGGTGAAATATGGGAGAAAATCCCTTCTCTAGGGARAATTACTTCCACTCCCTATTCAATTCAAGGAAATTCCAGCAGCAAGATCTGAGTATGCGAGATGTGTTAATAATCCTGTCCCTTCTCCAGCTACACCTCTAAGTCAGGGCTGTCCAGCTAGGATCAGAAGTGTACAACCTAGTCATTAGTTAGCGTCTGAAACAATTAAGTAAGGCTCACTCTTAAAATAAGAATCTTATAAAAAGGAGCAGATTATCTATACATCTTTCATAAAAAAGCCTGTCGATTCAACCATAAAATTGGATTCTAGGCCCATTTTGGCCAGAGAAGTTAAATCTCCAATCCCTAATGCCAGAACCCCCAGCTCCAGACTGCAGGTTAGCTACAGTGGGGCAAAAAAGGAAGGGAAAAATGCTTTCAGTTTCATTTGTTGAAACTGGGCCTTTGGGAATCAAGAGATGAGGTGCCAAGAAGGCAGAAGAACAGAAGAGGGGGGGTCCAGCATTCCATTTCCTTTTCCCRGGAATATTTCTGGCTTCTATTCAATGATTAAAATGTAAAATGTGATGTATAAAACATATTGGGAGAAAAAAAGTGTGCAAAAAGCATTACATTGTCTTCATCCAACTGTTGGAAAACTATAAAGAAAGCAACATGGAACTCTCACATACACACACACACACACACACACACACACAGAGATATATAGAGAGATCTTTAAAATATTACTTTATAAACAGAAAGAGAAATAATTAATGTCATTTTTCAGTTGGGAAAGCTGAGGCAAGATATTAGACAGCTTGTGCGATCTTATGCAATAGGTATGTGGCAGAATCAAAACTAGGAGACAGACTCTAGGCAGACGGAAGAGATGCACCATTTTCTGAGGTGCCTAAGTAGGATCTCCAAAAGACAGCATGCTTCATGGAAAAGCCTGAAATAACCATCAGCAAAAGGTAGGATAGTTTCCCCCTTAAAGACAAGAGATGTCTAAGCAGGGGTATCAGACAGCCTGAATCTGTCTCCTGCAGTTACTTTTCTAGGCCAGTCTTATCTTCAGCCAGTGGAGGCGGACATAGTAATGATTGTCTTTTAAATAACAAGTTAGTCCCTGGACATTTGCCAAGACATTTTGTCCTTACAATTACATTAATTGCTTCTAGATCTTACTTTAGGCTATAATAAAATCTATGCCATTTGCTAGTGCCTGTCTGCCTCAGCAGTTCAGACAGTGCAGGTGCAGCAATCCACTCTCTTCACTACAAGTTCACTATTTTCCTTCAGTCACTGTGTCATCTCCAATTTTAACAGTGGATATTTCCTGGGGAGGGGGGGTCCCAGTTCATTCCTGCAAACAGGAAATAGAATAAGATCAGTCTTGGGACAATGGCAGAAATGCAACTGTTCAAAATTTTCATTATAGGTACATAGGCTGACAGTCTATTTCCGATAAATTCATGTGAATTTATATTAATTATATTTCCTAATAGGAATTTTATAATAATAGAGCCTGAGATGAGGCACTAGTATTAAACTCTTTATCAAGTGGCTGTAAGTGGTGTAACTTTGGATCAAGTGGTTCTAAGTGATTCATCTGAAATGAAGGGGAACCAAATAAAAGTACTTCTATAATTAAGGTTTTAATTTCAAAAGAGAAAATTTGCAGGAGCTGAACTGAATGTGGCAGAGGCTTGGAATCTCACTGAACCAAAAGTACAGGAATTTTCTTCAATTTTCATTACAATCAAAGTAGAGGAAAATTGTAGGAAGGGGCCTCAGATTTAAGTGGATGAATAGTGTCTTCAAAAGTGAGAAAAGCGGTAAACCTCCAAGAAAAGGAAAAAGGGGTTAATCAGTAGTGAGAGTTATGTGTTACAGGTCGATATGTTCAGAGAGAAGTGAAAACTGCAAAAGCCAAGATAAATTAGATCTTGCAAAGGATATTAAAACAAATACTAAAAAGTTCCTTATCCACATAATTAAAAATAGATCGAGGAAAGGGATTAAGTATAATCTAGKTATGGCTCCAAAACTGAATTAATATTTTGCCTCAGTTTTCAGTAAAGTTGAGGACATTAAGCACAGTATAAGAGGCAAGATAGCTTATAGAAATCAGGATTCACAAATGCAAATTGCCATAAGTATGATGCACAAATATCCCTCCAGATATTTAATGCACTCGAGCTGGGGGACAAGATAATCACTATCAGGAAGATGAAGTGATAGCTCAGATAATTTTAACCCTTTCAGCTAGGTGTAATTGCTGATTTCCATGCAGGCCATTTAGTACCATCTGAGTTGAGAAGACGAAAAATGTGATTTGAGCACTTACRTAATGGTTTAGAATGAATTGAAGGAAAGAATGAGTTAAGACATAGGACAAATAGAAAATAAGATAAAAACAGCCTGAATTCATCAAAATTATGCTAGCCAGACTAACAGACTACCTAAATGTTCTTCTTAGATGATTTAAATGACAAATAGATAAAGGAAATGAGGGAGAAGGGATGAACATGGACCTCAGTAAAGAATTTGATACAGTCAATTATAATAATATAAATTAAATTTAATACTGTAGAGTACAATGTCATGTATTTTGGGATTAATAATAATCATTTTTGCTAGGAACAGGGCATTCATAAGTTTGAAATGACAAAAGGGAAAGAACTGTGCATTCAGATGATCACAGCATAACTATGGGATACAGGGATGCAAAAACAGGCAAAACAGGCAAAGGCAATCCTCGTATGCATTAGACTAAATAGTTCCAGGAAAGAGAAGAAATCATTAATACCATTGTAAAGTACACCAGTAATTTAAGTACATAAGTACTACTGTATGTAGTATTGTGTACAATTCTTGCCACTCATGTCAAAAAATCATTTATTCATGGTAAAAGAGGTACAAAGAAGGGTTAGTAGGATGTTCAGAAGTATGGAGAGCATCTCCTGAGAGAAGCTTCCAGTGTTTATCATAACAAAATGAAAGCTACAAGAGGATACGACTGTTCTCTTTAAATACATCGGGGTAAACACCAGGGAGAGAGCAAAACTACTTAAACTAAAGGATGATCTTGGCACAAGAATAAATTTGTATAATCTGGCCATGAATATATTTAGTCTGAAAAGTAGGAGAAGGTTTCTAACCATCAGAGGACTGAGGCTGTGGAACAGCTCCTCAGTAGGAAAAGTATGGGGCAAAAAGCTATTTGTTTTTTAAAAAAATTCATTTCTGAAAGGGGTCATTATGCTGCTTGTCATGCTGACAGGGTTACCTTTGTATTCTTATGCGCTATGCTCTTCACATATATTATTTTAATGTGCTGTTTAGTAAAATTACATTTTTTTACTAAATGAAAAACCTGATGCAGAGTAATATATGGATTTGGTTAGAAATAAGAGTACTGTTCCTGATTATTCAGACAGACATTTGGTCCTCAGAAATGGCACTACTGGAACACAGATACCCTAATAATGACACATAAAAAGAACATAAAGATCCCCCACACACAAAGGAGTAAAAAGAATACTTTGATGATGGTTGACAATACATGAAATTGCTGATATTTTTTCTTTGAATCAGATCTAATGCACTGTTTCCCATAGGTTGACTTTTATAGAGAGTATGAAACATAGTAACATCCTTACAAATGCTTATTGCATAGCATTGTAAATAAGATTCCTGGCAAAAAACATAAGGACACAATCTCTGCTGCACAGCATTCAACCCAAGCTTCAATTCAAAAGTGCAATGAAGGTTGTTATGTAGAAAGATGGTGTCAAGACTTGGAAGGCAAAGAAAGTGTCATGACTTACTGTCAAATCTGTTGACTGCATGTTTCTTCTCAAGACAAAACATGCCATGCAAATCCCATATACTTTTAATTCCACATTCCACAGCTGAGTCTGTATTTCAAGAGAACTAAAAGAGAAATTCATTTTTAGAAAGTATAGAACTCCAAACAGGGATCAATTAGCATTGGACTGACCAAAAGAGAGACACAGTCTAACAAAGTTCAAATAAAAATCATAGACTAGAAGGAGCTGCAGTGTAATCATTTGCTCAGAAATAATTCATAAGTTAACATTTTTCACTGACAGTCCCTCCCAGGTACAACTCGGATAGGAGCATTCTGTTACAACAGACACCCAAGGGCCCTTTCAATTTGTGGAACAGAAAACTGAAGAAAGTWAAAAAGCTTCCTTTTTTTTTTTTTCAGCTCTTAGATTGTTGCCTCCAATTTGTAGACACCAAGGACACATAGTATATGTAAAACTTGTTTCTATTAATTTAGCAGCTGGAAACAACTTCATATTTTAATAAAACTTTGAAAAGGAAAGATTGTTTAGTGGTTTTGTACAGAATATTTCCAAACCCTAGAAGAACCAATTGAACTACTGCGGATTCCTTTCAACAAATTCAGGCCTTCTTACTGAAATATAGCCATTGTATCTTCCATTTCTTCTATAAATGTAGTCCAGTGTATCTGCTTTGTCGATGAGCTCTTGTTTTCCAACCAGAATGACACAGCCTCATATATGCAAGCAACTAATTCAAAACGATATCAAGATTCTCAAATATTTTAGGAACAGACATGAAAGTGATAAGATAAATGTCAGTTAGTTTGGCATAAAATTTTACAGTTTTTCAATGAAAAATGACTAGTTTATTTTCTATTGTTCTGAATGTTCCTTCATTCAAACCAATTTGTTTATGTATGTGGATAAAAGAAGTAATTTATGTCTCTCAAGAAGAGTTCCTACAGCTTTTACAAGCTTCCATGGATTAATCATATGCTAGCTTTTTTGTAGCAAGGTTTTACTGAAAATTAAATTGATTTACGGAGTCTCTCACGATAGCAATTTGCCAAGCAAGGATATCATCAATACCCATATAAATGAATAAAAGCATAATATCACATTGTTTAGAGACAACACACTGTCTCTAACTCTAAATTAAACAATGATATTATATGCCTTAATGACATGATTGAGGAACATACCTCCAAATTCTTATTTTTAAAAATGGTATGTCTAAATTAAATAATGCTACTGTGATAACAGCCATCTGTGTCCTTTTTTTTATGAACTTGACTGCTAAATGCTTACTTATGATATTCAAATATCCAGAATAAATCACTGTCCTGATGTGATGAACCATTCACAGTGACTTCATGTCTTCTGTTAGGAACTCTGAAAGAGGTGCTTAAAAAGTGACAAGGCTTTTTCATGTTTTACTTGGCCAAAGTGATCCTGTTGAAAGGAATATTTGTTCTGAGATTTTATATTCTCTGCAAGTTTTCTGATACTGTTGCCAGGATGGTCTAAAGAGAAAATCAATGAGAGTTGCAGCAGTTTTGAAATAAAGGACAAAAAATATCTTAAAATTTTGAAACCATGGGCTACATTCCCATTAAAACTGTGTAGCTGGCTATCTCTGTTTTCCTGTACCTGAGACTGGCTACAGATTACTAAAACTGAAGATTATATAAAACTAAACAGTTCACTGATAAACCCCCTTCAATGATAAGCATTGGCGTTTCTTTTTCCCATTCAACCCAATCTACAGAGACGATTCACATCTATTACCAGTCACATAAAATCTGATTGTAGGGTAAAAACCTGTAATTGTGACTCCAAGGGAGTAAATGGGAATTTTGTCTTTGATTTCAAGGGTGTTGGGGTTTCACCTGTAATGACGGTGCTTGGGGAGTTGTAAGAAATGCTGACAGGTGACTTAATACCGCTTTGCAGCGTACTTGCTGGAAAGGGTTCTACCCCAGGCAAGAAAACTCCAATTTTACAAGGTGTAACCTGAACACAGGTTAGAGACTATTAATGTTCTTTTCACATATATAATACTGGCAACTTTTCCTTAAATGGAGTAAAAGTCTGATTATCCCCAGAGATGCCTCGATGTATTTTTTCAGACCAGGCTTTAATCCCTCTGCTGATCCATCATTTCTTGGGTCTATTTCACTTGACAAGGCCTTGACCAAAGCCATACTCCAAAATTCTCTAATCAAGAGCATGTAATTGATTGCTCACGAGCAACTCTAAGACCTATGCTCCCACCAGTGAGCCAAGATCCAGGTCTTGGATCTTGGCATCATATTAGAGCTTGATTGAAGCCAAAAAACTCTCAGATCACTTTTCAGATCAACACATAAGCAGATGCACTACTTACACTGCACACACGGTATTATAATCTCTTAAAGAAAACCTATCTGACCTTGGCTGCATTCTTGCTGAAGTGTGGATACAGCACAAATGTGGAAACAGCGAGCATAAGCTCATTCATTGCCTTCAGAAAAACAGATTTCTTTCTACATTCTGGGTAAAATGCATCTCCCGGGACAGCAGAGGAGTAACCCTGAATCCCAGGCTTCCCCTTCACCTGCAAGAGCTGGTTTCTAAATCTGTGTTTTCCCACGGAGCACCCTCAGTGCTTTTATGGTCAGGAGTTTTGTCAGAGGCAGCAGAATAAATCTTTCCAATAAATATAACATTTGAGATCACCTTTTATCTCTGTGTCACTCTGACTGTGAAGCGTTCCACATAGCTTGCTGAATTTCCTTTTTTAAAGTAAGTATTTATAAGTAGAAGTTGCAAAATGAGTTTGAATGACCTATTAGCAGAAGGAGGAAAAATTATTTGAACGTAACCCTACCTGTTTTTTGAGCTGTACACTATATTTGGTGCTTTTTTGCTTTAACAGGTAGTTGATGTAGTACTACAAAAGTGCATGCAATTAGTTTACAAATGGTTGCATAAAATAAACTTGTTTCAAATGTGAAACTGGTCATTCACACTATTACATATAGTTGTTGTTAAGTATTTTCCTGTGGCAGTTACCCTCTCAGTCTCATTCCTTACATTAATTCTATCCCTAATTATATTTCTGGGAAATGACATGTTTGTCACCTACTGTGTGATGCACTTTCTACCTACATTGCTGATAAAAATAAAAAAAAGCTATTGTTAAGAAGCCAAGGTATTACTCTCATACTATCACTGTGAACCCATATTGTGTTTATACTGCTTTAGGGCTTCTGATGACTAATAGTCAATACCTCTCCAGTATGCCCGATTTAGAAGTTGAAATTAATTTAATATTTAGGGCTTACTTTTCATGAAGTACTACTGCTTGAGGGGAAAAGGTTTCCTGGGAAAATGCATTCTGCATTTCTGTTGCAAATTATTTCTTCGTGATCAAGTATAAAAGAGGGTCATTTCTCAAAAAAATTAAGAAAAAGGGCAACAAGCTAAGGTCAAATGATGCTGATCTGATCTCATTTACACTGATTTTACATTTCTGCTGATCTGAATGAAGTTGCTGTGATTTTCACTCTTCATGGATCAAAAYTGCATCCCCTATTTTAATGTCACTGTATCACTGCTTGATGGTTTTTCCTCCCCTTTATTGTTCTCACTTGCTACTGTCAACTTCCTTCTTTTGTCACATTCCGAGGAAGATGCCAAAGGAAAGCATCATTACTGAATACAAAAGTCCTCAATGACTAAGCTCCCAACCCTGGGAAAATCAAGGCACTGATATTTAAATACAAATTCCTTCGTTTGACAAAGTCAATCTGGCAGCCCTTACCTGCCAGAATAACTGAACTCCCAGTCTAATACAAAAATGAGCCTTTTGGATTGCTGGGGGTTAAACCAAGCTGCCAGGAAAGCCGGGGGAGAGGATATGACTCCCAGATGCCTCTGCTAGAAAAATTAATCCTGTAGTTTAGCATCTGGATCCTTTAACTGCCAAGCTTGCCCCAGTCATCCGCTTCATTGCTGGTCCAGATTAAAAAAAGAATGATGAGCAGGAGCAGGTTCTGCACCATCAGTGGCAAGAAAGGAAAAAAAAAAAGAAAAGAAAAAAAAGAAAAAAAAGAGAAACAAAAATCTGGAAATCAAATGTGTCTTGTCACTGCATGTGTACACTAACGCACTGTGAAACAATGCTGCTTTAAAGCTGTGCCGAGAAAAGCCAGTCAGGTCTGTCGGCTTGTTTTTTGCAAACAACGTGGAAGTTAGAGGTGGCAAATTTGTGCAGGTTCAAACTCCCATTAGGGTGCCACCTGTCAAGTTTTTCCTGGAGTGCACAGGTTTATAAAAGGGCTTTGTTTCAGGGTGATAGCAACACTCATCACGCATTCCTCTCTCACACCCACACTGCACACTCATGTAATGTGATTTCAAAATATAGACAGGCTCCACCTGCTAAACTCAAATCCAGAGCTGGACTGAGTTCCCCTCACAAAGTTCAGACATAAACGTGGGGTGCTCAGGAGCAGGGTTAGATTTTTTGCCTATCCCTAGTTCAAGAAAAAAATGGCTTGTGACTCCGCATCGCACCATTTTAGAATCTAATTAATAAACCTCAGAAAAATTGTCCTTTTCTTTAACTCTTTTCAAAACAAACTTTGAGATTTTTGATCATATCATCAGGACACAAAAACAGGACAAAACTGCACTTATCCTCTCACCACACTGATGGCAAAGGTGGAGTGGATTAGCAAGGTGAGATCCATTATAACAAAACTTACTTTCAGAGAAGGACCTTCAAAGATAATGAGTTCCCTGGTGAGATCTATCTGATTTAGAGGGAGGAAAAATTAATCCAGCTCCATAGTTTCTGTAAGACAGCTGGGGTTTTATGCTGCAAGATGAATGTGTGTGTGTTACATTGGAGGAAGTTGCTGGCTTGGTAGCTGGAAATGTATCTCCTTGAACAGCCACAGTCTGCTGTGGGGAAGGATAATTTATTTGTCTACATTATGGAGAGGCCAGACCATCTTAAAGTTGGTGCTAAGGAGGAATGAGCTTTGGGAGAGGTGGTGGGATGAGAAATCTGTAAATGTCATTCAGCTGCTCTTGTTACTGCGGCTGGAGGAGTACATAAGTAGGCATGCACCACAAAGTGGGGTGCGATGCTCAGATTAGCAGATATCCCACTTTCCCACAGAAAGATCACACAGCGGAGCACATTACTCAGTACTTTCTAGTACCTGTCTAGATGCAGACTCTTTCTGTAAAATAGGTGGTCGTGCTTACTAGCTTGACAACAGCATTGTGCCATAGCTGGGTATAGGTGGCCAAAATGTATCCAAAATACCTTATAAGTGTTAGGTGTCAGCTGATGTAAGATATTTTTATAAACACAAGCACAAGCAAAAAGCAAGAAGTTGCTTCTACAATCACTTCAGATAAAAAAAATATATTTTGTGTTGTGTGTTAATTTATATCCCTTATTGCACGAATAACAGTTTGGTCGACATGGCCGAGATTTTCAAGTGTCTATCAATGCAAAGTGGCGCAGTACTTAAGAAGATGCAATGCAAAGAAATATCATTTTTAAAGAGCACAGAAGAAAAGTTGTCTTAAAAATTCAGTCAGTTTTAATTTTCTGTAGTAGGAAACTAAAAGGTCTGTGTTATTTGAACAGCTACTCAGTTTGAAAAAAATGGACCACTACTGGATGTTGTCACTTTTATATAACATAGCTACAGCATATTATATTTTCTAGTGCTATCATGGAAAGGCAAGTAATTACAAATATTTGGGACAATAAAAAGAAATGCTTCTCCATACAGACAAAGTGGTTAATCCAGGAAAAAATCTTGAATTCTTTCCACCTATAGAAATTCCTTTTTTCAGAAATGCTTTTTTTCATAAATTCCTTCTTTTCATATTCTTAGAAAAAAGATATTTATTTTCCTGTCTTCTTTCACAAATTAGAAGGTAAGACAATTTCTCTATTATTTTCTCTCCAAAGTTTTTTGCATCCCAGAAAAAAATTTAGACTCTAAATTCAAAATTTATTTTCCATAAATGAAAAGAAAATGCAAATAAACAGCAATATAAATACAGCAATTCAAAATTCACTACTTTGTAGGTAAGTCTGTGAACCTTTGTAACAACAGGAATATTTCTGTTATTTATTTGCTATAATTTACTATGTGAGCATTTTTATTTCTGTTAGTAATTGAAGTAGCTGGGAAAGAAGGAGGAAGTTTTCCTTTATGCCTTGTTATGCCTGTTGCACTCTGAACTAGATGGCATCCTGCCCCACAAGCCTTGGCCTTTTCTCAAGAGCAACTGAGCAAGCTCCACTGGAAGAAATGTCTGAAATGCACAGTGGAGCAGGCAGAGAAAAACACAGAAAATAGGGAATTTTAAATATAAATGGAGCCCCAAGATTCATGAGGGAAACAAGGAGCTTTCTCATAGCAGAGACAAATAAGGGGGAGCCAGACTGTATATCAGTTGCTCAGTTTAAGAGTTGCTGGATAAAAAGCAAGACTGAAGGGTTAGCTTTTTTCTGGTTTACACTTGTTTGTTTGTTTTATTTCTGGCAAAACACAGCTTTAAAGACTGAAAGCCTTTTGGTATCTTTTAGTATGATCACTTTAAAGAAAGAATGGAGCAGTTCCACCTCGTGGCCTTGGCTGACTGAGGGCCTGGGGTCCTATCACTACACTTTTATCGGCTCAAGCACAACAGAAAAGCTGGCAAAAATGTAGGATATCTCACTGTAGACTGAAAAACTAATACAGAAATTATCCATAAAAGAAAGAAAAGCTGTATTCCTTCATGAGATGTAAAAACTAAGTCAATAATATAGGACACCTAGAAGATACAAAGTAAGTGGAACAAAATACAGCTGGTGCTAATTCTAGATTTTTGATTGGAAAATCATAAATATGGATACATATTGTTGAATCATGTGATTTAAATCAAGCAATGAATTTTATTAGCTGATGAGAAATGCTGAAGAGGTGGCAGAAAAGCTCTCAGAATAAAAACTGTTTCCTAATCAGATCAGATCCATGTATCCTATCAAGCAGATGAGTCAAACAGTAATTTAATAACTTCTAATATACAAATTGAATGTTATGAATCACACTTTCAAAACAGGGGACAGCGCCTACGTCCACAAAATACTGTGTGAATGTTCTGTTGCCTACCACTCCTTTTGTGTCGTGAGCTGGGTTACTTAAGACTAGTTGCAGTAAAAGACTTAAATGCCYAAGTAACTTAGATGCACTGTAACATTTAATTTTTAGGCCTAGTTCCCAGAGTGAAATTCAAATCTCAGAGCTAAACACACATAACTTGTGTACGAGGCATGAAGAACATCTCAGAAGGGTAATGAAAAAACCCACATGATGGGTAAGAAGCCAAAAATAAGCAATGAGGAAACATTTAGCACTTACACATGTCTGTAATACAACTCTGTCTCTGGAACGTTGTCCCCAAAAGCCTAGATGCCCTTCTTCATTTTGAATTTAGGCCTGAAATCCTGCCCTGGCTCTAGACTGCAGTTGCTGTTCCTTCAAAGAACGGAACATCCTTGAAGGGCTTAAGGTCCAACTTTTACATAGTGGAAGAAGAAGCAGTGTTTGCCATGAGTAAGATGTGGGGTTAAGCCCTCCTGAACCTTAAGAGATTCTCTTTTCTTCATTCAGAATTACTTTTTTTTTTTTTCCAATCACTATTCCATATAAAATGAATACACAAAAGCTGGTAGACCAGAACCTATGACAATCCCCTGCTAGGGGCCTGCTTGAACAACTAGTCTACAGAGCTACTTTTCCTTAGAAATCCCTTTCTGATCCCCTGCATTTCTTTTGGTGGTGCAGTCCTACAGTGGTACAGCAGTGCTGCATGAACATGGAAATCCATATTTTGACTCACCCTTTGCTGTCTATAAATGAGTTTTTAGGTGGCACTCCTGGCAAGTGGCAATGCTGGGTCTCATCTCTTTTGTGCTGTGGAGGCTAGTGGATTAAGATCTGCTGTTTCTGCAGTGATTGCTCTAACTAGTAGAGGAGATGGAAGTGGGGAGATTAACAAAAACAAAATTTCTTCCAGGCAGGATTTAAAAAGAAAGCAGTTTCAACAATATTTTATTTTTGGCTTAATTCGACTAGTATGAGCTGCTACCTTCTAGACCCCAGTGAAGCCCAGGTGGGTGTTCCTAGGCTGAGCAGTTTAGGTGTGCACAGAAAAAGAAATGAAGAAAATAAAGACATTTCAGGCTAAACATAATTAAACATTTTTACGTGTAGGTAGCTACTAAGCCAGGATTCCTTTAGATAGTAATATTAGCTGTAGTCTACGTTTGTGCTGCTCAGTGGAGAGCGGGTCCTCAGGAAGGCTCATGCACGCTCCTTGGCCTACGTTCCACACAGTCTAAAGCCACTGCAATTCATATCACTTAAAATAGCCCTAAAATACCTGTAGCTCAGTTGCATACATATTCATAGTCACCTGCAGCATGTGACATTTAGCTCTTCTAGGAAATGGCCCAAAATAATGTATCTGCTTCATATTGGCCATACGGCATCACCACAGGGACCTTCGGAATATGGAGATATGATGAACTTGAACTTGGCAAGCAGGGCCATGCCAGCACCTGGCCCATCGGTGCTGCATGTAGAGAAATGAATTAGCGCAAAAACCTTCCGCCACCTTCCAGAGCTCACTCAAAATGGCATTGTGCAAGACTAGAGTAGGGCTCACACTTGACACAATACGTGTATTCTCAGAGAGTTCCTGAGTCCTGTTTTAGGTGCCTACAACCTTCAGGTACCCACCAGAAACTGAACTTTGAAGAAAGGTTCTCATGTGAAGAAAATCTGTAGCTACACAGTCATCTGGAATTTCTTGCTATGTATAAACAAAGATAGATCCTTAATTTCATGTGAGAGTGGCATTGAAACTTTGGTCCTTGAGAATACCAAATAAAATGAACAGATGCTTTTTATTTTAGCCATGTGATGAAATCAAAAAAATTTTTTTGATTTATTATGAACCGGATAAAACCAGGTTAATTGTTAAAGTGCACACTTTTCAACATGAAACTAATTTTCACAGGGTAACAGGAAGGATGAAGAAATTAAAAAATATAATTTAAATTAAATTCAGTATAAGTGCATCCACATTCTGACAGATAAGAGGTATGTATTATTCAGAAAAAGCAACTGTGTATACTTTCATTGACGTTACTGAAAGATAAAAATAACTTATGCTAAATACGTAAAGGAGATGTGGAGATAGTTTACTTAAGTTCTGAAGATCCAATTATAAATAAAAGAAATTAAAAAATACCTGTAGAAAATAATCACAAAACTGGTGAAAGTATGTTTAATAAACTGCTATTAATAATCATCTAGAATCTGACTTGAGACATGCTATTTGTAAATGTAGCAGATCTGTGCTCTACTGACTGGCTTTCTGGATGGTCATTTGCATCACTCAAAAATAATCTGTTCTGATAGTAGTTTATCCCTATTCTGTATGTTTTAAATGACTATCACTGGTGTAAAACATAGGGAATAAGGCCTTGAACCTGCATCAGCTACAGGTCATATTTCCTTTTAGAGAAAATGAATCTATTAGTGAGATCCATTMACTGAATTGTGCAGAAATAAATATTCTGACTACAGCAGTGCAATGATAGTAAGGTCTCAGTGACAAAAACCAAGGTGCCATTTTGCGTAAGAGGAAAATAATAGTTTTATAAGATGTAATGAGAAGAGAAAGGGAGATTTCATACTGGGCTCTTAGGGAAGAAATGAACAAGAATTCTATTTCAGCAAAGAGGTGAAGTGTCAACCTTCATGTAGTTACTGAGTAATAAAATAGAAGAGTAGGAAAAATTATTTGGGGCAGATAAATATCAAAATAAAGCAAAAATGACAGATTACTAAGTCTTATGGAAATGCTTTTGAAGGACCTGCCCAAAATAATACTGAAGCAGAATTATAAATGGCATGATCTAGAAAGACTGTGAGAAATTAGAAAATGGGCTTTGAATTTTATCTTACATATATAATGTATGTATCTATGTATCTATGTATAAATACAAGATATATGTAAAAACTAGAGGTATCATTACCCTTTTCCTTAGTCAATTAAAAAAAAATCAAAATAGGTGAGTAAATAAAACTATGTACATAGCCTATTACCTACACAATTTGTCAAGAGTCAAGCAGAAATGGTCTTAAGAGCAGCAGCAGCAGCAGCAGCAGCAGCAGCAGCAGCCGCCAGACTGTGTTCTAATATTGAAGCAACCAGATGAGCAACTCACCGAATTAGCCCTGGGAGTCTCAAAAGTCACAATTAATGTTCCAGGTGGATTCATGCACTACTGCTTTATAAAACAGCAGAGGTACCAACGAAATAGAAMGGACTATTCCTACATGTATGTGGATCAACAGTCACTTTAGAAACCATTTTGAACTGCATTGTTAGGTCCCTTCTGTGCTTTAAACTGGGATAGGTCTCTTAATTCAATTCACTTATATCATCCGGATTATGCAGGCATCAAAATGAAGAAAACCAGTAATGAGACAGGCAACTGTGTTTGAAATTGTCCAGGGGCCTTACAGATCTATTCACTCTTCTTTCTGTTCCCTCTTCTGAACAATCACTGCCATTGTCTTTGTCTTTGTCTTTACTCTTCTCCATCAATGCTGCCAGTGTCTCCTTGTTACTCTCAGGAGTTATTCTGCTTCCACTGAGGCCAACGTAATAACTTCTGTTCATTTTAATGGCTCAGTACCAAGCCTTAACTTGCTAACTTTTCATCTTTGTCTGAACTTCTCTGTCTCTGCTTCCTAATTTTTTCTCCTCTTTGAATTAGCTTATGATTGAATACTCTCACTGTCTCCATTAAAAGATCTCTCTACTAGTGATTATAGTCACTTATACTCTATAGTGTTTATATTATTTTATTATGTGAAGTGTTCTGGGAAATAATCTAATGATAGGTATTATATGAAATAAATGTACATTGTAATTTGGCTTGGTTACTTTAGTGTGTTTGTATGTTTGAATACTTTCTTCCCTAATAGTTAAATTCATTTATGTCACAGATGTTTGGTTATTGGTCTCCTGCTTCTTCTTAGTAGTACTGTAATTGAGCACCTGTGCATGGAGACAGAGGGAACTGGGGGTTCTTGATTAATTTTCTCCAGATATAAATTATTTATTGTCTTGTACCTTTCTCCTGGCGTCCTCATTGGGACTTTTTTAAACTGTCAAAGTTACCTATTTACTTTTAATTGATTGCTACTCTGTGTTCATTGAGTTTTCCTAGAAGAAAAACAGAAAAGAAATATTAAAACTAGCCATATCTAACTACAAAAGGAAGCTATGGCATAGCACATATTATTGCCAACAGTGGGATGTAATCTTTTAAAGTACTAAATTCCGTGAAGGAAAATCACATTCTCCTCAAAGAATAACTAGTGAGCCTAGAGTTAGCTAAGCATCAAGTTATCTTCTCATAGAAAACTAAGACATGAAATTGGGTTTTTGTGGACAAACTTGGGCAAATCCTATTACTTCTCTGATCTGTTTTCTTTGTGTAAAATGAACCTAATGGTACTTGCCTTCTTCCGTGTGGTACTTGCATATGTGTTTATAAAAAGCATTACATTTGGACTACATTTGATATTAATATTGTAATTGTCTTTGTTTTAACCTACTATGTCTTCAGAATTTGCCAAGTATTTATCTCACAAATATTAATAAGACACTAAAAAAGGCTAGCTCTTCAGATGTTAATTTTGTCATTCTGGATCACAAAAAGCTCTTGAGCAACAGGAGAAAATATAAAGTTGTTATCATGTCACATAAGAATATTGTCCACACTGTCATCTGGAAAAACATTCTGCCTGATAGTAGCTGCAGACTAACTGTAACTGTTACCTCACAGTAGTAGAATTATTATCATATATCCGATAAATAGAAGGTCAAAGGTATGGCACCAGAGAAGTCAGGAAAATAATAACTACATTTGTAAGAGCCAGTGGAATTGTTACCAGCATAACATCTAAGTTCAGTATCTGACTGAAGACTCAATACTCGTATAAATGAGTGACTGTGAACCAACATCATCTGCGGAAAACACCAGGGTATAGACAACTCATACAGTCACTGACTAGTTAAGTGACTTTAAGAACTATTATAGGGAAACATGACATAATCTATAACAATCTTCAGCATTGTTTGAGGTATATCAAGAGTGGGATTTTTATTTTTTTTTCAGTATTCAAGTGACCTGGTAGTACCAACCAATATAGCTAAAATTTATTATATTGAGATGACTAGAGGTAATAAAAAACATCAATATTCATTATTTCAGTCCCTTTCTGAAACTCTGGACCCCAGTTCCTAAAGAAATATTATCTTTGGCAGAAGAAACGAGGACACTTGTGCATATATAGCATATATATATTTGGCCCAGGAAAGACAGCACACTCAAAAGACACATTGTCATACACAAATGCGTATGCCATTCCATTCAGTTTTCAGCAGGAAAAAATATGATGATGCATAGCATACTGATATATATATATGCATAACATGCTGCTATAGCTAAGGCTCTTGTCACAATGCTGCTGGTGTGCTGTTGCTCAGCTTTGATCAAATTATTTTGCATCCCTATTTTACTCATGTGATAAGAGAACAACAGAAAGGCCATTGAACTCCGCATTCCTGGACAGTCAAAATAAATCCTTGTCCTCCCTCTGCACTTACTACCTGCATACATTTCAAACAGTCTTTGCAGTCAAAAGCAGCCACTGAAAAGTAAACTATGTACTGCTTGCTTTACGTTAGTGCCACATGCCATTAGCATTAGCATTAGCATCCTTTGCTGAAACCTAGAGGCAAAGAACAGTGTGATGGATCTCAAAATCTGTAGAAAGGATCTTAAATTACTTTTGTAATGATTATTTATTTGCTAATGCTATTCAGCTTTGCATATGAGTGACCACCTTCACAAAGCATGAAGGAATTTAGTAGAAAATTCTTTTGCATGTGTTGTATGAGCATGGGCATTTGTATTTTCACTTCAGTTTAAAAAGATATCTGTAATAGTATTTGCTCATTCCACTGTATTCATCCCTCCCCTCAGAACAGGACTCTTTCAGAGAGGGCTGACTCTTAATCCCAACAATATTTCTGCATTCAAATACACTGATGCCAAAAATACAATCATCATAGCAGATTCCTCATGTATACACTGAAATTCTTAAAAGAAGAATAGGAATATTCACTCATTTAAATATGATGCATGAAAGACTGGGGTTTTCATTTCCTAACCGAGTATATTGATAGTATTTTAACTAAGCCATCATCTTTATTGCACTTCTACAAAGACCTTATCACAAACCAGTGGTGCTTGAGGCATACTAAAATTATAAGGCTTTTCTCTCTCAAAGAATTAACATGATGCCCCTCTGGCACTGTTTAGAAATTCTTTATTTGCTCTACAAACATTAAAATGCTGGCAGAGCATGAGTGTAACAGAGAACACCAAATTAGCATTATTTAACAGCATTCAAAAGCAGCCTAATTTTTATAAATGATATTTGGAATGTTATTATCATTTAACACAATCAGTGATAGAAAATAAGGAGACAGAAAGTTTTCAGAATTAAAACCAAAGTTACTAACATTGTGATATTAGGGTGGTTCACCTACACCCCATGGTTCACCTACTTTTGTTTGGTAGTGCTAAAGCAACAAGCTCAATGCTAACAAGAACCCCTATAGCAGTAACATTTCCTAATGATCAGCCCTGTCTTTTTCTCTCTTTCATTTTTCTATTAGCCTGTTGTAAGTGAATATCACGAGTACTCTCACACCAAGCTATTGCAATTTAATCAATTTTGAATTAAAAGTAGGTGATTTTCTTGTTGTTATTCAAGACACTCTTAGTAATTTCAGACTTATCCCTAGAAGATGGCTTGCAGCTTCTCCAGAAACTTGATCAAAGGGTGCGCTGCACTCTTGTTCCAGCTGACTCCTGATTAGGGACGATGAAGCAGCATTTCAGCAGGTACTTGGGAGAGGTGCTTGCTGGACCTAGAGAGAGCAGTTTGAGCTGAAGGATGCAGAGAAGGGGGCCAGAAACTCTGCTGAGGGCAGCATACACCTGCTCAGCAGTGGTGGTGACACGCCACAGGGCATGGTCCTCAGCACCCACTGGAGCAATTACCCTGGCACATCAGAGTCTTCGTGTGTGACCGAGCTCCCAAGGGCAGTCGCAGCTCTGCAGGTCTGAGGCTGCAGAGGTGCCTGGAGCCTCTTGCTGTGGCAGAGGCAGTGAGAGACGAGCTCCTTGGCCACAGGGGGTGTGCGTGGTGAGAGTCTTTTTTTGGGCCAAGCAAAGGAGCTGTGGGAGGAGGTCAGCAGATGGTGCAGCATCAGGGATGATGAGAAAGTGATCTTTTCCAAGACCCTACAGCACACAAATAAGGAAGTGCCTACAGGACAGCATTATGGGGGAAGTCTCATACCTTTTCTGGGAAATCAGGACAACTGGGTGCCCATGTGAAGTGCCTGTACACTAATGAACCCAGCATGGGGAAAAAACAGGAGGAATTACAGGTTCGTGTGCAGTTGCAGGACTACAATCTCACAGAGATGTGGTGGGATAGCTCACACAACTGGAGTGCTGCAGTGGAGGGATACAGACTCTTTACGAAGAGCAAGCTGCGATGACAAGGAAGGGGAGTTGCCCTTGATGCGAGGAAGCAGTGGGAGTGCATAGAGCTCTGCCTTGGGAGGGATGATGAACCAGCTGAGAGCCAATGGGTGAGGATGAGCGGGCAGCCCAATGCAGGTGATATGGTTGTGGGTGTCTGCTACAGGACATCTGATCAGGAAGTAGATGAGGCCTTCTTCAGACAACTGGAAGAAGCTTCACATTTCAGACCCTGGTCCCCATGGGGGATCTAAACCACCCTGATGGAGGGAAAACACAGCAGGACACAAGCTATTCAAGTTTCTATAATGCACTGTTGATACAAGTGATCAAGGAACTGAAGAAGTAGAGATGCTCTGCTGGACCTGAAACTTACAAACAAGGAAGAACCAGTTGGGGATGTGAAGATCAGTGGCAGCCTTGGCTGCAATGACCATGAAATGGTGGAGTTCAGGATCCTGCGAGGAAGGAGCAAGATAAATAGCAGGATCACAACCTTGGACATCAGGAGAGCAAACGGCCTGTTCAGGAATATGTCTGGAAGAATCCCATGGGAGGTGGCCCTGGAGAGAAGAAGGGTCCAGGAGCACTGATTGATTTTTCAGGGAACACCTCCTCCAAGCTCAAGAACAATCAGTCCAGAGAAGCAGGAAATCAAGCAAAGACAGCAGGAGGCCTGTGTGGATGACTAAGGACTTCTGACAAAACTCTAGCATAAAAAGTTAGCGAATAAGAGGTGGAAGCAAGGACAGGWGACCCAGGAGGAACACAGAGACACCATCTGAGTATGAAGGGATGGGGTTAGGAAAGCCAAAGCCCGCCTGGAGTTGAATCTGGCGAGGAACATAAAGGGCAATAAGAAGGGTCTCTACAAGTATATCAGCAGCATACATCAGCAGACTAGGGAAAGTGTGGACCAGCTGCTGAATGGGCAGGAGCCCTGGAGGCGCAGGACATGCAAAAGGCTGAGGTACGCAATGCCTTTTTTGCCTCAGTCTTTACTGGTAAAAACTTTAGAAATCCCAGGTCCCTGAGACCAGTGGAGAAGTCTGGAGAAAGGAAGACTTGCCCTTGTGCGTTGGTGGAAGAGGATCAGGTTAGGGAACATTCAGACAGACTGGACATACACAAGTCCATGGGTCCTGATGGGATGCACCTGGAAGTGCTGAGGGAACTGGCCAGTGTCACTGCAAGGCCACTCTTAATCTAAAACTGAACTCTCAGTCTGAAAGGTCATGACAACTGGGGGAGGCTTCTGAGGACTGGAAGAAAGCAGAAGTCACACCTACCTTCAGGAAGGACAAGAAGGAGGATCCAGGGAACTACAGGCTTCACCTCAATCCCTGGGAAGATGATGGAACAAATACTCCTGGAAACCCCTTCCAAACACATGAAGACCAGGAAAGTGATTGGAGTAGTCAGCATGGATTTACAAAGGGGAAATGATGCTTGACCAAACAGAGCCTTCAAAGATGAAATAACTAGCTCTGTGGATGAGGGGAGAGCAGTGGATGTTGCTTATCTAGACTTTAGTAAGGCTTTCAACCCTGTCTCCCATAACACCTCATAGACAAACTGATGAAGTWTGGGCTATATAGGTGAACAGCAAGGTGAAGTGAAAACTGGCTGAACTGCAGAGCCCATAGAGTTATGAACAGCAGCACAAAGTCCAGTTAGAGGCCAGTCATTAGTGGAGTACCCCAGGTGCTGATACTCTTTAATATCTTCATTAATGACCTGGATGATGGGACAGAGTGCAACATTACAAGCTCAGCAAGCTTAAAAATGATACAAAACTCAGAGGAAAGAGTTGATATACCAGATGGTTGTGCTGCCAGAAGGACCTTGACAGGCTAAAGAAATCAGCTTACAGAAGCCTCATGAAGTTCAACAAAGGAAAGTGCCAAGTCCCACACCTGGGGAGGAATATCACAATGCACCAGCTGAAGCAGGGGTCCGACTGTCTGGAAAGCAGCTTTGCAGAAAAGGACCAGAGGATCCCAATGGACAAAAGTTGAACACACACCAGCAATGTGCCCTTGCAGCAAAGAAGGCCAACAACATCCTGGGCTGCACTAGGAAGACTGTTGCCAGCAGGTCGTTCCCCTCTACTCAGCACTGGTGAGATGATGTCTGGAGTGCTCGGTCCAGTTGTGGGCTCCCTAGTACAAGGGAGGCATGGACATATTGGAAAGAGTTCAGCAAATGATCATAAAGATCATTAAGGGCTTGAAACATCTCTCATATGTGGAGAGGCTGAGACAGCTGGGACTCTTTAGCCTGGAGAAGAGAAGGTTGGAGCAGGGGCTCTTACCAATATGTATTAATACTGGTTGTGGGGGGATGGTGGGAAGAAGACAAAGCCAGACTCTTCTCAGTTGTCCCTGGAGACAGGACAATGGGCACAGTCTGAAATACAGGAAATTTCATTTAAAAATAAGAACTTTTTTTATTGGTGGTTGAACACTGGGAACATGTTTGCCAGAAAGGCTGTGGAGTCTCCATTCTTGGAGATACTCAACACCTGACTGGGCAAGGTCCTTAACAACCTGTTCTAGCTTACTGAGCAGTGGGGGTGGACTAGAAGATTTCCAGAGGTCTCTTCCAATGTCTGTGATTCTGTAATCCTGTGAAACTAAATTCCTTCAGATTGATCTGATATTCCATAGTGCTAAACAATTAGCAAGAGGCACCTTAATGCATGATGAAGGGACCTGATTGGCCCTGTTCTGCTGAAAGTGATCCTGATGTTAGCCTATTTTTAATGAAGATGGCAGACATATAAACTGCTTTGTGTTGTCCTCAATTAATGCTAATTAATGAGAGCAGCTGTGTGGGGGGGAAACAGTTTCCAGGAACCTTCAGTAGAGATGCTAATAGAAATCCTCATAACTTTAAGAGTGTTCATTAGAAAAGGCATCTTCTAAAAATCACTATCCAACCATCAATGTATGATCAGTCAAGCATTTATTCTAAAGATACAGTGTTCCAGCTGAAGCTTCCTTCATTCAAGAACATCCTGCTGGTGAGGAAATGGGCATTCTCCATAACCTCTACATTCCTGCAACTAGGTTTTTGAAGTCTTTGATGTGGTTCAGGAGCAATGCACTGCTCTGGTTCAAGCAGATTTGTACTCCTGAGGCACCAGGATGTTTATGATAACATCATTTCTAATCATGACTGTTTCACACAACTCTCCAAGATCCCTTCAGAAAGAAAAGCTCTAGTGCCAAACAAACATCCATTCAAAACAGCGTAGCTATGTATCCACAGTATCTCTCAGATATTCCTTTGAGCATTCTTTTTCAGCCAAAGCTGCCTTCATAACAGTAATGCAAAAATGAAACTTACAGAAAGAGACAGGCATCAGCCTCAGTTTTAAGATTTGCTGGGAGTCAGCTTGAAAATGAGTGCCACTAGAAAATTCAAGTATTTAGAAAACAGCTTTAAGCTTATCTTTTTGATTGGTTTTATCACAAACGGCATAATCCCACATGAGGTCTATCTGTACTGCTACCCTCAGTAGTGCACATACATTGTTATATATAGCAGTTTACAGCCATATATAGCTCTCATACACCCTTAGGATCCCCAAAGTAAAATAGATTTTAATTGTGAGTTATAGACTCACCAATAAAAAGACAAGGGCAAGTATCCTAGCAACTTCCAAGGAAAAACAGGAAGAATGCATGTTTAAGTGAGGCAACAGTATCATGTAGTTCATTTAAATATTTTTAGTTTTTAGGTTATGGTAAGTCATAAAATGAGCCAAATACAATCATAAGTAACACACTGCAAAGGAGAAAAAAAGTTGGGATGCTGTGTTGATCAGATCATGAATACAGGTGGAAAGGAGCAGGAAAAACAGAAAAAGAGGATAGATAATCTGCATGGGGATTCTGTCAACTAATAGTACAGAACAGTGAACTTAGCAGCTCTGGGCCACCATCTCTGAACTCAGCTCTTCATCACTCTTCATTAAGGAATACTGAGATCTGAGTTTCTGCTGCAAGTAATTGCTACATATTTCCAAAATTATTCCAGCCAGTACTAATTCTCTCTGTGGTGAAGGTAACTATTGCCCTTGAGCATGGATTGCACTGGGAAATGAGTTATCTTTGTAATGACGAAGGGATATGACACTAGTATAGGAACAGACACTGGTGTGTGCAGCAGTCATGGATAATGCTTCATTTACTTCAGTAGCGCTCTCTTTCCCTCTCTCTCCTTCCAAACTCCTTCCCAGTTATTCATTATTGCTGCACTGAGGTGAATTAGTGGTGCTTTAAATAGGAGGGGGAAATGGCATAAAAAAATAAAGCCTAGAACGTAAAATATGTGGGAAACTACATTCAAAAATAAAATTGCTATATTAATAAATAAAAAAGAGTAAAGCTATAATAACATCATTTACTGTTCAGCTACATCTGTGAATTAACAGTACCAGCACAACATAACACAACATTCATTTTTAAACTGCGAATTTAATCAACTACTAAGGCATGAGACTGAAATCCTATATATACATACATACAAACTGATGAAGGCATAGATATTAAACTATATATATATTTTACCTTAACCCTAATTATGGTTTACATTTATATGTTCTTCTGCTCTGTTTTAGGTACAGTAGGTACACAAAGGAAAATTGAAAATACAGTATCATTCTTAGCCCTGCAGGTCAGCTTCTTCAAATGGAGCTTGATTGTCTTTTCATTTGTTCCAATATAATTAGAAATAAATTCATTGAATTTGGAGTTACAATTAGAGACAAGCTGTGATGTATGACAAATCCAGTCTATTACTTTTAACAATAGATTAATGTATTTATTTGATGTTAAACAATGGTTGTGTCTAGTGCTTTGGTCTAAATCATGCATGATTCAGTTCAATAACTGCGAAATAGACTCCTTTCACAGGAATCTAAACAGAAAAGTTCATTTCATATAAGCACCGAACGTGCATCTATGTCATGATGGGGACCTAAAGGTCTGAACATTTGGACTGCTTTGAACCACACTCATAGCAGGGATGTTCAGTCTAGGGGATCATGCTAAAGTCAGTCCAAAATTAAAACTCCAGACTTCATATAGGGCAGATGTAGGTGCCAACATGACCTGCTTTGATCTGCCGATCCTTCCCCATTCAGCTGAATTATTTGTTATAGTAAATGCAGCCAGTAACTATTGATGCTTTACATGCTGACTCTTACCAGTGGTGGGTGTTGTAGTCATAATGGAACTATTTCACCCTAAAAAAAATTTCTGTCCACAAATTATCTTTTTTCTTCTTTTTTTTTTTTTTAATAAACTCTTTGACATCTCAGATCCACCTTGGAATTTATCACCTAAGGAACACATCCGTTGATTTTATGTGGCAGCAGGTGCTCAGCTCCTTGTAGTTCTCTAAATGCCACAATGTTCCACTTTACTGTATCGATATATGTGCTCTCTTCACTAATTCAGGATGGTTTTGACCTGCCTCACTTCTCAGTTTGCATGCTGACAAGGAGATACAGGTGGCCATTTTTTAAACTAAGTGGCAATGCAGTGAGCTCATGCCTTAATTTTAGGACATCTGTGACAGCAGATCCCCCAGAATGGGGGAATCAGAGAACCAGTGAACAGGGTACATGGCAGAGCACAGTGTACTGTCCCCAGGTTAGACAGCTTTAGAAAACTAAACTTTTATTTCCTTGCTCTGTTAAATCTCCTATAAAGAGCAGGCTGAATTTGTTGTGTCTGTATGCTTCCTCCTAATCTTCCCTGGCACAATTCTCTTTCTCCTTCTGTCTACCCACTGTTATTTTGCTCGTGTTGTCACCAACAAGTGGGGGAATCAAATAAACTTAAGAAACATGTTCACTGTAGCAGAACGGAAGAGCATTCACATCAAAAAAGGGAAAGAAGAAAAGAAAAAAATTTACATTGACTCACAGTTTCACTAATGCACTCCAATTTAAGTTGAGATTTCATGAGGTAAATGGCCCAAATCAGRCCGCAAAGGCATTTGAAAATGCATATATACCTTAAGGCTCTATATGGCATTTGGCTTTAAAACAATTAYTGGAGAATTCAATTAATTTTGCAGGGTACTTTATGCTGATCTGTAGATGTCATAAAAGACAACTTCAGGCAAAAATAGTGCTTTCTCTTGGCATGAACATTGCCAAGTAAAGCAGCTTTCCTGGGACTATATATATAGTTACTATATACTATACTATATAGTTACCTTTTCCTGTACCATTCTGGGGGATTCGAGGCAAAGGAGGGAGGAGGGGTACTATCAGCACTGAACACCTTTCAGATTTGCAATCACCTTTTAGTAATGGCTGTCGAGGAGCCATTTCACGGTGGCATTCTGCAGCACAAGGGAAGCTTATACACGGTCCACCTGAAAAAACAGCGAGCTGTTGGGGAGCAGTGACAAACAAGTAGTTTAAACCGACTTAAGTGTCCTGGATGCTTTTCATTTCAGTATCGTAATTTGCTGCATTAGACAAAGTAAATTAGTTTATATAACATTCCCCTCTGTATGATCTTAGATAAAAATCTACATAACACAGCACTATTCAGATAATCTGGGGAAAGAGATAACCCAAACAAACAAGCCTGATTCTTCTAAATGACGCTGCTCTGCTCCATTTTCAGTGAATGCTGTGAAGGGGTAGGGCGTGTGAGATCTGAGATTAGAGATATTCTCAAACCTTCCTTGCACTCCCTGGGAGAATATAAAGAAGTCCAAAGAGCTGCTGTAAATCTGTCCAACAGATAATATCCTTAACGAGTCGATTCTCCAGCTGGAGGTGGCTACTACCATGCATAGCAAACTACCATAACCCAAGAATGTCCCTCTGTAAATCAAATTAACCATTTCCTTTTCATAACAAAGACAAAAAAAGGTCCCAGAGAGCAAAGTCTGACCCAGTATTTTTGCATCTTTCCATGAGCCTCTGTAATTTAAATATGAGAAGGAGACAGGAACAAGCAACATTTTACTGCACAGTGTTAGCAACATGTCTGGTACATGCCTTCATTCACCTAAGGAGTCCATTTAGCATTTTGGGATGGATTCAGTTGTCTGAACATCAGTGCTCAGTGCCTTTTGAGACACTCCAGGGAAGCCAAGATGTATGCAAAGGGCTGACAGGTTTCACACAGGAATTACAAGGGCCTTGTACCCTTCTGTAGCAGCAGCTGGAAGCCAGACAGGATAAACCTGCAGGATCTCATGAGCAAAAGGTTATTTACACATGACATGACACAAGTGCATAAAGCTACCTGGGTATTTGTAGAGAACCTGACTTTGCCAGAGTTGTAGAGTATAATGACAGATCTGACAAGTAGGTCTGAAGGACAGTAAGCATGAAACTAGCCCAGGGAAGGAATTTCCTTCCCATCGTTCCATCTCTTTCAGCACTGGACTGTTGGCACTGTAAAAATTTGTTGATATTTAATAAAAGCTAGCATCTGTGCCTTGCCTGTCTCCAATTACATAGCTTCATCCTAGGGCCAGTTTGAAGCTTCTTACAAGCACTGATGCTTGAAGCACAGCTATAACAAAAGAGTGGACTGACAGTTTTTTCTGCCTCTAGCTACATCTCAGTGCTTTTTTTTGCTTTTTTTTTTTTGTCTCAATTTTGTTTCTGGACACCCTAAATGACCAGCCTGCAGCAACAGCACCCCTGTAGGAGACCGTTTGATCAATCCTCTCTCTACGTAACACCTCCCCAGAACAGAAACTGTCAGTGAAGGATGCCGCCATGCCCCAGTTACATGCAAACACACATCACCACCACTACAGCATTGTCAAGGCTACTGAATTGGCTAGAGAGAATAATGGGATTTTTCGTGATAAGCCATGACAGATATTGTGAAAGTATGGTTTATAATTGTCAACAATGAACTCAATATATGAAGGTTACTTCAGAATCACTGTATAAAGCTACTTAGGGATAAAATTCACTTCAGATCATGGTCAACATTTGTTAGAGGAAAGCAAAAGCTGGAGGAAAAAAAACTATCCGATTTTATCCATTCTAATCTCTCTAAGAGTCTCCTCTGATAGCTAGATGACTAAAAATAACTGGTTTAGAACTTCACATTTAGGAAGTAGACAATAGAAAATAAGAAAATAGAGAAACAAGAAAATGTAAAAGGCAAATTAAGTAGTTCAACTGGCATCTGAATTGCATCGAACCAGGCATGCCTTCACCATCTACCAATCATTTGTTAGTTAAATAAATCCAATTTTTTCTGAGTTTTCAGTCTCTAAATATTCTGCTTTTTCTGCAGTGACAACATTGGTCTTTCCTGAGTCACCACTATTAGARCTGACCTTTTTTATAGATGATTAGTAAGTCAGGTATGATTCAAGCAAAGCATTTAGGCCATAAGATGATTAGAAATCACATTCTGCTATGCATGTAATTACAGCTATAGTAGAGCAAAGAATTTCTTGAAAGTAATGTAAGTTACAGGAATGAATATGTCTCTAATACATGTCTCTGTGTATACTTTTAATGTATAATTTGTTACATATTTATATATGTACAGATCATATGTATTTCTGGGGATTCATATGTAAGAACTACTAATGCTGATGTAAAGTAAAATGCACTTTGGTAGATAAATCTCTGAATTTATTTTGGACTGCATGCTTTAACATAAACTATTGAATTTGGTTGTCTAAGTTCTTTACAGACCATCCAAGATATCATTTCAGAATGCTGTGAAAATTCACATTTTAAAAACAAGGCCTTTCCAAGGTGTCTAGGCACACAAAATTGAGGCACTCGGCAATTCTGAAATTCTTGGACATAAAATTAAGAAAACATTTTCTTTTGTTAAGTGACATGCATAATATCAAGTGGTATTACTGATCCAGATCAAAAATGTATATATAATCTTCTGTGCAAAAATACAGATAACAGCATATTATTTTTGCTGTATTGCAAAATATTTCTCTAGGGAGATGCCTGATATTCCCACCACACTAGTCAAAGCTCATCTTAATACAAGCTATTGCAAGTAAGAGGAATATGCTTCTTGCATGCCAAGAATCAGGTTAAATCCAACATTATCCGAGAGACAGTAGTTATTTCCCCTTTCCCCCTAAGGACCTCCAGGTTATTCAGCAAATGAAGCTGAACCACTCGACTATTTTTCAGTTGCTGAGCAATAGGCCCTAAATGGAAAAGTAGTCTGATTGTGACATATAGCTTCAGACACTGATCTGTCATCCCGCTCAACAAAATGCTTTACTGAAGAGTACCGAGATAGTAAATTTCCTTTCATACTCATAGCTGCAATTAATTACAGATTCAGTCTCACCACCAGAAAAGCCCCGAATAGACAATCAACACTGATGAGCACTGGGTCAAAGAGGAGCTAAGCACACACTACATCTCTATTTTTCCCTTTAATTGAACTTCCTTCTTAACGGTAGCAATTAAAATCTTCTTTCTCTGCTCATAAAAATCACATATAGCTACATCTTCAAATTCTAGTTTCGAAAAGAACTACATAAGTATGTCCACTCTTCATAAATATATAGCTGATATTTATAAGATAAGCAGCTCTTTGTGATAAATTAATAGATCGTTTATGAGCTAGCCTACCCTTCTGTAAAAATCCACGCTATTGAATACCTGCAGAAAACCAGTAGGGATTTTGTTGATTTTAAATTAAATGTAACAGACAGGTGTTACTTCTTTCTCTTTTCAAATAGGTAATTTTCCTCAGAAAACATGACTACCTCATATACAGGATGAGCAGGACTCACAGCACCTTTTTAATGTCTAAAATGTCAGAAGGTAAGTCCATTTCTTTGAAGTCTTGTAAGGCTAGAAATTAGAGCTTTATACTATTGGAAAGGATCAGTTTCCCAGTTTCTAACTTTGGAGTATCCCAAGATACTGGATGTTAATGTCATGACATTTTAGATATAGAGGAACTCTTTTAAGCTATATTTAGAGGTTTCAAAGACTCCCTCTGAAACCTGCATGCAGTTGTACCTGCAGCAACCAAGGAATCTAACTTTATATTAGCTGTACAGGAGATAATCCATAAATATACTTTAATGCCTCAAAATGCACCTAAAATAGCTTCTCTCTAACATATGTGGCATGTACAGAAAATATAATGATATGATTATACATTAAAGGTTTTATCACCATAAATATAGGTCATCCAGAATAAATACAACTGATGGTAAAGACTTTCAGAAAAGTTAGCCCAAAGGGAAAATTTTCAGTCTGCTAAAGAAGAAGTCAGCTTCTTTTTTTTTTTTTTTAAGTCCACACAGCAAGTATTTCTCAATGAAGATATTGCTTTTTTCATTGCAAAATTCACACTAGAAAATGTCATTTCCCACTGCCCTGTCCCCCCCCCGCCCACACACACACAATGAAACTCACTCCTTTCTTCAGCACCAGAAGTTCTATGGAAAAAATAATAATTATTTAAAGACTAACCAAGCCAAAACTTTTGGTTTACAGGTTCATGAGACAACAAGGTTTTGTATAACTTTTTGAAATTTATTATGTTGTTTAGCTATATAAAGAATGCATTCGATAGTATATTTTTAACTAAAAGGAAAAAAATACATACTTTTAGAAGGTGAATAGATAGTAATCCAGGACCCTTATTTTTAAAGTCCACTGGAGTTTGATTTTGTTTTAATGTATATTCTTCATCATCCTTACCCAATTACCACCTATGAGCTAATAATAGAAGTTTTAAAAACCACAATCACCATGGAATATAACAAACAAAAAAAGGTGTAATAGTTATTTTGGTTACCATCTATTTGTAAGTGTATTACACTGACTCAGTCCTTCTCCTGTATTCTTCCCCTTGTTCCTAGAGAGCAATTATTTATTCATTTGTTAGACCAGATAGAAATAAAGAAAAATCATAATCCTAAGCACTTCCTTCAGGCTAACATTATTTCTGTGTGATAAATTTGTGGCATCAAATATTTGTCATTGAGTTTGATTTGAATGGTTTCTTTATGAATTAAAGAATAAACCATGGCCAAACACCCCACTTTATTACCCCAATGAATTCCATAAAAAGCAGCAGAGTTTTACCAGTGCAACACTGAAAAGAATTTAGATTAGCTTAGAAAAACTTAGTATGTCCTTTTCCTTTCTTTTCCCCTATAAATAATATAAGGTCATCCATACGCAAGTAACTCATATGGTGCAATTTATTATTAGTTATATTACTTAGCAGAACTTCTAAGCTTTAGGAAGCAGACCTCCCAGAAAGCCAGCAATTTAGAGATTGTTTTACAATGCACTGCAAAAATAGATGTTTGCACAAAGCCAGTTTTCCTATAAATGAGGTTAATCTGTGTTAGCAAACTGTCAAAGAACCTGTCATATCCTATTGTCTCTCCAAGTACAAAAATGTTAGACAGATTACAAGAGAGAAATAATACCCCAAAGAAATCACACACAATGAAGAAAATCAGCAGGTTCATAGCTTCTTATTTTGAAGTTATGTTTACATCTGATTTTGAGAAGTATTTGTTTTCTTAATTGTGTTTATTGAAGAATAGTACCCTGCATTCTCATGAGGTTTATTTTACTTTTATTATTTGCTTTAATAAAGTAATCGTTCTGGGGAACATGATGCAAGGGCAAATGTTTCACTCCATTATAAACTTGAACTAGTAAGTTTATCCTTTTCATTCTCTACRTTTTTTAATGAATCAAAATATAAAATTTCTCATATTTGTGAAAACAAATACAGACTAAAATGAGTAAAAAGGGCTAATTTAATGCAGCTCTTTAAAATAAGAAATAGTACACCATTATTACTGGAAATATTCAAGAAAGATCCTATTTGTGTTGTGGCAACCACATGGCTAATATGATTATCAATACAATATTTGTGATTTTAAAAGCCTTAAGTATAGATTCTACTGTTCAGAAACTTTATGTGAAATTACCACTACAAAGATATATTTGAGATAATTCTAAAGAAATAAGTACCAAGAGTTGCCTGGCACACTAACAGGTGGAATGGTTGGAAAATAGTTTACAGTCCCAATTCACAATTTACCAGTAGATATCACTCCTTGTCTGACAATAAGAAACTCAGTGCATCATAATGCATAATATAAGGCAAATTCTGGCATCATACTGGTTTCCACATGGTTTTGCGAATAATTGTTTAGATTTCCTAGGATTTGAGTTAACACAAAAAATAGGACAAACTGAAAAATTTAAATATTCTCTTAATGCGTAATTGAAAGAAAAAATCAGTAAATATTTTAAATTTCATAGCTATATTAACTTCTGTCAGGTAAATTTGCTACCACTCGTATAAGAAATATATGGGGAAATTGGCCATTTTACCTCTGTTGCTTTCTTTTTCCTTTAAAAAAAATGCATTCAGTCAAATGCTTTATGTTAATATAGAATACTGAAAAAATAAGTCAGTGAATATTCTTCCTCTAAAATAATTCAAAATTGCTTCATTGTAGGCAACCGCTTACATACTAACTGCTTGCTGAAATCGCACTATATTTACTTTAGTATTATTGAAAGCAAACAGCTTTCTTTACTGTGTAAAGTTAATGAGTTCAATTAATGAGTCTCCAATACATGGGAGGAGAGATAAGGGAAAATAACATTGAATTCAGCTGTGTTACCTCAGGGAAGAATTTGTCATATTGTGCCTTTGAACACTCTCTCTCTCTCTCTGATAGCTACATTATCCCATGATTTAGTTTAGTTCTAATACTCAAAAATAGACTTTAAAAGTTTAATAAAAAGTGCAGTGTCCTTCGAGGCTGAGCCTTCTCATGATACATGCACCAGAAAAGTATACAAAAGTCACTATGTCCCTTGGTTAGCACTCATTAGACCGATATTTATAATTTCACATGCACAGGACTGAGTCTTATCATCTCCTATGAGGTGTAAGTACTTTGAACTCTCATCGATTACAGGACATTTAGCATTTTTCAAGATTCAGAAAAAAAAGATATGAGCATGAAACCACATGAACCATTTATCTAGACAACAAAGTTATGCCTGCATAAGCTGTGAATTTACAATGTTGTCATATCAGTGTAACTCTCTCATAAAGAACTCCTTCTCCAAATGAAGTGGGTGTGGGTGTGTATATACATACATACATACACATACACATATACATATACACATATACATACATACATACACATATATATATATATATATCCCAATAGTTTGGAAATGGATTAACCAAAACCAAAGAGAGGTAATTTTATTCCGGAATAGGAGACTCCATATAGAGACTTATATCAGTCTACTGCAGCTTACTTTGCCACTACAACTATAACAATATAATATAAAAACTCTTCTATGGAACAGATCCTTATGATGCAGCTTAACCAGCATATTTCTAAATGGTTGAGACATCACTCACATGAAAAAAATGCAATCCACTAATCCTTCGGTGTATTTCATATTGAAAAATGTAGCCTCTGGAGTAAAATTTGAGATTTTTGATTCACAGATGCAACAAAATTTACTGGATGACCAAACTCAAACATGCTAACTATTCACAATATACTGTGTCATATCTCTTGACTTTTATGTCCTGAGTAGCTTCATCTGCCTACCAGCAAAAAGCTGGATTGAATGCATCCCTTTCTCTGCACATAAATACTTACCATCTATAACCTCAAACACAGACATATCACCTAGAAAATATTTTCTCTCTGAAGCACTCTTGTTTTCATTCTTTTCATTAAACATGRAAAGCAAAAGTATTTGAAATCCCCATTTTTTTGTCTTTCTTCATTATTGTTTCCCAAATTGCTAATTAGAAAAGATATTTCTTACAAATGATTAGCTCTTACGTCTGCTTTAACACTTGAAAGGTTACAGCAATAGGAAAAGGAAGAGCTTTAATTAAAGAATGAATTATTGAATACTCAATTTTAATTGATATAGCCCTCTGCTATTATTTTGTGTGTTTATAGATATTTTATGTGAATCAGTAATCAAGATGACAAATACTCACAAAAACAAGACTTTAACTACTGAGGCTAAAAGAAGGCAGGGCTGCTGTATTATCACATTCAGCCATTTAAGTTCAAGAATCATGTGAAGTATGGTTTCCATGACAACAAATCACTAATTGCTAACATAAAACAAAGTAAAAATCAACCTTGACTAAATTTGGCACTGACATGGAAGGTGAAAAACCCTTAAAATAATTATATTACAGTTTTCATGTATGATGAAGAAATACAGCCTACCCCACGTTCTGAGACGGGATGAAAGCATTTAGAGTCCCAGGGTTATTTCAGATTTGGCAAAGCTGGCTGCATACAAAAGTCATTGTGTATTACACTTGATAGTCAACACCTACCTTCAGCAACAGATAAGAAGAGATGTTTGTGGTGAGATGATGAAGGATTTTTGAATCCTTGGGCTAGAGATCAGCAAAGGAAAATGCTGTGGAAAATGCATGAACTAAATAAAAGACACAAATAACAGGATTTTAGCATAAATTCACAGACTAAGAAAAACAAATTAGAGGAGAGTGGAGGGGAAGAAAGGGGCTAAACTCATACATGCCTCCCATGCTAACTTATTAGTAAGGGTTTCAGACACCTCTGGCCTGCAGATAAAAAGAATCCTTTGAGACTAAGGGAAACTATTCGGGAAGAACAATGGTACCATTCAAAATTCACTGATTTATGAACTGCTACATATCATTTGTAAAAATTGCTTCAGCCTGAGTTACCTTTCACCAGCTCTGTAAGTCGACTCACTGGATCGCTAGGAGCGAACAAGAACATTTTGATAAATTCAGTTTCCATGACAATGAATTAGCCATGGAAAAGGAGGAGGTGTTGAAAGATCTGTGTTCTGTAGAATACTCTTCAAATGTTTGCCTGTTTTCATTTTTAGCCATTTAGTTCTCATGGCTCTGTTCCAGGACTCTTTAATTTGCCAGTAGCTGTTTTTCCTCTGCAGATTAGAGGAGTAATTCATCAGTGAATGTTTCACTCAGTGGTCCCATCCAATGTAAGAGAACATAAAAATGATTTTTTCCAATTATGCTTTTTGTTTGTTTAGAAAGAATGCAGCAGGCTCTTTTTTGTTGTTGTTCCACTACAACCTGGCTATAGAATGCTTAATCTTTCTTATTTATTGCCCACTACTGTACTTATGAGTACAACTGTAACTCGCAAGATGCTGGGAGTTTGTTTTAAATACCAGTGAGCCCCTGAAACAAAACAAAACAATGATTTGGAGTTTGGTTCAAAAGGAACAAGCCAATAAAAGAATGTCATATTCCAAAACCCCGTATAGTCTACATGAACAGGAACTGCTGAGAAAAAGACTTGAGAAAACAGCTAGTATTTATTTCTGATAGAACTGCTTAAAATCATATTTCATTTGCCTACCTTACAAAGGGCTAAGAAAGTAGGACATTGCTTGAAAGACATTCAGAGTGTTGAATGTCTTTCTGCTGATTTCAATGGCACCTGGATCAGGGCCTTATACTCAAAATATGTAGAGTGGAGGTATTTAACCATTCACAAAAATATACTTAATTCAGAATAAAAGGTAGCAGGAGCTCAAGAGAGCTGTTTCCACTGACTATTGGGACAGATAGTTTGCCATCCAGAGACAATCAAGACAAATTTGGCTCCTTCAGAAAGTAAGCTTGTTTTTACGTACTGCCAGCAATATGCTCCCCTTTGCCATAAATAGAAATTGAAAGGGCTGAACACCTTGCTTCCACTGCCTGTCTGCTGAATGGCATCATTTTATGTGCTATACAAGAAATGGAAGGTTTTTCTTCTGCGAAGTTGTTAGTGGCTGTGCCAGCCCAGCATGGGCCGAAGTGGCTGAACGATTTGTGAAAGAAAGAAAATGTTACTAGCAGAAAAAAGAAAAAAGCCACTACCTAGAAAAAAAAAAAAAAAGAAGGGAAGGAGGGAGGGAAGGAAAGGAGGGGGAAGGAAGAGGGAGGGAAGGGGAGAAGGAGGGAAAGAAAGAAGAAATGGAAAGAGAGGAGATAATACCTTTGTATATACACCCTAAAAAACATCTTTCTGTGTATTTCAGTAAGAGACCAAGTTCTGTTCCTTAATATATCCATATAGTATTTGTAATATAATAAATATGTGCATAAGTGTTTTGGTTTCTATCTGTCTATATATGTAATTCACACACAGGAATATTCGCAAATAAGTGTATATTTTCACTTGCTGTCATTCACTCATACACATACTCATAGACACAAAGATGCTTATTTAAAATTATACTGCATGTGAGGCATTTATCCCATCCTAAGAAGCTTCTGATTGAAAAGAATGCTTATTCTCCATAATGCAAATGTCATCTGTATTAGAGTATTGTGAAAATACTGCAYGGTTGGAAATCAAATTAGCTGTTTTAGTCAACGAGATTTAGTTGTTCTGAAGCAGCCCCTCACAAAAAGAAAAATAAGAGAAAGAAAAGATGAATATGGGTTGACTGAAATTCAGTAAACCTGTAGCCTTGAGTCTCTCAGTCTTGATTTAAAATAGCAGGGGCAGTTGCTGTCAGGCAGTTGAGTGCATGTGGACAAGAATAAGCCTAATGACTTCTTTTGTTCATCTGCCATGTGGAACTGTTTCAACATCCTTATCTAGGATGTGAATGAGGTGTGCTAATAGCTCCATGCTTCCACTCCTGGAGTCGAGGAACTAATGCAGGTAGCAGGCGCTCAAGCCGCATTGATATTAATGGTGTGAGATCACTCAGCCTGCCGCTTTCAGCAAAACAYGGTGCAGTGCCCACCGTGAGAGACAGATGTCTGATACTTCCTCACTCTAGCCATGACCTTCAGCTGGCACCAGACGCTGCTGCATGTCTTCTCTTGTTAACATTTTCACAGGTGAGAGATGGATAAACAACAGTTGTCTCAAACCTGTAGATTGTTAATAAGTGTCACAAAAATACACACTGGTGCTCAGGTGCAGATCATTAAAAAAGAAGCAAGAATGAGAGGAATAATGACATGTCAATCCATCTTAAGTCAAGCTTGACATCCTCGTGATACTAGTTAGCACCATGCACAGGGAATTTTGCCTTCTGCTCGTCGGAACTTGGACCAGGAGTACAGCCATGGAACTTTTTTCCAGATGCTGTTGGTTAAACTTTGAGCCTTTGCTCACATTTAAGGGAGAGAAGAAGAACATTCAAACATTCAAAATTTCATTTTTTTTAATAAAGGTTTAAATGATCTAGTCAAGCACTGTGAACTTTAACTAATAGTTTCATGCTACAGTAATGGCACCTATTATTTGAATTAATTCCCCTACTGACAGTACAACTCCACACTATGACATTTTAAGTGACTAGTGCTTTTCAGATGTACTTTCTACCGTACACATATACGAACTACAGAGTATAACATACATAACTCTGTATGTGTCTGTGTATGTATCTGTGTCCATGTGTCTGTACCTGTGTACACTAAAACTATATTGCTTTAACTTTCGCTGTTATGTGGAGATATATATAAAAAATGTGGACTGTCCTTTAAATATATGCTTTTTTTCCATGCTAAATTTAACCAAAATAGGGAAATGCTTCAGATATATGATAAAATTTCAGAAGTTTTCATTGTTTCAGTCAAGTCCACACTATTGGAGCCTTTATCCTTATCACTATATTTTATAATCTAAAAGATATGAACTATAAGAAATAAATAGAAATGGTAGCTCCAGTATTGTGCGGAAAATTATTCAAACACAGATATTCTTTAAAGGATCATTCATCTCTCACAGTACCTGCCATAACTACCACATGTAAAGTCGCTCACTCTGTGTGTGGTAATTCTTATACACAAAAACAAGTCACTGGCTTTTCCCTGAAGTGCACTGCAAGCAGACATACAACTGCAATTTGGAAATCCGTACCTCTGAATAAGGAGAGACGTCTACTGAGCCACCTCTTAAACAGCGATACTTGCGGTGCATAAAATTGGAAGCTGATCCCAGACGATTCATGGAAAAATGTGGCAGGAACATTTAACTGCAATGTGTTAACTTTGGGTTAATCTCAATTAAGGGATAAATCCTGCAGCTCAAAATCTGGCATCCTATTCCTTCTGAACTTGGTATACAGATTCATGTTAACACTTGAATATTACCACTGACTGGTATAAACTAGTCTAGAAACCAAAGTTTTTAACCACAGAACAGGGATTAAARTAGCTCTTCATAATGACCAATCTCAATATTGAGGCACCAGTACCTTTTCTTTTTAATGAGTTTTGCAAAAAATAAAATAAAATCCAGGAATTTTCTTTTCAATAAAATATTTTCTTTAAAAATACATATTTTCAGGCAATGTGAAATAGCTTCATGTATTAACAGGTTAGTTACCATATGTACTTTTTCCAATCATGTTATGGTTATGGTATTACAACATGTATTATTATATTATTATGGTTATGGTATTACAACATGTGAATATATTTTCCACTTCTCCATCACATCCGTTATGAACTGAAATCCTATATATACTCTTTGCATAGTTACTTTTGAGAATGAGGGGACATTCTGGAGACATACTAAAAAAACAGTTACTAGATCTGGCCTTACAGAAATCTTGTCAGTGTTAAAAATCAGTAAAACCTGACTTCAATAAATGGTATTAGGTTCTCAATAATGCCAAAGTCAATAGCTGCTCTTGTAACAGTGTTACAGTTTAAGCACTGTTGCAGACCTGTGCTAGTCTTGAACATGGGATCAAAGAGATAAAAGCAGAGTGACTTCATTGCTTTCACTTTATATTCTGACACTCCAAGGATCTTTACACGAGTTCGATTGTCAGTGACATTTTGTCATTGATCTTTTTTAACGTATCTTTTTCATCAATGTTTTTTTCAGGAACCTCCTTCGAGGAAGATGACGTCTGGACTAGTTAAGAGCATGTGTATCTACTCCATATAAAGGAGCGTGGAAAGTTTGCCCATCACCTTTACTAAAGATATGTAAGCAGTGTGCTGGAAGAAAGATCTCTATGTCTCATTGTCCAATTATTTCTGTGTCATCAAGCATTACAGACAGATTCTTTTGATTCAAATGCAGGTCAAAACAGAAGACGGTAGGTGAAATCCTCATCCCAGTGAAGTCAGTAGCAAAACTAACATATCAAAACTTACATTGATCTAACTCGTGCAGGTTTCACTCAAACTTATTAAGTCTCTATTGTAATGTATTATGAGCCAGATTTTGAAGTGACTGTGTAGCTCTCATTGTAACATTTTGCCCAGCGTTTCATTTTGTACAGATTTTCCCAAAAGCTCAGCAAATTCAGTGCTGAACTGTTCTGAAATCTGGCTGCTTTTTGGTGATATAAACAAAAGATGAGCTCTCTTTAAAATTCTCTTTGTGCATAACATAATACAAGGTACCAGAAATTATGTTTTTCATTGCTTCCAGTCTTGAGTAGATGGCTAAGAATCTAGATAGTAGAACACAACATAAACAGTAGAGAAGTCTAAAAGTAAGAATTTTATTTCATGAAAATGCTGAGATCCTACTTTCTATCTCAGYTTAGAAAGGATCTCGGACTTAAAAAGAAAAATAAAAACAAACAAAAACAAAAACCAAAAAACCCTCATCCTCATCACAGAATATTCAATAGTCAGAAGTCAGGTTGTACACTGGGGAGATGTATGTTCAAAACGCTCTACAGATTCTATACTTTTCCAGTTTTCAGGCAGTTGCTCTAACCATTAATCTATATATGTGAGCCCAAAGTCTTCCTACCTACTCAGGAGAAAGAGACCATTATCTCCAGGGAGCATTTTGGACTTCAAATGAACTGAATCCTCCATTGGAGGTCCATACTTCTTCACAATGGAGACATTATGGGAAAAAAAGGACCATAAAATGAGAAATTCATAGTTTAGACACTTTGGTTAAAAGCCTAAAATCAAGAAGAACAAGCTCTGGACCAGTCTGGTTCACTGAATATTTCCTTATTCACTCAAAGAAATTTAACAGGAAAAATTGAGAAACTATATCTGCCAACAATTTAAATCAGAGATCTGAAACTATTTCTTCTATACTTAAAGCAAAAGTCACAGGCACTGAACTACAATTCAGGAAATTTTATTTCCGGGCAAAAATTTTGTCTATCCACAATATTTAAAAGCAAAATTACACCTTCCCACACAAGCTTTTCTTTTCAATTAATCAAGAAATTTTGACAGTAAAAAGTCCCATTTAATCAGAAAAAAAAATGTCTGACACTTCCTTTCCTTATTAGATAATCAGACCTTGCTCTACAAGTCATAGCCAGTAGTCTCGTATTTGGAAAAGGTGGGAGAAGTTGACAGTCTCTAGGAGGATAAAAGTCAGTTAAATATCAGAACTGAGTCATTTTAGTTTCCAAAGACAATCATATAGTACATGTGGAACTCATTCAGCCTGACATATCAAAAACCTAAATTATAATTCAAGAAAGGGCTATTTATTGTTTCAATAAAATCATGATTGATTTAAAGATAACAGTGGAGAACAGCATAAGAAATTTAGTTGGGAAATATCATTAATAGTATGGAGACTCCATTTGATCCAACCTTATCTAAAAAGATATATTCAATAGAGTGAAACAAGCTGGTGAAAGAATTAAAGTTACTGAAACTAGCTGGCAGATAAGGCCAGAATATACTAAGCCTATACAATAACGCACAGGAAAGACCATATAATGCAACAATTTTGTCAATTTACTTTCTTACATTTATCATAATATTTAAGCCCATGCATTCTTTCTCAACTGTTCTGTACAGCATATGTGTTGCTATTATGAGCGAGTCTGCACAGAGCTCATTCAGCATGAAACAAATTTTTCTCACCACTTCTTTTCTATTCAGGGATAAATATATTTGTTACGGTCTATTCAAGGAAAGTCCTATTCCTTACAGGGAGCTGGTATATCATCATGTCTTACCAGAAAAATCCAGGTCTTCTTTATYTCACTGGCTATTTTTTATTTATTAATTTGATTTTGCACTTGTATTATCATTTGCATGATGATAATATCTCACAATTATATGTAAGTAGGTCRGTTCCTTTGTCACCACACTCCATTTTATTCTTCCAGAAGACAACGAGCAATATGGAGCAATATAATCATGTATTTTTTTTTTAATAAGTGAAACACTGGCTATGTAACCAAACTGCTGTGTGTGAAACCTGCAGTACAAACATACAGCAGAAGAAGCTTTTGGAGATCCCTAAAAATCCTTTAAAATATTTATAACGATATACTAAGTAGCAATGTTGTAGCTGTGCTTGTTTAGGCATGTAAGAGACACAAGGATCAGGATTCATATCATCATAACATACGGAAAGTAAACATCTAAGTCCTAGTGAGCTTTCTTGATAGTCAAAGGAGAGAAATGTTCTCTAGAGGGTAATTCATCTGACCTACCCTAAATACGTCCTTTAAGATGAGGTGAATTCTTCTCCGGAGGCAATTATTTTTATAAAGGGAATTTATAGAGGATAACTCAGCTATAGTAATCCAACAGTAAAATGCCTATCAAAAAAGAAATGAATCTTAATCAAAGCTAATAGGGAGAAGCTGTGTATCTTATTATATCTTCCAGTAGAGTTGGAAAAAGCACAGGAGCTCTGTCTAACCTGCTGAATGGACTTTGTGCCTGCAAGTATATCTACTTTTTTTCTGACTGTATTATCTGGCCTAAAAAGAGATCTCTCCTTATAAACTTTGTGTCTCTACAGACTCTTACATTATCGTACCTCTTTTTCATCTTTAGAATACTTTTCGTTGCCACTGGATTTCTGTGTTCATAATTGTGCCAGGCAAGTGATGCACTTAGGTTTTTGAACCCTGAATACTACAGAGGTTATGGTTACTGTGGGAGTTTTCATATTAAGCTTTAACCTCACTTTACCGCACATTGCTTTCCTTTCAGGTATTTTGCTTTGCAATGAATAGAATTTTATGTTATTACATCTTACATTTGCATGTCTTTCCTATCCACAGAGATAATTTTGATACAGCTTATGCATATTTTATTCAAAGTTCCAAGAACATTCATTTTGTCTAAGTCCAGATTTAATATTCTTCGGTAACTTTCTTCTTTTTCAGTGACTCTTGACTCAACAGAACTAACAGTTTCATGATATGTTACCTAAATGGTGGGGGGGAGCAGGACTGCAAATAATTTTCAAGTCCCTTAGAGATCTGTTGTTATTGCTGCTCTGCAGCAGCCCCTGCTGGAAAAGGGTAGCTCTCAAATTCACATTTCTTGCCACAACTATGCCTGTCAAACCTGCTGTTTAATCACTGGCTAGTGGTGTTCCAGCAGTCATGACTGACCTGTAGGTTCACTGAAACCTGGAACTGGTTTTCCTACCATCTGCAGAATGGCAACTGCTCATTCTTATCACAGTCAACACTGAATGCCAAAAGAATAAATAGTGCTTAGGAGCTCTTTTTTTTTTTTTTTTTTTTGTGTGTGTGACACATTTGTAGCCCAGAAAAATAAGGAAACTGAAAAATATTAGTATAAGAAAAGCAAAGCAAGATAGTTTAAGATAAACCACCTGAAAAGGCTTTAGTTAAAGTACAAGTCATGACATAGTGTCAAAAAAGCATTTTTCACCAAATGAAAGCACATTAAATTATGCTAGTACTGTCTTCTCTTCCATGTGGTTGTTGACGGATGTTTGGAAAAGAAAATCTTCCTTTCTGCTTGACCTTAAAAGCTGTCCCACACAGATCTGGTATATTTACAATGCTAAATAAAAAATAAAAGAGGGAATCTTCTGGGATAGAAACAAAATACTTTGCCATGTTACTCAAAGTACATAGAGGTGATATTAAAGATGTTTCTCACAATAATATTAATAATAATTATTATAATATTTATTGTTTAAAATACAGTAACTGGAGTGGAAAAAAACATAGATGATGCAATTTGTTTTATCATGCAACAGTGAAAACTCCGTACAGTGGAAAGAAAATTTTGCAGGCAGGTTGTGATAAAAACATATCTATTTTCTCATATTTATCACCACATTTAAGCCATTCTTCCCAAACGGCTCTGTAAAAGGTATGTGTTTGTAACAGGGGTAATATTCCCTCGAGGTGAGGTTGAGTGAGAAACAGTACATTACTGTGAATCATGTAATGGAGAAAGCTGAAGGAGGTGGGTGTGGGGAAGAGAAGGGACAAGAACAATGGAAGACAGGAAACCAGACACAGAAGACAAAGTGATTTAAAGATTTGGAATGACTGCCTATTTTTGTACTAGGAAAGCTGTCTTAAAGAGGAAGACTGATGAAGTTTTAAACAATGACAGACACCAAAATAAAAGTTGTTTCAACAGGAACAGTCCCCTGCAAAGGAAGACGAGTGCCTCTGGGTTACCTCCATGAGGAGCTTCATGTCTCAGAGTGGTTGGAGAAGCAAGTGATATTTTCCTGTCATTTGTCAAATCCAGACAGACAATCATACTTTTCCACATATTAAAAGAAAATCAGAGAGACATGACTTTGCTCACATTTCTGTTGTACACAATACACAGGCAATACAGGCAACACAGGCTAGCGTAGTATCTACATTGAGCAATACAAACATAAAAAAGAGTGATGAATTCAGGAAAAGTAGAACTAGAAGTGTGTTTCATCACAAAAGAAATAATCCCCACTACAACTTTTTTTTTAAATTTAAAAGACAAAGACTTTAATAAATATTTAAAAGAATTTAAAAGACATTCAGTAAGAATCTTCCTTATTTTGCCAATATTGATATTTGTATTGGGAAGGAATTACTTTCCAGATTGTTTTAATTTTAGAAGGAAACTACTGCTTTATTAGACCAAACTCTCCTCAAACAAGCTAATTGCCTTGCAACCAAACAGGGTAGAAGTATTGCATCAAAGCATTTTTACTCTGTTTGTCTTATAGCAAATATTTTGTTTTGGAGTAACAGTAACTATTAAACCAAGAAGTTCTGCCATTGACAAAGAGACTGTGTCTGGCTGTAAGTACTGACTAGTTAACTGGGAAAATTGTGCCCTAAATATTAGGCAAGAACTGAGAGGAAGAAACATAAATGGAGAAAGGAAGAAAGAGAGAGTAAGAGCTCCAAAGCTGGGCACTGAGCCTGTAAATATGACGTTAAGTTTACAACAATGGCATCTGATGGCATATTCACAGGATACATTGTTTTACAATTTTCGTGCTTGCATAAAACATTGCAGTTCTTAAATAATTTTCTGTGATTATCTTAGCAAAGTCCAAATTTCAGGGAGATATTAAAATTTACTTTTTCCTTCTTCCAAACAGCAATACTCAATAGACAAGTATGGTCAACCAGCCCAATTAAAAAATAAAAATAAAAATTTGTTAACTTAAAAAGTGGCCTTGGGTTTTTGATGTATATGAGCCTTTCTTATTACAGCGCATTGAATTTTGTTATGATACTTTGTATATAAATAAATACACTAGAAAAAGATTTTTATCTTTAAAATGTAGTGGGAACTAAAGGTTGAAAAGGAATTTCTGGACTTCTTGCAGCACTGATTTAAAAAGAAGTAGGGTGCAAGTGAGATAGTGTAAGCCATCTCTCTCTGTGCCTGCCCTCCAGCTGCCAGCAGTTCACCGCACCGCTGCCTAAGAAATATCGCTGCCATAGAGCAATGCTGAAAAAGTCACTAATGTATTACCATACCCAGCCAGCAGAGCTCTCTGGAATTTATCCATTGTTAATGAATTAGCAATGCTTGGAGATCTTTATATGCTTTTGCACAAAAAAAGTAAAGTTTCATTATACCAATGGGTATTTGTACCTTTGACAATCTTCTTGGCAACTATTATAAAAGCTGTGTCTTTGAAAAAAAGTTGTAAGGGACCAGCTTGTTAAATTTTGTAAATCATAAGGCCTGTCTGCAAATGCAGAGCACTGTGGCTGATTTAGTTGTTGGCCTAGAAACTCTGCTGTTAGGACCATTAAACAGGTCCAGAGTTTAAATTGTACAGTAAATTATACACAGAAGAAACAGCCACAGAATCTTGCTCCATGTTTCCTGTCTTTAACCATGGACTGGCTGCATTGCAGCGCCCAGAGACTCTGACAGTATATGTTTGCTCTTGGGCTCCAGTTTAAAAAATCATGCACCGGTTTTCACAGGCTCAGTCAGTCCAAGGAAGTGAAGGTTATTGTGCTCTTTACCGAATCCAATGASAAGAAAAAAAGAATAAACTGGACTCTTAGCAAAGCTGGTGTGAGACAGTGAGGGGACCCTGAGCCAACTGTCTGTTACACATCCTCCTTCCTTACATTATAAATTACTTAAAATGCTATCTAAGTCTGACTAGGGTGGTCTTCATCTTTGCAAATGCTCTACTTGCTCTTCCTTAAGACCAGAACCAACTTTAAAAATAAATAAATAAATAAAATCCACAAAATAAACCACGCTGTCTGCATAGTTTATGAAATACTGAAACATGAGGTAATTACTGTAGACAGCATAAGATGATGGCAAACCAAATCTTAACTCAGGACAAAGGATAAATTACTTCTCTATCTATTTACTCTTATGTGTTAAGGGTGAGTATGCAATTGCCAGAATATAATTAGCAAAGTTCCACACTCTCTTTTGATGAATGTCCAGCTAGAAGCAAGTCAGGTAGCACTCGGGAACAAAAGAATGCTAATTCAACTGAAGCATGCTATGTTTTGATTTATAATTCTTAACAAACCACTTTCTCCTTTTACTCTGACTTACAGTGCACGTGTTGAAGTGCAGTGTGATTAGAAACTGTCTGAGACTGTGGCCTTCCATGAGCAAGGAAGCAAATATGTCAGTCTAACATGTTTGGTTTCTATTTACTCAGCAGCCCTGTTAGAGCTCAGTTTTCTATTAGCTAGCAAGAATTTATTTTTATTTTTATTTTTTTATAATAGCTGAACACAGGACTCGAGGGTTTTTTTATACTTAACTGTAGGCAGGCATTCCTTTTGTATTTAGGCTAATAAGTGAAATATTATGTTCCGTATTTTGAGTAAATAGAGTAGCATACCTAAGTAATGAAAATCTGGCTACATACTGAAAAATGTAAATCATTCTATACCAGCTGTCAGCAGGGGGAACTATTAATTCATGCAGCAACTTTTGAGGCTGCAATGACATGGACTGGTAACCCAAACAAGTTCACAAATGTTCAGAGACCTGAGGACTGGCAGCCAAGACTAACAAAAGGTGAATAGTGCAAAGACTTATGACACAACTTGAACTTATAAAACAACTAAAAACAAGCAAAGAGTATGTCCTTTGAAATATTTTATGGACATTGAAGCCCACAGTTAAAATATAATATGACCTTAATATATTGAAAAAAATATTCTCGCTGAAATCRGTAGAATATGATTCAATAAAGACAAATGGACAGCGGCAACTGTAGGATGGAATAACTAAATGTACATGTACACTTGTTCACGATACTGCCCCTCCAGGCATACCCCAACCTAAAACAAGGTGCTTTGATGTTTCTTTGGCAATATTCCCGCTCTTGACAGGAAGGCCATTCATGGCCATGCAGAAAAGGGCCAGAGACATGTTTGGCAAGGCTACTCAGAGTCATAGGTTTTATTAAAAAGGTTAAGGAAAGACTAGCTCCTTAGTGGAGATATTTGAAAGGACAATATCACAAAGGGTTTGAAAGCACAGATCACAACTCACTAATATGTTAGCAAGAAGTAGTGTTTGACAAATTCCATCAAACTTCTCCTTCTCTTCATCCTATCTCRGATGTCCCTCAGACCTCCATAATCTCAATGGATCCCAGCCACGTGTAGGTGACAAAGCCTCTTCAGATTTAGATTAATGAGAGAGAGCAAACAATAACAGGAAAAAGAGTAGAAGAAGTATATTTAGAGGCTTAGTGGGTACAGAAGATGATAGCATGTTTGTGAAATTAATAACACATGGAAAAATCTGGCTTCGTTGTAAATGAAAAACTAAATACATTTCACAACAGTACACTGTCACAAAGACAAATACAATATTGAATACTGTTAATAGACTTATCGCATGTAAAACAAGCAAAGTAATTATTTTGCTTTCCTCAACACTGATTAGGCCTCAGCTGGATTACTGTGTTTAGTTTGGGGCACAACATTTTTAGAAAGACAGACAAATTGGGAAGAGTTCAGAGGACAGCAACAAAAATGATAAAAGGTTTGRAAAATAAGATTTATGAGAAAAGGTTAAGTGAACTGGGCATGTTCAGACTAAAGAAAAGAAGACTGAAGGGAGACATGATCTGTCTATAAATACATAAAGAGTTGCTATAAAGAGGATAGGGACAAATTATTCTCATTAGTCAATGAGGACAGAACAAGAACTAATGGGCTTATGCTGCAGTAGGGAACATTTAGGTTAAGTGTAAAAGAAAAACTTTAACTAATAGAACAGTTAAAAATACAGCATGCTGCCAAAGGAGCACAAAAACACCCTCTGAGATTGAGGTTTTAGCCTATTCTTGATTTAACCTTGTAGAGGAAGGATTGCACAGTGGTTTTGGGTCCTAGCCRGTTTTTTTTCACTACAGATTTTTTACATGATGTTGGGCAAGCCAGTTACGCTGCATTTTAGCTCCCCAGCTTCAAAACAGTGACAAAAGCAGTTCCCTAGCTCTCCAAGATGCAATAAGGATAAATAATTCAGGATTCTGAGACACTCCTAGTGCCTAATCTAAGCAAATAGTGCAGTTTACAAATTAAACATTCAAACGTGCCACAGCACAAAGACACCAACTACCTGACATACCTGAGAATCCCGTCCAAGCGAAATGACTTCTGTGACTGTTGCAATGTACTTTAGCTAATGCATGCAGTCGAGACATACCACATCTGAGAGCAAAAAGTAACAATAAATCAATAGTTGTACGGCTGATTTGACAATTCACTAGCAGCCTGACCCAACTATCCACTGAAATCAATGGAGAGACTAGTTTCCATAGAAAATGGTTCAAGACCAAGTGCTAGTTATTAAGTGTGAACAGGGGCCAGTCATCAGAGTCCTGTCCTAATTGTCTAAAAATGTTCAGCCACAGCAGTGTGCTGAGGCCAAACGTGGAAAGCAGATTAAAATCTAGTTGGAAAGGCAGAGAACATTAAATGTAAATGATAAAGGATATTCAAGGAAAAGATTTTTTTATATATATATAATTTTAATGGGAGTGTTATTCTTATCTGATGCTTAATTTCATATGGTTAGTTTTGACGGTTACAAAGGAGTTGCTTTTCTTACATAAAATAATTATTAATAATATGTTATCTGAAAGCTCAACAATAAAGGAGCAGCAACAACATCCTTTTTTAAGGAAGGAGTTATTAGTGATACTAAAAATAGTTGAGATTGTGAAAGCTAAAATATTGTTGTAAATAAATCTAGCCAATTTATATTTTTTATTTACTTTCTGTATTTCATTCAGCATTGACTGTGAGAAGAGATTAATCACATTCATTTTTCTAAATTTTCCTTTATAGCCTTGATGCATTTTCATTTTATTTATTTAACTTTCTAGATAGATTAAATACACATCTCCCAGGCTCTCTGTTCAGTGAGACTCATAATAACATAATGCAGTATTTCCCAAGCTATTTTGTCTTGTGCCTTCCTCTCAAGTGAGCCTTACTATTCCCACTCCCTCTCTCAGTAGCTCAGTTAAGGCATCAGGCTGAGGTTAACTATAGTGAATGCGGTTCCAAAAACTACTTTTCCAAACACATCTCCCACATTCACTCCCTCTCCGTCACCAGTTTGCTGCTGTAGTAGAAACATTCCTTTTAAAAGATGCTAAAACCCACATACTTAAAAGACACACAAAAAAAGTTTAGTATCATCTAACTCTTCCATTGCAATAGGAAGCCCTGAATAAACATCAAAAATAAAAGTAAGTCATGAAAAAGAAATCATTTGCTATCAACTTGTAGATCAAAACAGGCAACAAAACATGTAACAAATCACTACGAACTAAAGCATTTATGTAAAGAATAAACTAAAACAATGTGAGATTTCGAGTGCTGAAGCAAAAAATGGACACATCTCAAGAAAAGAATAAATGTGTCCCCATGGGCACAAGTGATTTCACTGACTAGCAGCTACGTAGAGAAAAGTGATAGAGTGTAAATGACAGGATAACTGTAAAGTCATGAACCCAGGTGGAGCAAATGAAAAGCATGATATAGGATCTCAAAAGACCTTGACAGCACATAGGCACAAATAACTAACTGCCATTAACCCAAATGTTATATGCTTTTCATTTGGGAAGTTAAATAAATATATTACCTCATGGAATTATGTGCTATATACATATTCCTATCCATCTTCATGGCCTTTCTATTAGAGCTATGTGAACAAAGGATTTTCTTTTATTCAGTTGAGAAACCAGTGACAAAAATTCAGCTTAATATTTTGCTTTGTTTTCAAGTTATTTCAGCCATCTTCTAATCCTCTGGRGGGAAAATGTACATCAGAATTAGAAATGAAAAAGTTTGTTTGAAATAATAGAGTCAGAACATTTTGTTTCAAAGAAAAAAAAAGTAGAAACTAGAAAAAGACTGTTAGGTGAAAAAAAATCTCCAAAGGGAAAACAAAGATGCAAGTCTAACTTTGAACTTAGACACTTCCCACATTGTAATCAAGTGACTTGCCAGCCAGCCACACATGCATACCAGAGAAACAAGTGAGAATGAGACTGTGGGGAGTGTGATAACAGTTCTGCACTCACAGTGCTTTCATCTTGTAGTACATATATTTGTGCAGTTGATACATTTACCAATAGCATTTTTTTCATATTGTATGCCCAATAGTTTGTAGATAGCGCTTTGCTACAAAAGTAGGAATTTAAAGGTTTAATAACATACATGCATCACACAAGAGATGGTCTGAAAGGTTTTCGCATGTGTATTCCTCAGCGACTCAGTCAAATTACTTTCAGGTTTTAGACCAAACAGGAAATACAGAATCTCTTCCCTCTCTCTTTGAAATTGCTGAGAAGGTTATTTCCCCTAGTTCCTATGGAAATAATAGAGATATTCTATTTCAATCTTCAAGAAGCACTGAATGTCATGGAAAAAAATAGGAGATTGCAAAGTATTTCCTGGTGTTATGTAGGAGTGAGTCATTTTGCAGTGCACGTTAGTCTAGAGCCATCATTAAATATTTCAGTAAGTTTCTTGTATTTATTTGCATTTGCTTTCCTTCAAGCTTTATAGCTTGAATGATGCCAGTATTAGAGGGGAAGCATGTTTGTCTTCTCTAACTGTCACTGATGACATAAATAAGTAAAATGGATGTGGGTGTTTCTGTTTTGTTTCTTACTAATGAGGCTTCTGAAGTATTTCAATAATGAGGAGTTTGACATTCAAAGTGTTTGCATCTATTGCCCTCAGCTGGGTATCCCATGAAGACAGAAGCCCAAAGTTTTTTACTGATATGAAATATAGGAGTAATCTAGCAAAGACAACAACAACTAGGGGAAAATGCAAACAAATTTAATCCCTCAGGTTTGGTGAAGCAAAACACATCTGGAGGGTCAGTTTGGCATGAAAATAAATATATTGCCAGTGATGCAGCTAGTGAGTAGATAGACAGTGGGATGACAACAGAGCCCACAGATCTCTCATGAGCTAAGAAAAGAGAAGAAAGAGGCAATAACTGGTATGTAGTTGGGGATGACTGTTTTCATCCGTGCACTTGGGCCCATGCCAACTATTCTACTCCCCTGTGTGCTATTAGATTATTTTTACTAGATCAATTAATCTAATTTTAGACTGCTCAGGGGAAGAGAAGATCACTTAGAGGAATATATTGATGATGGCATCAGATATGTTTGATTCAATCTTGTTTATTCACCAAAAATGTACATAGTCTTGCTTTCCTGAACACGGCAAGAATCAAACATTTTCCCTGCTGACTGCTTCAAGCTCTTGATAGGTAACAATCAGCTTCAAAACTAACCCTTTCCTCCATGTCATATTACCCCACTACTGAAACCATGTCCATTTCTTCCTTATTACCATCTTTTTCTTTCTTTTTCTTTCTTTCTTTCTTTCTTTCTTTCTTTCTTTCTTTCTTTCTTTCTTTCTCTTCCTTCCTTCCTTCCTTCCTTCCTTCCTCTTTCTTTCTCTTTCTTTCTTTCTTTTTTTCTTTCTTTCTTTCTCTGAGATTTTTGCCTCTCTCTCAGACCCCCAAAATACAATATCCGAGAAAAATCGCTCCACACTCATACCTGTCTCAAATATCCTGCTGGTGACTGCTGTTGTTTCAGTTGTCTGCTTCCACTGAGAAGTTTCACGGTTTCTCACCTTTATCCCAAAATGAAACAATGCTGTTTACATTCACTAATGAAACTAGAAGGCTTAACCTACTTCCAACAGTACCATTTCAAGAGCAATTGCTATGCATTAGGAATCCTGATGGAAATAACCCAACCCCAAAGCTAAGTCATGAAAAGAGATCTGTTCAGAAGCAACAGCTTAAACAGTACATCAGTAGATCTCTTTTGCTAGAATTGGGAAAGAAACCCGACATGAGAAGACATAGAAAGGTACTGTCAGAAAGGACATTGCCCAGGCTTCAAACCTTCCAGTTTTAGCATTGGCTAAAGAAGGTGAGAATAACATTTCCTTTAAAACTTATTGTCTCTTTTTCTCTGACAATAAAAAGAAAAAGGCGTACAAGAAGAACTGATTTGAAAATATAAAGAAATCTTACCTCTCTTTTACTTTCTCTAGCATTTTTCTCCCTCCTCACATGAGTTTTTAGTAATAAAACTGTTAAAATGGAAAAGCTATTTCTTTCCAAGACAGGAAACAAAACCGAAATGAAAAAATTTCATCAAAATGTGTTTAGTCAAAACCTATATGTTCTGCCAAAAAAAAAAAGAATAAAAACTAGGTAATGAGCTATATTTGTTCTCTTTCTTCATCACTAGAAAATAGTGATATCGCTTCCCCCACCCTAATAAAAAGGAAATGCAGCAGCTCCTTTAAAAAATCAGGCCACTGGAAAGAAGAGTGAGACTTGGCAGCGACAGTCTTCCCTATGGCAGAGATCAAGCTTGCCTCAGCAGCACTGATGAAAGGATTAACTAAATAAGAGATAACAAGGTGGGATTCATGTCACTTACTTTTTTGCCTACAGTGTGGACACCTACCTTAATATTATTCACCCTAGTCACTTTTAACACTCAGTATAGAGAAACAGGCATGTCTAAGGTGATTCATCTGACCTATTTTAGGTGTTTACATCAGGATGCGGTGAATTGTACCTCAAGTGTCTTACTTTCTCCAGTGGGAGATATAGGAGCTCAGATACAGACATCTACGTTGTGTATCTTCATTGTAGATGTCTCCATTTGATCATATAAATCTTACCCCCAAAGAGAACAAAACCAGAGGAAAAGAGGGAGAAAGACTTAAGGAGACATCATAACACCAGAGATCCCAGTACATAATGCACCCTAAAATTCAAAAGCTAAAATGATACAACTGTAAAATTAAAAGAAGATAAAAATAAAAAGGCATCTCAAAAAGTCATTGAATATGTCAGTTCCTCCTCATTTGATGGATTAGAAGCAACATGTAGGCCTTTCCCCTCCCTTAGAGACCAAGAGGTCATCTGCTCCACTTCCCTAACACTGCAAGTTTGTTCTGTGTGGTACATTTAGTAGCATCCTGATAGGCTTCAAAACATATGAATTCAAGGGAAGTTACTCTTTCCATAAGGACAGAATGAAAGATTTTTTTTAAAGGCATCCTCACAGAACTCTTTTTTTTCTGAAATTAACTGTAAATATTCTTTTTCCTAATTTGATTCTGTTTCCTTCTTATACCTGCTAAATAATTATCTCTATTTTTACAAATATTAAGCTACTTATTAGTACTAATTCTGGAAAAAAGAAAGGGGGTTAAACTCTACTATACTACAGTTTTAGCTGGAATCAAAGCTGTCAACTCRACATGGAGGTCAAAGTGTAATTAACAGATTTATAGATGAAATTATCTCATGACATTAAATTACTAAATTACAATAACTGCAGGGTTTGTTGGTTTTTTTTTTAATTTCCAAATTACCATGCCATATAATATCGGCAATTTGAAACCTTTCCTTTTTTCAGAGTGAGATGGGGTTTAACAATTGAGAGTGAAAAAGAATATGTAAGAAAAAAAGCAAAGCACAAAAATTTCACTCCATCGGTGGAAGAAACAGTTTTTTGTGTTTGTTTGTTTGTTTGTTTGTTTGTTTGTTTTTGCAATTACAGAAAAGGCACACATAAAAACAGCCTGGTTTGTTTTAGATTTATTTGGGTTACACTTTTTTTGCTTTATATACAACTAGATATGTAGAGCATTTTGTACACAGCTTAAACAACTACCGCTTTTGAGCACTTTTGTGACTTTTTAAAGCTTTATAACAGTAGAAAAGGTTGGTAGCAAGAGTATTAATGGGGAGAAGAACCGAGTATGACGGGGAAGTTTTTAGAGTCTTTTGTCTCTTTTGTACTTGCTACATTCAGTACTTCAGCCATTCTTAAATACTTTCTCTACCAGAGCTTTAGTATTCAGTTATACAATACTGCACTTCAGGTAATCTTATTTGCAAATGAATCTGTAGGATTGATGTTCATATGTAGTTTAATTTGTTAGACACAATCTTGAAAAGTCATAAACTCACTTTGCATCTTTACATGCTCATATATTAAAGAGGTATAATTTATAATAAACATCTGCTTTATAATACCAATGTGACAGAAGGCATTAGACAAGGAAAATTGACTGTGGGTGTGAGAGACACCACACACAAATATGCACATATATAATTAAACCTTTAAAATACAGCTGAGTGATTTTCTTATGCCAGTCCAAGGATTATTAATACACGTCAATATCAAATTTAATAAAGCTGTTGCGTTAATTGTAACTATGGTGTCTTGTATTAACACCTGTCAAGGTATTTCTGGTGCAGAAAATCTTTGTCATGAGTGAGCTAAATGACATAGATTATAAGTGAACTAGCCTTTTACCTCAGGAGAGTTGGATTCGAATACTGCTTTCAGTCTCAAATGAGTTGTTTGTCACACCCCACTGAACCTCCAAATACGGCACAGTTCTGCATGGTTGGAAGTCTGCACTCAGGAGAGGTGAAGGAGTGGGATATCAGGAGGTATCACTAATCAAGATTATGGTGTATTGGCAGAGACGAGTGAGGAAGAGTGTGTGCAGCAACTGCCAGCTCCTTCCTTCGCAAGCCAGCACTATTCATGTCTTAACTTCCATAAGCAGAAGTCTGTTCACAAATTTTGGACAGAAAAATAAGCTGTTCTTACTAATGTCAGCTTTTGCAGATCAGCCTCGCACAACTGTTCATGATATTCTCCCACCGGAGGAACTATTACCCATGTGAGCTGCAACCAGTGCTATTTGATGTCTGAAAGTGCCTAAGACCATCTTTTGGAACTAAAATGCAAAGAGCCATGAATACTGCTACTTTATACATTTCAGTTTGGTACAGAACTGCCCTGGTATAAAATTAAAAATTTTGGAGAAGAATCTTATTCACGAGAAAAATGAAAGATTCCCAGTGGCATGTGAAACATTATAATCTTGCTGAGTTCAGCCAGTCAACAAAATGTCTCTGTAAGCCAATAATAATATTTGTTAGTATCTCTTTGCAGAAATTGTATCCAATAACATTAATCTACCCATTTTTTAATGTAGATAAGGCATCATATCAAAAGGCCAGCACAGTGCTGGATCTGTGCAGAATAACAGCTTACACTCATTTATATAAATGTACAGAGCCAGCTAAAGGCAGATTGTGTTATGTTCATGTATACAATATACAGGAACTGTGGAAAGGCGGCACCATCTTTCCTTAGTGAGCAGAAGAAAGGGAGAAGAGGAAGGTGCTAGCAGTACGTTTTAATGATACAAACATTAGTAGAGGATATCATGGACTCACATGTCAACTTGCAGTTCTCATTGTTGAGCATTCCCTTTTCCACACACCTTTCTCTTGGACATGCCTTAAGGAGATATGTGCCCCAAGTTTGTATAGATTTAAGCAATACATCATCAACAATCTCTGGGCTGAATGTGGAGATATGAAGCCCCAGCTTACAAGTAAAATGTCTTTATTTTCAACATAAAGCAAGCAAAACACTAAGTAGAACAAGGCCAGGTTCATACTAAGCAGTGGGCTAGGCTAACTTAAAACAGTCCAAAGTCAGACTTTCTATATAACCTTAAAGAAAGCAAGAAGCAAAGAACATATGCAGAGTATATATAAGTGCTGCTCCACTTTGTAGAGGGTGAACACAAAGTAGAGAGTGACTTTTATGCTATAGAATAACAAGCCTTGAATCTTGTGTTAGCAGGCATTTGACGTATGCCATCTCAGTTTTACTAGCACAGTCTCCTGGCAGATCATGAAGAGGAGGCAAGAACCATTTTACCTTTACCATCTTCCTAAGCGAAGGATCCCAGCTGAACAGACCGAGCTCTCCCAAACAAAGAAGACTGAAAAGGGCCTCCTTAGCAGACTTCTTTTACTCCGAGGTTTCAGTATAGAAAAGTAAACTCATGTCCACATGTGAAAATCTGAAAAATATTTCATTTTTAAATATCCAGAAGCCAACAGAGAAACTGACACGGCCAATTTGGGCACGTTCATTAATGCACCATTCACTAATGAAAAACTGCCTCACTCTTAAATGGGAATTTTATTGCATCAGTGTAGATTGGGCTTTGTATTAGTACAAAATCACAAAATGGCAGAGTTAAGTGAAAAAGATTATTGAAATTACAAATAACTTTTCAGAATGTTTTTATAGGAGTATCTATATTAACATGATAATAGCTCAATACAATTTACACAATATGGAACCGTTACTGTGAAAGAGACATTAAAATAACATCTCTATAACACAGACTGACTCAATACCATTTAATGGCTCAAATGGAGCCAAATGTAGAATTATATGTTAGTCAAGAGCTCTGTTATGGTCTATCAGTCCAGTAAGCAACATATATTTTATAAAAAGCCTAATAAATATTTACATAAATAAACTGTTAATGTTCCAGAAGGTTAATGTAAATGTGTATTCAGGCATTTATTAAAACAGCAGTCCTATTTCAAAATAACTTAAAAATCTACATTTATACAAATTTATACAGACAGAGATAAGAATACAAAAACCTGTTCAAAATCTAAAACTGCACAATGATAAATAAAAGATACAAAAATCAAAATTAAGGCCAGATGCTACGCTCAGTTATGCTTATTATGTAAATGGTATTGTATAGGACAAAAAATATTGTCTGTGACTGTAATTCATATGCTTGTCCCTATGTCTTGCAGCTGATGTAGTCTTCTAGAACAGCACAGAACAATATGTGACATTTTGACACACTGATATTATAGTGAGGTAAGAAATAAATAGTGAATAAATAATGTGTAACGTGTAAATAAGAAGCACAGAGACTTAAGGAATAAAAATGATTTTATTCAGACTAGCTTTTCTGACATTTTACCTTCAGATAAAGCAGTCATTAGAAAGCTATAGATACACACAGATATGTCCACATATATTTGTGTCTGTTTCTCTTCTAACCAAAAAGGAGAGGTAAGTATTGTTTCCCTCTCAAAGAGAAACCGGTAGTAGAGTGAGGTGTTTCTTTGATACAATCCTATTTGTTTACAAAAATGTTCAGAATTCTGGTTTTCATAACAAAGCAGGGAATAAGCAAAGGAATTAAAAATACATTAAACTGCCTTTGGTCACAGTTTCCAGCGCTATTTTTAATCAGAACATTTCTCAAAAGCTTTTACTCTTACCTTTTCTCCAAGCTGCAGTCTCAGGACTTGTTCAAAAGATGTCTGATCCTTACAGTCCTGCCTATCAGCTTCTCTGCACTTGCCTTTCTGTTTCACAGATGCGCACATCTTCAAAAACAATAGTCAGCAAAACTCTTTCATCCATATGGGCACATGCACATGCTTGCTTTCAGCGCTTTGGTTAGTGGCAGATGGCTGAATTTGGGGTAGAGGGTACTATTGTTTCAACTATCTGGTTCCATAAAGGATCTTAACTATCTCTTATAATTATATTAAATCATCCAAAAGTGGATTTTGTCCAGCAAATAAAAGATACATGTTTGCGTGTGCACAGATTTAAATGCATTTTCATACAATTCGTGCAGAATCCTAATGTTACTACAATACATTTATTGGATGTACAAGAGATCAAAACAATTTGAGAAAATGTTTGTCTTTCATGGGAAAAAAAAACAGTACAAAATGGATAAAAACCATTCAAGAATTAATTACACTCATTGCTCTAAGATTCACAGAATGACTAGCAGGACCACAAAGTATACTCACTGGTAATTGAAGGGAAAAGATCACAARCCTTTATTTATGCATAGGTAAAAAGAATTAAGTAAATCTTTTAAAAAGATAAAAAGAATACAATAAGTGATATACTGAAGGAATTAGCCAATCCAAATATTATTTTATGCTTTATCAAAAGATTTCTGGGACATCTGGGACATCTTTTGTCAAAAAAAGCATACCTTGCTCCATTTAATGTGTCTTTTGATTCTGATGGCCCAAAAAATACTAAGACTGAGAAAGACTGAAATGTTTTTATCTGGATAAAAGAAGCAGAAGAGTATCATCCATAGCTCTGAAAAGCTTTGAGAAAAAAAAAAAGAACAACTGATTTCGAATTAAACAATCAAACATGTAAATTCCGGGGACTAATGAATCTGGAAAACATGGTAAGTTGGAAAAGGCTATGAGTTTGCTCTTGATGTGGGTAGAGACTTTGATTGCCATGCCAGCCCCAAATAAAAGGGAAGAGATACAAGGAGCCCTTGGAATGGTAAAGCATAAAAGAACGTTTATAAYGAGAACAGAAGTGCTACTATGGAAAGAAAGCCAACAGCAGTTACTTGAAAATCTTAATAAACCTAAGAAAAGAGTCCCTAATCCAAAGATGCTTTGGCAGGAAATTAAGTTGTCTCCAGGCTCTACCAAGCAGGATGTAAATCCAGTCCAGTAACAGGAGTCTGGTCAAAATTGCCTAATGACATAGTAATGAAACATGCATGTCAGTGCATTCAGACGGGGAAGGAGATTTTAGCTTTAGTAAATGGGTACAGAATGGCTCATCTCTTTAATTGCAGGAAGCCAGCAATAGATGAAAACAAACTGATTGTTTTGACATGCATTGTTAAAACTTAGGCAAGTGAAACTTAGGCAGAAAGGATCTCCCTCTGGAGGCGTTCAAAGGCATCCACTGCTTTTTACTGACTGTGTAGAGAAGTGAAGCACTCACTCTAAGAAAATCGATTTTCTAGCTGCTAAAATGGCCAGTTAGTTGACTAAACTGGAACAAGTGGGTCCCATTCCCCAAGTATAAAAAATTTTCCTTTGGTTACAGATTTCAGATTTGCAAATTGAGCATAAATCCAAGAAAGACCTGAGGGCTGTGCAGTCTGTGGAACATTCGACAGAAGTGAGGTAAAACAGATTCAAGTGCAAGATATTGTAGGTCAACTTGATTGTTTAAAAAGTAGCCTAGGAAAATATGCAGGCAGTGATTCTCAAAACAATCGCTCAGGAGAGGAAGTTGCAGAAAGTGTTCACAGCTCTTAAGATAGGACTAGTTACCTCCAGTCTCAAACCTTATCTGAAGACAGAGCTCTCAGGCCTACATGAAACTTTTCTTAAAGATATCACACATATTCAGCTAGGCACAGACTCCCAGAGCTTCCTGCAGAGCATTGATGATAACTTCCTGATACAGGTGGTGGAGGAGCCAACAAGGAGAGGTGTGCTGCTGGACCTCGTGCTAACAGACGAAGAAGGACTGGTTGAAGATCTGAAGGCTGGGGGCAGCCTTGGCTGCAGTGACCATGAGATGGTGGAGTTCAGGATCCTGYRAGGAGGAGGCAGGGCAATAAGCAGGATCGCAACCCTGGACTTCAGGAGACCAGACTTTGGCCTCTTCAGGGACCTACTTGGGGGAATCCCATGGGTTAKGGCCCTAGAAGGAAGGGGGRTCCAAGARAGCTGGTTAATATTCAAACATCACTTCCTCCAAGCTCAAGATTGGGGCATCTTTACAAGTAAGAAGTCAAAGAAAGGGGACAGGAGACCTGCATGGATGAGCAAGGAGCTCCTGGCAAAACTCAACCAGAAGAAGGAAGTATACAGAATGTGGAAAGGGGGACAGGCCACTTGGGAGGAATATAGGAATGTTGTCAGAGTATGCAGGGAGGCGACGAGGAAGGCTAAGGCCCATTTGGAATTGAATCTGGCAAGAGATGTCAAGGACAGCAAGAAGGGCTTCTTCAAATACACCAGTAGCAAGAGGAAGACTAGGGAAAATGTGGGCCCTTTGCTGAATGGGGTGGGTGCCCTGGTGATGAAGGATGCAGAGAAGGCAGAGTTACTGAATGCYKYCTYTGCTKCAGTCTTTACTGCTCAGGCCAGCCCTCAGGAACCCCAGACCCTGGAGACCACAGAGAAAGTCTGGAGAAAGGAAGACTTTCCCTTGGGTGAGGAGGATCAGGTTAGAGATCATTTAGGCAAATCTAACACCCACAGATCCATGGGCCCCTATGGGATGCACCCACAAGTGCTGAGGGAGCTGGTGGATGTTATTGCTAGGCCACTCTCCATCATCTTTGAAAGGTCATGGAGAACAGGAGAGGTGCCTGAAGACTGGAAGAAAGCMARTGTCACTCCAGTCTTCAAAAAGGGCAAGAAGGAGGACCCAGGGAACTACAGGCCAGTCAGCCTCACCTCCATCCCT